>NC_092725.1:57126434-57439685 GCF_047496885.1 Scyliorhinus torazame
CCTTCATTGGCTAGGTATGGTGAATTATTGTAGGCAGTGGATACCAAACATTGCTGTCTATACAAAGCTGCTGACGCCTTACACTAGTGAAGGGGGGAATTTTACTCTCACCACCGAGGCACTCGAAGCCTTCCGTTGCCTGAAGCAGGCCTTGTTACAAGCACCGGCCCTCGGTAGGCCCTTGTACGACTGACCGTTCTAGATGTATTGTACTGTTCTGGAAGGATGTTCAACAACGGTACTCACCCAGCAACACGGGGACAAGCACTGGCCCGTCGCATATTACTCTTCCAAACTTGATCCAGTGGCGTTGGGCTACCCTGTTTGCACCCAGATCTTGGCAGCGATATACAGTAGTTTGCAGGCTGCTGCCAATATCACTCTCCAACAGGATATTACGGTGTATAGCTCCCACTCGGTCATTGCACTACTGGGGCAACTGCAGACTCAGCATCTTACCGCAGCTCGTCAGAATAGGTATGAGATATACCTTTTGAACAATCCACATCTGACATTTAAATACTGTACCACTATCAATCCAGCCTGTTTTCTTAGCGGTCCCCCTGTCCATGAAGACGCACCTGGCCACGACTGTTTAGCCTTGATTCAGGAAACTACCACAATATGGGACGATCTGAGTGATATTCCGTTAGAACAACCTGACATGATTATGTATGTTGATGGCAGTGCATTAATATGCCCCACTGGCCGGAGACTGTCCGGTTACGCAATCGTAGATCAGGATGGTCTGATCCTAGAAGCGGCCGCTTTTCAGACCCCTTATTCAGCCCAACAAGCCAAACCTTTTGCCCTTACCCGTGCATGTATACTTGGGGTAGATCGTCGGGTAAATATTTACACTGACTCCCGATACGCCTTCGTACTTCGGACAGCTCTGGAAGAATATTCTAACTGCCTTTTAAGGTTAACAGGTGCCAGTAGCTCAACCAAATAATGCACAAAGCCCAAGGTCAGACCAACCTCGAGTCATCTTGTTAGGGTACTGATGTACCATCAATTCACTACAAGACGATGAGAATGAGTGAACATAGGCTTTATTATCCAGGAACATGCCTGCTTGTGACTGCTGTAACAATGAGCGCCGCCCACAGACGGCAGATCTATATTCCGCCAGGGGTGGGGGGGGGGGGGGGGGGGCGCGGAGCCCACCAGGGTTCCAATACAATACATGGAAGGAGATCATATTACCATTCCCAGGCCACAGTACAATACAGACAACTTATATTATGATGATTACTTTCACCACATTCACCCCCTGTTAAAAATGAAGTCCAGCAGGGGTGAAGTGGGGTCATCATACGTTCAGTCTGTATGGAGGCCGGATCGTTCTTTTGGACCTCCTCAGCTCTGGTGGTGCGGCGGGTATGGGCGTTGTAGTTGTTGACTCCAAGAGCGTGTTGTCTGGAGCTTCAGTCCGGCGTGTCGGCAATGGTTGAGAGGTGGGGGTAGGCAGGGGGGTGGTGGATGGCGACAGTGTAGGCACGGGACAGTACAGGAGCCCCAGGGGGGCGTTAGGGATTTGGGGGGTGGCGGTAGGCAGTATGGGAGGCGGGGCGCGTTGACATGGGAAGTAGTCCTGCTCGAGGCGATGCCCTTACTGAGCAGGTACTGACGCAGCTCATGAAAGAGGTGCCCCGGTCACTGTGGACGTATGCAGGGAAACCGAACAGGGTGAAAATGCTCTGCAGTGCCTTTATAACAGTGGCCGAGGTCATGCCGGGACATGGGATAGCGAAGGGGAAGCGGGAGTACTCGTCAATGACGGTCAGGAAGTATATATTGCGGTTGGTGGAAGGGAGGGGCCCTTTGAAGTCGATACTGAGGCGCTCAAAGGGCCGGGAGGCCTTTACCAGGTGGGCCTTGTCTGGCCGGTAGAAGTGCGGTTTGCACTCCGCGCAGACTTGGCAATCCCTGGTCATGGCCCTGACCTCCTCAGTGCAGTAGGGCAAATTGCGGGCCTTAATAAAGTGGATAACCCAAGTGAGCCCCGGGTGACAGAGGTCATTGTGGATAGCCCGAAGTCGGTCATCTTACGTGCTGGCACATGTGCCGCGGGACAGGGCATCTGAGGGCTCGTTGAGATCCCCAGGACGATACTTGATATCGTAAGTATAGGTGGAGAGTTCGATCCTCCACCTCAAGATTTTGTCATTTTTAATTTTGCCCCGTTGTGCGTTGTCGAACATAAAGGCTACCCACCGTTGGTCGGTGACGGGGGTGAACCTCCTACCGGCTAGGTAGTGCCTCCAATGCCGCACAGCTTCCACAATGGCTTGCGCTTCCTTCTCGACAAAGGAGTGTCGAATCTCAGTGGCATGGAGGGTTCTAGAAAAGAAGGCTACTGGCCTGCCCGCCTGGTTGAGGGTTGCGGCCAGGGCGACGTCTGATGCATCGCTCTCTACCTGGAAGGGGACGGACTCATCCACCGCGTGCATTGCGGCCTTAGTGATATTGGCCTTGATGCGGCTGAAGGCCGAGCGGCCCTCAGCCGTCAGGGGGAATATAGTGGCTTTGATAAGTGGGTGGGCTTTGTCCGCTGAGGCACAAATCAATTTGACTGGAGATGAAGTTGAATCCAAACTGAGGCTTCATTAGTATCAGATGTGTGGCCTCTCACGCTTCAAAACAAGCTAGCCAGTTCTGAAAGTCCTTTCTGGCGTCGCTTGCGTGTGGATCCAGCTGCAGGCAATCTGGTTAAATCCGGAGGTCTATCTTCTGAATCTGATACTAGGTGGGAGGCCACACATCTGATATTAATAAATTGAGGCACGATCAATTTGACTGGAGACAAAGTTGAATCCAAACTGAGGCTTTATTAGTATCAGATGTGTGGCCTCTCACAGCAGCTGACGAAATTGCTGCGAGCTGAAGGCCACGCATATTTATAACCTGGCTCCTGGGCGGAGCTAGCATGCAGGGGCCACAGGTGAACCTGTAGTGCAGGTTCTACCGTACAACCTCTAATATTAGAGAACAGTGGTTTACCACATTCACCCCCTGTTAAAATTGATTCCAGCGGGGGTGGTGGATAACTATATAAATTAGCAATTTTTAATATTTACAGAGCAGTAAAACAAATGTCTCTGGTCATCCGGCAGGCCAGTCAGAGGTTCAGCCGGTCCTGCACCTTGATGATCCTTTGAGATCGACGAAGTGGTGACGGCGATGTTGGCGCTGTAATGGTCGGAGTTGACTCCGGGAGCGTGCCGAAATCTGCTTCATCAACGGGGGTGGGCAGGGGGAGGACGAATGGTCCTAGGGGGAGTGATGAGGGCGGCGGGGGAGGAGAGGGTGACGGGGGTGGTGTGGGAGTGGTACCTGCTGGTGCCAGGTCCCTAGGGAGATGGTATCCTGGCGGCCGTCGGGCAAGCCACGTTAGGCGTACTGTGGGTTCGCGTGAAGCAGGTGCACCCTGTCCACCAACGGATCTGCCTTGTGGAGCCGCACGTTTATGGAGAAGCACAGTTCCCGGAGCTATGAGCCAAGTTGGGAGCGATACCCCGGATGTGGACTTCCTGGGGAAGGCAAAAAGACGTTCATACGGTGTACTGTTAGTAGCAGTGCAGAGTAATGAACGAATGGAATGTAGTGCATCAGGGAGGACCTCTTGCCAGCGGGAGGCCGGGAGATTTCTGGACCACAGGGCCAGCTGGACGGCCCTCCATACTGTCCCATTCTCCCTTTCCACCTGTCCGTCTCCCCGGGGGTTGTAGCTCGTCGTTCTGCTGGAGGCGATACACCTGCTGAGCAGGAACTGACGTAGCTCATCACTCATGAATGAAGATTCCCTGTCACTATGGATGTCGGCGGGGAAGCCGAACAGAGTGAAGATAGAATTAAGGGCTTTAATGACGGTGGCAGACGTCATGTCGGGGCATGGGATGGCAAAGGGAAAACGGGAGTATTCATCGATTCACACTGAGGAAATATGTGTGTCGATCGGAAGAGGGGAGGCGGCCTTTGAAGTCCATGCTGAGGCGTTCAAAGGGGCGGGAGACCAGCACCAGGTGGGCGCGGTCCGGCCGGTAGAAGTGCGGCTTGCACTCCGCGCAGACCTGGCAGTCCCTGGTGATCGTCCTTACTTCCTCGACGGAGTAGGGCAAATTTTGTGCCTTAATGAAGTGGTACAACCGAGTGACCCCTGGGTGACAAAGGCTGTCATGCAGGGCCCGGAGTCGGTCTACTTGTGCGCTGGCACATGTACCTTGGGATTAGACGTCTGGGGGCTCGTTGAGTTTGCCAGGACGATACTTAATCTCGTAATTAAAGGTGGAGAACTCGATCCTCCACCGCAAGATTTTATCATTTTTGATCTTGCCCCGCTGTGAGTTGTTGAACATGAAGGCTACCGACCATTGGTCAGTGAGGAGAGTGAATCTCCTGCCAGCCAGGCAATGCCTCCAATGTCGCACAGCCCCAACGATAGCCTGGGCCTCTTTTTCGACGGATGACTGCCGAATTTTGGAGGCATGAAGGGAGCAGGAAAAGAATGCCACGGGCCTGCCTGCCTGGTTGAGGGTGGCGGCAAGGGCGACGTCCGATGCGTCGCTTTCTACTTGGAAAGGAAGTGTTTCGTCTACAGCGTGCATTCCAGCTTTAGCAATATCAGCTCTGATCCGGGCAAAAGCCTGTTGGGCCTTGGCTGTCAGGGGAAATGAGTGAACTGTATTAGTGGGCGGGCCTTGTCCGCATAGTTTGGGACCCACTGCGCGTAATATGAGAAGAACCCCAGGCAGCGTTTGTGGTCCTTGGGGCAGTGGGGGAGTGCGAGCTCCATGAGGGGGCGCATGCGGTCGGGATCGGGCCCCAGAACTCCGTTCTGGACCATGTAGCCGAGGATGGCTAAGCGGTTTGTACGGAACATACACTTCTCCTTGTTATACGTGAGGTTGAGGAGCGTGGTGGTGCGGAGAAATTTAGCGAGGTTGGCGTCGTGGTCCTGCTGATCATGGCCGCAGATGGTCACATTGTCTAGGTACGGAAACGTGGCCCGCAAGCCATACCGGTCGACCATTCGGTCCATCTCCCTTTGGAAGACCGCAACCCCATTGGTGACGCTGAAGGGGACCCTAAGGAAGTGACATAGTCGGCCGTCTGCCTCGAAGGCGGTGTTTGGATGGTCCGATTTACGGATGGGGTGCTGGTGGTAAGCGGATTTCAGGTCCACCGTTGAGAAGACCCAGTACTGTGCAATCTGGTTAACCATGTCAGATATGCGTGGGAGAGGGTACGCATCGAGCTGCGTGTACCTGTTGATGGTCTGGCTGTAGTCCACGACCATTCGTTTTTTCTCCCAGACTTAACCACTACCACTTGAGCTCTCCAGGGGCTGTTGCTGGCCTCGATGACTCCCTCCCGAAGCAACCGCTGGACCTCGGACCTGATGAAGGCCTTCTCCTGGGTGCTGTACCGTCTGCTCCTGGTGGCGACGGGTTTGCAATCTGGAGTTAGATTGGCAAAGAGGGAAGGAGGATCAACCTTTAGGGTCGCGAGGCCGCACACAGTGAGGGGTGGTAAGGGTCTGCCGAATTTAAGGGTCAGGCTCTGGAGGTTGCACTGGAAGTCCAGGCCAAGGATAAATGCAGCGCAGAGGTTAGGGAGGACGTAGAGGCGAAAGCCTTGGAACTTTACGCCTTGGACTGTGAGCGTGACCGTGCAGTACCCCCGGATCGCTACGCGATGGGATCCGGAGGCCAGGGAGATACTTTGATTGGTAGGGTGTACTTTAAGGGAGCAGCGCCTTACCGTATTCGGGTGTACAAAGCTCTCGGTGCTCCCGGAGTCCAGTAGGCAGGAAGTCACATGGCCGTTGACTTTCACGCTGGTGGATGCGTTGGTCTGATTATGTGGTCGGGACTGATCGATTGCCATGGAGGCGGGCCGTCGTTGATCGTCGGGTAATGAGGCAGCTGTTGAGTTGAGGTCCTGGAACGCCATTGGTATCCATGTGGGGTGGACAAGATGGCGGCACCCGGAGATCCTGGAGATTACAAAATGGCGGCGCCCATGGAACGCACGTTGCAGGTGTGGAGCAAGATGGCGGCACACATGAAACGCACGTGTTGAGCGGGGGAGAAGATGGTGTCGCCCATTGGTTGCACATGGCCTGGGGATGAGAGGAGGATGGCGGCGCCCATTGTCTGTGACCAGGAGGGGGGTGCGACTGCAGCCGCTGAGCGGACCTGGCACACCGCAGCGAAGTGGCCCTTTTTCCCGCAGGCCTTACAAAGGGCAGCGTGGGCCGGGCAGCATTGGCGTAAGTGTTTCTGCTGACCGCAAAAATAGCATCGGGGCCCCCGGAAGATCACTGGCTGGCGCGTAGCGCAGGCGTATTGGGTGGGTAGCGCCCCCGCTGGGGCGGCTGCCAGTGGGGCCCATGAATCGTAGGAGGGGTGGGCCGCGCGGTTGGGGGCGTAGGACTGGACATTGCACAGGGTGACCGCCATGGAGAGCGCTAGTGTTTTAGTCTCTGCGAGGTCGCGCGTGGCCCCTTCTAGGAGCCGCTGCCTGATAACATCAGAACCAATCCCAGTTACAAAAGCGTCCCTCATAAGGAGATCTGAGTGCTCCTTAGCTGTAACGTCCTGGCAGTCACAGTCCCGAACTACTGGGATCAGGGCCCTCCAGAAGATTGACTCCAGATTGACTCACCAGGTAGTTGAGTACGCGTTGCGAGCGCGTGTCTGGCGAAGAGCGTGTTCGTCTTCTGTTCATAATTTTCTTTGAGTCGAGTCATGCCACCAGCGTAATTGGGTGCATCCTGGATCAGCGGGAAGACTTTGGAGCTGAGTCTGGAGTACTGTATTTGAATCTTCTGAGCCTCTGGAACAGGGGTCGACGCCGCGTTGATATATGCTTCAAAACAAGCTAGCCAGTGCTGAAAGTCCTTTCTGGCGTCGCTTACGTGTGGATCCAGCTGCAGGCGATCTGGTTTAATTCGGAGGTCCATCTTCTGAATCTGATACTAGGTGGGAGGCCACACATCTGATATTAATAAATTGAGGCACGATCAATTTGACTGGAGACAAAGTTGAATCCAAACTGAGGCTTTATTAGTATCAGATGTGTGGCCTCTCACAGCAGCTGGCGAAATGGCTGCGAGCTGGAGGCCACGCATATTTATAACCCGGCTCCTGGGCGGAACTAGCATGCAGGGGCCACAGGTGAACCTGTAGAGCAAGTTCTACCGTACAACCCCTAATATCAGAACACAGTGGTTTACCACATCTGCATAGTTGGGGACACACTGGGCGTAATAGGAGAATAGCCCCAGGCAGCGTTTGAGTGCCTTGAGGCTGTGGGGAAGGGGAAGTTCCATGAGGGGGCGCATGCGGTCAGGGCTCGGGCCCTGGGACCCTGTTTTCCACGACATAGCTGAGGATGGCTAGCCGAGTTGTGCGGAAAACGCACTTCTCCTTGTTATATGTGAGGTTGAGGGATTGGGCGGTCCGGAGGAACCTCTGAAGGTTGGCGTCGTGGTCTTTCTGATCATGGCCGCAGATGGTAACATTGTCCAAGTATGGGTATGTAGCCCGCAGCCCGTACTGGTCCACCATTCGGTCCATCATTCTCTGGAAGACCGAGACCCCACCCCATTAGTGACGCCGAAAGGGATCCTGAGGAAGTGGAAGAGTCGGCCGGCTGCTTCAAAAGCAGTGTAGTGGCGATCTTCCGGGTGGATCAGGAGCTGGTGGTCGGCAGATTTCAGATCTACTGTGGAGAACATCCGGTACTGTGCGATCTGGTTGACCATCTCCGCTATGCGGGGGAGGGGGTATGCATCAAGTTGCGTGAACCAGTTTATGGTCTGGCTGTAGTCCACAACCATCCGATTCTTTTCCCCGGTCCTGACAACTACCACTTGTGCTCTCCAGGGGCTGTTGCTGGCCTCGATGACCCCCTCCCTCAAGAGTCGCTGGACCTCAGACTTGATAAATATCATGGCTTGTGCACTGTACCGCCTGCTCCTGGTGGCGACGGGCTTACATTCGGGGGTGAGGTTCGCAAAGAGCGAAGGGGGGGGGGTGACCTTAAGGGTCACGAGGCTACATACAGTGAGAGGGGGCAGGGGTCCGCCAAACTTTAGGGTCAGGCTTCGGTGACTGCATTGGAAGTCGAGTCCAAGCAGTAGGGGGGCGCAGAGGGGACGGAGAGCATACAGTTTAAAATGGGCGTACTCAGCACCCTGTATCGTGAGGTTCGCGACACAGTACCCCTGGATCTGTACCGAATGGGATCCGGAGGCAAGGGAGATTGTCTGGGACACTGGGTAGATTTGGAGGGAGCAGCGCCTTACCGTGTCGGGATGGACAAAGCTCTCTGTGCTCCCGGAGTCGAAAAGACAGGGGGTTTCGCGCTCTTTGACCCTGACGGCCATCATCGAATTCTTCAGATGTTTTGGCCGCGACTGGTCGAGGGTTACTGCGACGAGCTGCGGGTAGTCTGCGTGGTCGGAGTTATCAGGGTCACAAGATGGCGGCCCCCACGAGTTGCACGTGTCGGGCTGAGTTGAAGATGGCGACCAAGATGGCCGCTCCCATAGGTTGCACGTGTCAGTTGGTGTTGAAGATGACGGCCAATATGGCCGCGCCCATGGGTCGCACGTGTCAGGCTAAGTTAAAGATGGCCCCCCCACGAGCTGCACGAGGCGGATGACGCATCTGAAGGGAGCAGTACCGGCAGGCACACAGCCACATTGTGGGGTCTGTGGGCCTGTGAGTCCGTGGATCGGGCCTGGTAAGCTTTTGACTTCGGGGCTTTGGATCGGGCCAGACAGACTCTGGCAAAATGTCCCCTTTTGCTGCAGTCGCTGCATGTCACGGTGCGGGCTGGGCAACGCTGCCGTGGGTGTTGGCCCTGACTGCAGAAGTAGCAAGACGGTGCCCCAGGCTGAACGGGCAGCCGTGCGGCACAGGCCTCGGATGTAGTCGGGTCTGGTGAAGGCCACGTCTGTGGTGCCCACGAAGGGTTCGCTGGGTCTGAGGGAAGGCGCTGAGGCTCTGGTAGGCCACCTCTAATGAGGTGGCTAGTTTTACCGTGTCCTGAAGATCAGTGGCCCTGTTTTCCAGCAGTCACTGCCGGATGTAGTTAGACCGGACCCCAGCCACGTAGGTGTCCCGGATCATCAGCTTCATGTGCTCATCGGCCTTCAAATCCCTGTAGTTGCAGTTGCAGGCGAGTCCCCTGCGCATTGACGGCAGGTAGTGAGGAGCTGCCGTGCGAACACTTTGTTCACGACTTCACGAACTGTCTCTTTAGAATCGCGACCGCCGCTTCGTACGTGACTGCGTCCTCAATCAAACCCGAGATTCGGTGGCTCAACCGGGCGTGGAGGAAGCGCAACTTGAGGGCGTCGGAGGGAGGCGTTTCAGAGGAGTCGAGGTAGGCCTCAAAACAGCAGAGCCAGTGGGAGAAGATTTCCTTAGCTCCTGCTGCTCGTGCGTCAAGTTCCAGTTTATCAGGCTTCAGAGCGGCTTCCATAGTGATGTCTTTGGATAATAAATTGATGTACCATCAATTCACTACAAGACGATGAGAACAAGTGAACATCGGCTTTGTTATCCAAGAACTTGCCTGCTTGTGACTGCTGTAACAATAAGCGCAGCCCACAGGCACAGGTCTATATACCGCCCTGGCGGGGGGGGCGGAGCCAGAGGCGGAGCCTACCTGGGTTCCAGTACAATACATGGAAGGAGATCATGGGCGTAATTCTCCGGAAACGGCGCGATGTCCGCCGACTGGCGCACAAAACGGCGCAAATCAGTCGGGCATCGCGCCGCCCCAAAGGTGCGGAATGCTCCGCATCTTTGGGGGCCGAACCCCAACCTTCAGGGGCTAGGCCCGCGTCGGACTGATTTCCGCCCCGCCAGCTGGCGGTTTGGTGCCCCGCCAGCTGGTGCGGAAATGACATCTCCGGGCGGCGCATGCGCGGGAGCGTCAGCGGCCGCTGACGGCATTCCCGCGCATGCGCAGTGGAGGGAGTCTCTTCCACCTCCGCCATGGTGGAGACCATGGCGAAGGCGGAAGGGAAAGAGTGCCCCCATGGCACAGGCCCGCCCGCGGATCGGTGGGCCCCGATCGCGGGCCAGGCCACCGTACGGGCACCCCCCGGGGCCAGATCGCTCCGCGCCCCCCCCCAGGACCCCGGAGCCCGCCCGCGCCGCCTTGTCCCGCCGGTAAGGTAGGTGGTTTAATCTACGCCGGCGGGACAGGCATTTTAGCGGCGGGACTGTGGCCCATCCGGGCCGGAGAATCGCGGGGGTGGGGCCGCCAACCGGCGCAGCGCGATTCCCGCCCCCGCCGAATATCCGGTGCCGGAGAATTCGGCAACCGGCAGGGGCGGGATTCACGCCAGCCCCCGGTGATTCTCCGACCCGGCGGGGGGGGGGGGGCGGAGAATCTCGCCCCATATTACCATTCCCTGGCCATAGGCCACAGTACTATACATACAATGTATATTATGGTGAATACATTCACCACAGGTACACATGCCATCCATTTCAAACTCAGCAATGAACCTAAAAGGTTTTCCACTTATAAGACCATAAGATGTGGGAGCAGGCCACTCAGCCCATTGAGTCTGCTCTACCATTCAGTGAGATCATGATTGGTCTGATATTGTAAGAGTCCTTCCTGTTTATCCCTTTATTTCCCTTTTATTTTGCCATTATTATTTTTGATCCATGGATGTATGTTTAAGTCAAGCAGCAGAGAAGTCAGAAGTTACTGAAGAGAACACACTGCTCGTCTCTGCCAGACTTTGCAGCACCAGAGAGAGAGAGAGAGAGATGGGTGGGACTTGGTTTGATTGATTGGCTTAGGGGCCAATGAATTGGCCTAAAGGGGTGTTCACTGCCCGGTAGCAAGTGGTGATTGTATCCTATCCCAGTGGAATGATTTTTAGAGTCCCAAGAAGCTCGGCTTCACTCCTGGAAGCACAGGAACAAGGACTCTCTCTCTCTCCTCTATTTTCTCCAGAATGGCTGTGAATGCTTTATTCCTGGGACTGCAGAGAACCTGAATGAATGAATGAATCTATAGAAAAGCATCGGACTGAAAGTAGAGTTTAAAGAAGAATAAGGTGCTGGAAAGAATTATCTGAAACAAAGACTCTTGTTTCCTTTTACTTATGATTTTTACCACTTTCTTCCCCACCTGTGTTTGTCTGTCATTTGTGTGTGCCCGTGTGTGTGTAGAGGGTGGGGGGGTGCAAAGCGGGAGATTAGACATTAGATAATAGTTAACTGATTGTATTTGCAGCATATTTTATTCTAGTAGTTGTCAATAAAAAATAATTGTGTTTACATTTACAAACCTGGTGACTGTAATTATTGGGTGGCCAAATGCTAAAGACTTCGGTATTTTTCCAAGAATTATTGGATATTTCACTTGTGTTGCGGCTCCAGGCTGCAATTGACCGTGTCCTAACCCGCGATGTTGTAACAGTATAATAATCCTCAACTCCAGTCCCTTGCTCTTTTCCCAAAGCGCACAGGGTCTGGTTTAGCTCAGTGGGCTAGAGCGCTGGTTTGTGAAGCAGAACAAGGCCAGCAGCGCGGGTTCAATTCCCGTACCAGCTGAGAATTCTGAATTCTCCCTCTGTAAACATGAACAGGCGCCGGAATGTGGCGACTAGGGGCTTTTCACAGTAACTTCATTGCAGTGTTAATCTAAGTCTACTTGTGACAATAAAGATTATTATTTTAACCCTTGATTTTATTTTAACCCTTTACTAATTAAAAATCTGTCTATTTTAGCCTTGAATATACTAAATGACCCAGTCTTCACTGATTATATTTGATTGAACACACGGTAGCATTGTGGATAGCACAATTGCTTCACAGCTCCAGGGTCCCAGGTTCGATTCCGGCTTGGGTCACTGACTGTGCGGAGTCTGCACATCCTCCCCGTGTGTGCGTGGGTTTCCTCCGGGTGCTCCGGTTTCCTCCCACAGTCCAAAGATGTGCAGGTTAGGTGGATTGGCAGATAAATTGCCGTTAGTGTCCAAAATTTCCCTTAGTGTTGGGTGGGGGGGGGTTACTAGGTTATGGGGATAGGGTGGAGGTCTTGACCTTGGGTAGGGTGCTCTTTCCAAGAGCCGGTGCAGACTCGATGGGCCGAATGGCCCCCTTCTGCACTGTAAATTCTATGATAATCTATAATTCACAGCTCTCTGCAGTAAAGAATTCCACAGATTCACTACTCTCTGAGAGAAGAAATTCCTCCTCACCTCCGTCTTAAATGTGCAACCCCTTATTCTGGGATTATGCCCTCTGGTCCTAAATTTTCCCACAAGGGGACCTTTCAGCATCTACACTGTCAAGCCCCTGAGAAGCTTAAGGTCGCCCTCATTCCAAGGAGTACAGGCCTAATCTACTCAACCTGTCCTCATAAGAAAATTCCTGCATACCTGGGATCAACCTATTGAACCTTCTCCGTACTGCCTCCAATGCTAGTTTATCTTTCCTGAGATAAGGGGACCAAAATCTCCTTCATAAATGTGACACCTAGGGGAGAAGCCCAAGGATCTTGTTTGTGACTTTTGCTTACTACCATCTTGATTTCTTGTTTGCGCTAACTGACTAGTCAGGTGGAAATAAGGTGAAAATAAAGCATTCAACAAATCTGAGTGGAAAACGTTTGTCAAAATCTAAGGGGAAGGGGGCAAGTTTGTAAATCAGATATTTTGCATTCAATTGATCAAGCTATTGCACTCCAAAAACTCAATACCTTATTATTAATGTGGAAGCATTGGAAAGGGTGCAAAGGAGATTTACCAGATGCTGCCTGGTTTGGAGGGTAGGTCTTATGAGGAAAGGTTGAGGGAGCTAGGGCTTTTCTCTTTGGAGCGGAGGAGGATGAGAGGCAACTTAATAGAGGTTTATAAGATGATGAGGGGGATAGATAGAGTGGACTTTCAGTGACTATTTCTTGGGTGGAAGGAGCTGTTACAAGGGGGCATAACTATAAGGTTCGGGTAGGAGATATAGGAGGGATGACAGAGGTAGGTTCTTTACTCAGAGAGTGGTTAGGGTGTGGAATTGGCTGCCTGCTGTGATAGTGGAGTCGGACACTTTAGGAACTTTCAAGCGGTTATTGGATAGGCACATGGAGCACACCAGAATGACAGGGAGTGGGATAGCTTGATCTTGGTTTTGGACAAAGCTCGGCACAACATCGAGGGCCGAAAGCCTGTTCTGTGCTGCACAGATCTATGTTCTATGTTCTAATTAGCATGGCACAAATTGGCCATTGTGTGTCTGAGGAATCGTTCGGTATCCAGATTTCCTGGAGAAGACATGCTCTGGATTAGAAATCATTCTAATAGTTTAACATGTCAAATAGTTTGGACAAGAATTGAAAGAGAGTGGTGTGTGTTCCAGTAACACGTTGACAAATAAGACAGATTAATAACAGTTTTCTTTTCACAAATATCTTTTGCTTTGTCTGGTGTGATTAAATATTTCAGATTCAGTCAAAAAAGCCTTTCATTGTGTTTTTTCTCAAATTAATGTGATGCTGTGGCTTTTTCTTGGAACATTTTACAGATAATAACAGGTTGGGATCTGCTTTTATTCCATTTAGGCTGCCGTAATATTTAGTGGGTAGAAGCAGTAGCAAAGAGAAAAAAATGTTACTTTAAATGTTGTATTTAGTGCCCAACTGATGAAGGATCAGGGGCTTGATTCTCCGTTTCTGCGGCTAAGTTCCGACGCTGGTGTGGGAACGGTGGTGTTTTACGATACTAAAATCAGCGCCGAACACTCACCGGTTCCGGGACCAGTTAGGGGCTAGCAGCGGCACCGGGTAAAATATCCGGCTCCCAGGCCAAATATGGCCAGAGAATGACCTGGCTCTGAGGGCGGCCTGCGGAGTCCTCGGGGTGGCGCGGGGGGGATCTGGCCCCGGGGGTGGGGGGGGGGGGGGGGGGGTGGGGGGTGGGGGGGGGGGGGGGGGTGGGGGGGGGGGGGGGGCACTGTGGCCTGGCCCGCGATCGGGGGCCACCGATCTGCGGGTGGGCCTGTGCCCTGCGGGCACTCTTTCCCTCCGCGCCGGCCTGTGTAAAGCTCCGCCATGGCCGGCGCGGAGAATCACGGCAGGAGTTCTGGGAACACGCTGGCGCTCCTGCGCATGCGGCAACTCGCGCCGGCCGGCAGAGGCCCTTCGACGCCGGTTGGCGCGGCGCCAACCACTCCAGCGCCGGCCTAACACCCGAAGGTGCAGAGGATTCCGCACCTTCCGGGCAGCCCGATGCCAGAGTGGTTCACGCCACTCTTTGGCGCCCTTACGGCCCACCCCGTCTACTGGAGAATCCCAGCCCTGTTGTATTCTGTTCTGTGCCTGTTATTAACCTGCCTTTGCATTTCATCAATAAAACCCTTTATTTACTCCTGGAAGTGTATGCCTTGAGCCACCACAGAAAGACTTGCAGTTATCCAGCCCTAATTCCTTTTCTCAGCAAAATCTTAAAGAACAGCTATAAGACTTCCAGTGGCGTCCATGGAGTGAGTGGTCGCACATTTGGCAGCTCCCGCATTGGTCCTTTTCCTCATTTAGTGGGGTCGTTTTCGGCTACATGAATGTCTGAGTATTAAAATGAGTGAATTGTGACAGGGTAAATATTCCGGTAAGTTTAGAAAGTGTAAAATGATTTGGAAGTCTTCAAATACCTTACTCAGGGTGCCCCTCAATTTGAAATGTCTTCAATCGGATCATCTTAACTGTTGTTAACATCCAAATTCAGCAGCTATTTTATGCAAAAATATATCTGACAATCATTGACGAGGTGAATGAGTATTTGAGCTCTTTTTGGTCCTATGTTGAGGGTGTAACCTTAACCAGGAGGTAACTGACTCTTCAAATGAAAGAAAGATTTTAAATATTCAGACATTGTAATTGAGTAGCCCAGTACCTATACCAAATCAGGTGTAGTGTAGTTTGCTGTGTAAGATGGTGCTGATATAGGGCTCTGGGTTGCATAATTGCAAACCTTACTTTTTTAAGAACCATGTATTTTTTTAAATTTAAAGTACCTAATTCATTTTTTTCAAATTAAGGGGCAATTTAGCGTGGCCAATTCACCCACCCTGCACAACTTTGGGTTGTGGGGTGAGACCCACCCAGACAAGGGGAGAATGTGCAAACTCCCGGAGCTGGGATTGAACCCAGGTCCTTGGTGCCGTGAGGCAGCAGTGCTAACCACTGCGCCACCATGCTGCCCCAAGAACCAAGTATGTCTTAAATGCATAATAATGCATTAACTCACCAGAACTCGTCGAGCGTCAAAATAATGGTGTCAAAATAACGGCGTTGTTGCCGGAGTGCAAGAGCGCTCAATGGCAGAAAAATGACAGGTTATTGTTCTTACGTGGTATTTTAAAGGTCAGTAGATCCCGCTAATGCAGTGTAGATCATTTTATTGCCCACTGCCCTTGCACTGGTGGCCAATAAGAGTCTTAAAATGAGGGTGACACAGTAGCACAGTAGTTAGCACAGTTGCTTCACAGCTCCAGCGACCGGGTTTGAGTCCCGGCTTGGGTCCCTGTCTGTGGGGAGTCTGCACGCTCTCCCCGTGTCTGCGTGGGTTTCCTCCGGGTACTCAAGTTTCCTCCCACAAGTTACAAAAGACATGCTGTTAGGTAATTTGGACATTCTGAATTCTCCCTCTGTGTACCCGAACTGGTGCCGGAATGTGGCGACGAGGGGATTTTCACAGTAACTTCATTGCAGTGTTAATGTAAGCCTACTTGTGACAATAAAGATTATTATTACGGAACTAATTTTGTGTCCATCCACTTTTTCTTTGATTCCTTTACTTTGCCTCTTTTCTTTTGGGTCAGGGTCTGTGGTTGAGGTGTACGTGACTGGCGGGTCGATGGGGGGGAACAGACACATTGAAGCGATGGATGTGAATTGACTGTTGTTCCAATTTGGAGGGCAGGAGCAGTGACAGATCAGAGAGCCAGCTACCTTCAGATATGTGAAGGTCTGGGAGACAACTCACCCACTGCTCCCGCACCCAGTGAATGGTGAGTGGAACAAGGAAGCCACGCAACGATGGGCCGGAATTTGCTGTACATACGAACATCTGAATTAGGAGCAGGACTAGACCTCTGGGCCCTTCGATCTTGCTCAGCCATTCAATAAGATCATAACTATTCTGATTGCAACTTTAGCTCCACAGTCCCACCTAACCTGATAACCTTTCACCCCCTTGCTTATCAAGAATCTATCTAGCTCTCTCTTGAAAATATTCAAATACTCTGCTTCCACCGCCTTTTGTGGAGGAGAGTTCCAAAGATTCCAGACCCTCTGAGAGAAAACAATTCTTCTCATCTTTGTCTTAAATGGGCGATCAGTTATTTTTTAAAGAGTGACCCCAAATTCTAGATTCACCCACAAGAGCAAACAACCTCTCCACATCCACCCTGTCAATACCTCGAAGGATATCATGGGCGGGATTCTGCGGGAATCGGCGGGGCGGACAACTCCGGCGGGAAGGAGAGGCGTGAACCACTCCGGCTTCGGGCCGCCCCAAAGGTGTGGAATCCTCCGCACCTTCAGGGGCTAGGCCGGCCCCGGAGTGGTTTGCGCCCCACCAGCTGGCGTGGAAGGGGCTTGCCACCACGCCAATCGGTGCCGAAGGGCCTCCGCCAGCTGGCGCGAGTTGGCGCATGCGCGGGAGCACCAGCGTGTGCTGGCGTCATCCCAGCGCATGCGCAGGGGGGGATCTTCTCCGCGTCGGCCATGGCGGAGGACCATAGCAGCCGACGCGGAGGAATAGAGTGCCCCCACGACACAGGCCCGCCCGCGGATCGGTGGGCCCCGATCGCGGGCCAGGCCACCATGGGGGCACCTCCCGGGGCCAGATCCTCCCGGAACCCCCACCGAGGCCGCCTGTGCCGCCAGGTCCCGCCGGTAAGGACCTACTCTAATTTATGCTGGCTGGACTGGCAAAAAGCGGGCGGCCACTCGGCCCATCGCAAGCAGGAGAATCGCCAGGGGGGCCGCTGCCAGCGGCCGCCAACTGGCGCGGCGCGATTTCCGCCCACGCCAAATCCCTGGCGCCGGAGAATTTGTTTCAATCAAGTTGCCACTTACTCTTCTAAACTCCAGCGGAATGCAAGCTCAACCTGTCCAACTTTCCCTCATGAGAAAACCTGCCCATTCCAGGTATTCGCTCAACTGCTTCTCATGCATTTATGTCCTTCCCTAAATAAGGAGAGCAATACTGTACACTGCTCCAGATGTGGTCTCACCAATGCCCAGTATAACTGAAGTATAATCTCCCTACTTCTCTATTCGATTTCCCCCCCTGTTGTGATTGGGCATCAAACCTGTTTCTCATTAAAGATGCCGCTGGCGACTTCCGGGTGCGGCGATGACCAGCTGAGTCGCACGTTTCGGCAGCTCCCGGTGAAACGGACTTTTGGGCTCTTGATAGGAGCCCCAACGGCAATTTTGACGGCTAAAAACACTGTGTGGTAAACCAGAAGGGAATCCCCCCTGGATACGGATGAAAAAAGGAGGAGAAAGTGGCCGGATTGCAGTGGATCCTTTAGAACAGCGGCAAGGAAGGCAAGCAAAAACCAAGATGGCGTCGGAAGGTGGCAGTTTAACATGGGGCCCTGAACAACAAGAGTTCTTGAAATGCTGTGTGGAAGAGCTCAAAAAGGAAATGAAGAAAGAGCTGTTGGCCCCGATACTACAGGCGATCGAAGGGCTAAAGGAGGAACAAAAGACCCAGGAGCGGGAGCTTCGGGTCGTGAAGGCAAAGGCAGCCGAGAATGAGGACGACATACAGGGCCTGGTGGTGAAGACGGAGGCGCATGAGGCACATCAGAAACGATGTGTGGAAAGGTTGGAGTCACTGGAGAACAACGCAAGGAGGAACAACCTGAGGATTCTTGGTCTTCCTGAAGGTGCGGAGGGAGCGGACGTCGGGGCATATGTGAGCACGATGCTGCACTCGTTAATGGGAGCGGAGGCCCCGGCGGGTCCGTTGGAGGTGGAGGGATCATACCGAGTGATGGCGCGAGGACCAAGAGCAGGAGAAATTCCCAGAGCCATAGTGGTGAGATTCCTCCGTTTTAAGGATAGAGAAATGGTCCTTAGATGGGCAAAGAAAACTCGGAGCAGTAAATGGGAGAACGCGGTGATCCGCGTTTATCAAGACTGGAGTGCGGAGGTGGCGAGAAGGAGGGCGAGCTTTCATCGGGCCAAGGCGGTGCTTCATAAAAAGAAGATAAAATTTGGAATGCTGCAACCGGCAAGACTGTGGGTCACATATCGAGGGAGGCACCACTACTTTGAGACGGCGGATAAAGCGTGGACTTTTATTGTGGAAGAAAAAGTGGAATGAGCGGGCTATTAAAAAGAACGTTTGAACAAAGTGGTGGGGCGAATGTGGGGGGCGAAGAGGGGGGTTAAAAAGGGGGGAAAGAGGAGTTTTATGTACTAATCCTGCGATGTGGTAACTTTTCTCTCTTCCACAGGTGGTGATGGGGGGAGGAGGGGAGGTGGAGGAGATGGGGCGTTGGCCATTGGGGGCGGGGCCAAGGGAGAAGCGCGGGCTTGGTTCCCGCGCTATGATAAGCATGGCGGGAATAGAGAAGCAGGAAGGAGGGGGCGTCGCACGGTGCGAGCCGAGGTCACGGGGGGAAGCCGAGGTCGGCCAGAGTTTGCTGACTTCTGGGAGCAACATGGGGGGAGTAATTACGCTAGCGGGGGATCTAGCGGGGGCGGTGGGAGGGGGGAATTACTGGGTTGCTGCTGCTGGGGAGAGGGGGGAGCTGGTATGGGAGGGGATGGGCGGGGGGGGGGGGGGGCACCGCCTGGGGGAGATACAGCTGCGTGGGAACCGGGTGAGGAGCTGGAAAAAGGGGATGGCTAATCGACAAGGGGGGGGGGGGCAGGAAGCCCCCCAACCCGGCTGATCACGTGGAACGTGAGAGGGCTGAACGGGCCGATAAAGAGGGCACGGGCACTCGCACACCTTAAGAAACTTAAGGCAGATGTGGTTATGTTACAGGAAACGCACCTGAAACTGATAGACCAGGTTAGGCTACGCAAAGGATGGGTGGGGCAGGTGTTCCATTCGGGGCTAGATGCGAAAAACAGGGGGGTGGCTATATTAGTGGGGAAGCGGGTAATGTTCGAGGCAAAGACTATAGTGGCGGATAACGGGGGCAGATACGTGATGGTGAGTGGCAAACTACAGGGGGAGACGGTGGTTTTGGTAAACGTATATGCCCCGAACTGGGATGATGCCAATTTTATGAGGCGGATGCTAGGACGCATTCCGGACCTAGAGATGGGAAAACTGATAATGGGGTGAGATTTTAATACGGTGTTGGAACCAGGGCTGGATAGGTCGAAGTCCAGGACTGGAAGGAGGCCGGCAGCAGCCAAGGTACTTAAAGATTTTATGGAGCAGATGGGAGGTGTAGACCCGTGGAGATTTAGCAGACCTAGGAGTAAGGAGTTCTCGTTTTTCTCCTATGTCCATAAAGTCTACTCGCGAATAGACTTTTTTGTGCTGGGAAGGGCATTGATCCCGAAGGTGAGGGGAACGGAGTATACGGCTATAGCCATTTCGGATCACGCTCCACACTGGGTAGATTTGGAGATAGGGGAGGAAACAGGAGGGCGCCCACCCTGGAGAATGGACATGGGACTAATGGCAGATGAGGAGGTGTGTCTAAGGGTGAGGGGGTGCATTGAAAAGTACTTGGAACTCAATGATAATGGGGAGGTCCAGGTGGGAGTGGTCTGGGAGGCGTTGAAGGCGGTGGTTAGAGGGGAGCTGATATCAATAAGGGCACATAAAGGGAAGCAGGAGAGTAAGGAACGGGAGCGGTTGCTGCAAGAACTTTTGAGGGTGGACTAGACAATATGCGGAAGCACCGGAGGAGGGACTGTACAGGGAAAGGCAAAGGCTACATGTAGAATTTGACTTGCTGACTACGGGCACTGCAGAGGCACAATGGAGGAAGGCACAGGGTGTACAGTACGAATATGGGGAGAAGGCGAGCAGGTTGCTGGCACACCAATTAAGGAAAAGGGGAGCAGCGAGGGAAATAGGGGGAGTGAGGGATGAGGAAGGAGAGATGGAGCGGGGAGCGGAGAGAGTGAATGGAGTGTTCAAGACATTTTATAAAAAATTATATGAAGCTCAACCCCCGGATGGGAGGGAGAGAATGATGGGCTTCTTGGATCGGCTGGAATTTCCCAAGGTGGAAGAGCAGGAAAGGGTGGGACTGGGAGCACAGATCGAGGTAGAAGAAGTGGTGAAAGGAATTAGGAGCATGCAGGCGGGAAAGGCCCCGGGACCGGATGGATTCCCAGTCGAATTCTATAGAAAATATGTGGACTTGCTCGCCCCGGTATTGACGAGGACCTTTAATGAGGCAAAGGAAAGGGGACAACTGCCCCCGACTATGTCTGAAGCAACGATATTGCTTCTCTTAAAGAAGGAAAAGGACCCGCTACAATGCGGGTCCTATAGACCTATTTCCCTCCTAAATGTAGATGCCAAGATCCTGGCCAAGGTAATGGCAATGAGAATAGAGGAATGTGTCCCGGGGGTGGTCCACGAGGACCAAACTGGGATTGTGAAGGGGAGACAGCTGAACACAAATATACGGAGGCTGTTAGGGGTAATGATGATGGCCCCACCAGAGGGGGAAACGGAGATAGTAGTGGCGATGGATGCCGAGAAAGCATTTGATAGAGTGGAGTGGGATTATTTGTGGGAGGTGTTGAGGAGATTTGGTTTTGGAGAGGGGTATGTTAGATGGTTGCAGCTGTTGTATAGGGCCCCGATGGCGAGCGTGGTCACGAATGGACGGGGATCTGCATATTTTCGGCTCCATAGAGGGACAAGGCAGGGATGCCCTCTGTCCCCATTATTGTTTGCACTGGCGATTGAGCCCCTGGCGATAGCGTTGAGGGGTTCCAAGAAGTGGAGGGAAGTACTTAGAGGAGGAGAAGAACACCGGGTATCTTTGTATGCGGACGATTTGCTACTATACGTGGCAGACCCGGCGGAGGGGATGCCAGAAATAATGCGGATACTTGGGGAGTTTGGGGATTTTTCAGGGTATAAATTGAACATGGGGAAAAGTGAGTTGTTTGTGGTGCATCCAGGGGAGCAGCGTAGAGAAATAGAGGACCTACCGTTGAGGAAGGTAACAAGGGACTTTCGTTACCTGGGGATCCAGATAGCCAAGAATTGGGGCACATTGCATAGGTTAAATTTAACGCGGTTGGTGGAACAAATGGAGGAGGATTTCAAGAGATGGGATATGGTATCCCTGTCACTGGCAGGGAGGGTGCAGGCGGTTAAGATGGTGGTCCTCCCGAGATTCCTCTTTGTGTTTCAGTGCCTCCCGGTGGTGATCACGAAGGCTTTTTTTAAAAGGATTGAAACGAGCATCATGGGTTTTGTGTGGGCCGGGAAGACCCCGAGAGTGAGGAAGGGATTCTTACAGCGTAGCAGGGATAGTGGGGGGCTGGCACTACCGAGCCTAAGTGAGTATTATTGGGCCGCTAATATTTCAATGGTGAGTAAGTGGATGGGAGAGGAGGAGGGAGCGGCGTGGAAGAGATTGGAGAGAGCGTCCTGTAGGGGGACTAGACTACAGGCTATGGTGACAGCCCCATTGCCGTTCTCACCGAGGAACTACACCACAAGCCCGGTGGTGGTGGCTACACTGAAGATTTGGGGACAGTGGAGACGGCATAGGGGAAAGACTGGAGCCTTGGGGGGGGTCCCCGATAAGAAACAACCATAGGTTTGCCCCGGGGGGAATGGATGGGGGATATGGAATGTGGCAAAGAGCAGGAATAACGCAACTGAAAGATCTGTTTGTGGATGGGAAGTTCGCGAGTCTGGGAGCGCTGACCGAGAAATATGGGTTGCCCCAAGGGAATGCATTCAGGTATATGCAACTGAGGGCTTTTGCGAGGCAACAGGTGAGGGAATTCCCGCAGCTCCCGACACAAGAGGTGCAGGACAGAGTGATCTCAAAGACATGGGTGGGGGATGGTAAGGTGTCAGATATATATAGGGAAATGAGGGACGAAGGGGAGATTATGGTAGATGAACTAAAAGGGAAATGGGAAGAAGAGCTGGGGGAGGAGATCGAGGCGGGGCTGTGGGCAGATGCCCTAAGCAGGGTAAACTCGTCGTCCTCGTGTGCCAGGCTAAGCCTGATTCAGTTTAAGGTATTACAGAGGGCGCATATGACTGGAGCACGGCTCAGTAAATTTTTTGGGGTGGAGGAGAGGTGTGCGAGGTGCTCGAGAAGCCCAGCGAATCATACCCATATGTTTTGGTCATGCCCGGCACTACAGGGGTTTTGGATGGGGGTGACAAAAGTGCTTTCAAAAGTAGTAGGAGTCCGGGTCGAACCAAGCTGGGGGTCGGCTATATTTGGGGTTGCACAAGAGCCGGGAGTGCAGGAGGCGAGAGAGGCTGATGTTTTGGCCTTTGCGTCCCTAGTAGCCCGGCGCAGGATATTGCTAATGTGGAAAGAAGCCAAGCCCCCGGGGGTGGAGATCTGGATAAATGACATGGCAGGGTTTATAAAGCTAGAGCGGATTAAGTTCGTTCTAAGGGGGTCGGCTCAAGGGTTCACCAGGCGGTGGCAACCGTTCGTCGAATACCTCTCAGAAAGATAGATGGAATGGAAAAAAGAAGGCAGCAGCAGCAGCCCAGGATCGGTGGTGGGGGGGGGGGGGGGGGGGTGGAGGGCGGGGGGAGGAGGAACCAGAAGGACTCTCAGGGTTGTTAATATATACTGTATAATATGTATAGGTCGTTGCTACAGATAATTATATCTTGGACTGTTAAATTATATTTTTGGAGAGTGTTACTTGTGATAAGGCAGTTGCCAATTAGGGTTAGTTTTCATTTTTGTTATTTATTATTTATTCATTTTTTTTTTTGTTTATAAAATAGGTCATTGTTATTTGTGTTGTTATAATATTGTGTAAAGGACGCACAATGTACTGTGTTGGTTGACCAAAAATTGTCAATAAAATATTTATATAAAAAAAAAGATGCTGCTGGCACCCTTCAAAGCATTTTGGTCCACAAAGGTACTGCGGATGTGAATTGATAACATCAGAACAGTGAGGGAAATAGTGCATCAGGGACTGGAATGAATTTGGGCAAACAACAGGATATGTCCTTCAGCAATAAGACTTGAGGAGTGGGACATAAACACAGGAGAACGTTGGAGGAGGGTGGGCTCAAGTGGGCGATTTCAATCGCAGATTATTTACAGAAAGAAATAAAGAGCAGGCATGAGGGCGACATGGTGGCACAGTGGTTGGCACTGCTGCCTCACAGTTCCAGGGACCAGGGTTTAATTCAGGCCTCGGGTGACTGTCTGTGTGGAGTTTGCACTTTCTCCCCATGTCTGCATGGGTTTCCTCCGGGTGCTCCGGTTTCCTCTTACAGTCCAAAGATGTGTAGATTAGGTGGATTGGCCATGCTAAATTGCCCCTTCGTGTCCCAAAAGGTTAGGTGGGGTTACTAGGTTACGGGGATAGGGTGGAGGTGAGGGCTTAAGTAGGGTGCTCTTTCCAAGGGCCGGTTGTTGCTCATTGTGTCTTTACTTAATTTGCTCTGTTTTATAATCTTTGCTCTAGAGTCGCCAGGTATCTTTATGATACCACCACGAGGTTCAAGTTCAAATACTGATCAATAACTCAATACACCAGTTAGTAAGTTTCAAATCAAAACACATTTATTATGCACAGTCAATCACTACTCATGTATAAAACTCTACTTACTCGACTATCTCTAACACTAAGAGGCCTATACTTAGCTTTGGAGCTGGCCCACCAGGTCAGGGGAACAAATGGCCTTTCGTTCGACTCTGAGTCTGCAGGCTTCAAAGCTGGTATCGACTGGTAGCTAGGAACGCCTATCTCGTAGCGAGCATTGACTGGAGACTTACTTGGTTGTTGGAGCTGCTAGGCAGGTTACGGTCAAGGGATGTTTCGAGCTGCTGAGAGGCCCTGACAAGAAGGACGAATTGAACTTGGGGACACTATTTTATAGTCCCCAGGGGCTTTGTGCCCTTTTGGGCGGACCCCGTACCTGGTTCCAAGTGATTGGACTAAGTTTGATCACTTGGATCGATTTCTCCAATACTGGAGCTTCCCTGATCGCTGGGCGGTTCCTAAGTGTCCGTTGGCCTTCCTTTGTCTTGGCTCCTGCTGGCGCCGAGGAGTCTGGCTTGGCCTTGTTTATCTTAACTGTTTCCAATTGTTCCCGGGGATCGCTCATCAATACTCTGTTTTATTATTCTTGATAACATCTAGTGTATACTTCTGGCTATGGCTCGTACTTTACCAGTTAACCTGTGGACCCAGCCCTTGCAGTATCTTAGAGAGGCACTCAGCACATGGTGTATGTCTGAGTGGCACGCTGTGAGCTCTGTGCTCTGAGCTATCTCCTGCTGGAATCCACGGGAACTGTGGTGTTCCCTGTTTTATAGTGCGTGTTCTCTCACTGGTGATTGGCTGTGATGTTGCGTGTGTGTTGATTGGTCCGTTGATCTGTCCATCAGTGTGTGTGTGTGTTTGCACCATGATATGTTTATATGAATATCATGACAAACTAGTACAAGTTATTACATGCCAGTTCTATCAGGATATTAGTTTTCCCCCATGCTATTGCTTATTCAGCCAAAGTCTGATCTAATTCTCAGTGGCAGTATTATACTATCGAATGCAGAATGTGCTATGCAATATCAGCAGCAGATGTGGAAAACCAAGGATCCAAAGGAAAATGGATCACGATCAAAAAACAAAATATTGCTCTAATGGAGAGAAACATCTATTGTGCTTCATAAAAGGCATGAGGAAAGTAGATGCCAATTGAAAGAAGGATTACAAGGAGTAGCCAAAAGCTTGGTCAAGGAGATGTGATTTTAAAAAGGCCTAGACATGGATTTTCCTACCCTTTTAACCATATTTGAAGTGTATACAGTTTTGGGTTGTGATTGGTTGATTTTGATGAATATAATATTGGAGACAATTGTGAAAAGGTAAGAGGCCACGAAAAACAAAGGAAAACATTGTTGAACATATTTTTCTCTTCATTACAGAGGCTGTAATTTCATGGCCTGTCACTAACTCCATTAAAATCAGGGAGGAAAGATTGATACCAGGTAAAAGGTGCTGTTGAATTTCTGTAATGAGCTTCTCTCTCATTTTCTTGCTAGGTACTGAATAATACATAGTCAGTTAACCATTTAAACACCTATATCCAAGTGTATCATTAGCACCTTCAATCCCACCAGATAATCATCCACTTTTTTTTTCGAAGAAGCTAAGTGAATGAGTAATGCTGATTGTGATGGATGTACGTTCCACTCTGTGAAGACAGAAATCGAATCTCTAGCTTAAAGATGTGCAGGTATTCTGGATCTCTTCCCTGTAATGTCATGAGGCTATTTGAAGTCAAAAATCCTGCTTCTACCTGCATCTTACATTTCATTACTTTAAAGACTTGAGTCCAGTCATCACTTAATCTTCATTTTCCAGTTTCTGGCATCCATCCTTGCAACTTCGAGGTTTCAGCCTCAACATTCCTCCATCATCTCCAAAACATCCATGATTTTTAAAGGATATGTTGTCAAAACCACTGCATAACACTCAAAATGAAACCTCACATTGTAGAAAGTAAACTATTTCAATTTGTAATTAGATTTGCCATCCATTGTCTCTCCATAATCTAGCCCCAAATACCCGAGAGGTGAAGTCTAAGATCTGATCTGCCTTATGAATAGTAGAATTCTATTGCCTGCACAATCTGTGAACAATCAACACTAACACTCCATCTTGCTCTTCTACTGTTACCAGAAGCATACATTACCTGGCTGTTGCTCAGCCCATATACCAAATTTCTTCAATTCTATCTGAATAGTTCTTATTTTCTCAACACTGGATACCTGACCCCACCCCACTGGGCCGTATGCTGGACGTCTGGGGAAGTTTATATTTTTGGAGCACCTGTTTACCAATACACCAGGAAAGTTTGGGCGTGTCCTGGGAGGAAAGCCTAGCTTGACCTCTGATACAAAGAAAGCCTTGTGTAAGGAAATAAGTGATGGTAATGACAACAAACACGAGTGACTGAAGTGTGACTTTAATGGTTAAGATAATAAGCAAGGGTAGATGTATCCATTAGCGATAGTTCCGAATGATAATGGTTAAGAGGACCAGTTCATCAGGAGGTTAGGAACAGTTAGGGTAGGTAACCTTGTTTAAGGGAAGTAGCTTTGAAGTAAGGAACTACAGCTATTTACCTGAATAGGATATCTTCAAAGAATTTTAGAATAGATATCCCCCACAATCTAATCTGTGGCATGCACCTTTGATGTGGGGAAAGAAATACGGTGTAAAAGGAGCATGATTTTCAACAGTTCTTAAAAGGGCTGAAAGGCTGTTTTTTCTGTATGCATTATGGGCTGATCACTGCTATCGAAAAAGTCTGTCCTGTCTTTTACACTGTTGTGCCTTGTGCCAACTCAGAATGTGTTGGTGTGAACTATGGAAGGGAGGAGTTTCAATGCTGAGGGTGTCAGCAGCAAAGTTTGTAATCTAAAGTTTCTAATTCTAATCTGGCCTGTTGGTTGTGAAAGGGGTGGTTTGAGTGACTGTATATTGTATGCATACCCAATTTGAATCTGTATCAAAGTTAATGGAGAGTACAGTTGGATAAGGTTTTAAACAGGTGGCCATCCGTAGTCCACATGTTGCCCTGTTAGATGGATTAGTTTCAAATGATCCCCTCCAAGTAATATTTACTTCCATGCCTCAAACAATGCATTCAGTAAATTGAGTATGATGGTCAGTTTGACAGACTGTTTACATGCATGTCAATTTGCAATGTGATGAATGTACATACACTGGACGTCTAATTTACATAAGCTTAAGAATTAATATTGCTGATGTTGACAGTCTAGTACCTGGTGCATTTGTACGGCATTCCACTAATATCCTCAAAGCACTGGAGGCGTGTCGCCAGTGGTGCCTTCATAAGATCCTCCAAATTTGTGAACAAGAAAGGTGGTCCAACAACAGTGTTCTCACTCCCAGGCCAACTTGCCCAACATTGAGACACTAATCAGTCAGAACCAGCTTCCCTGGGTGGGACATGTCATTCATATGCCCGACACCAGACTCCCAATCGCTCAACTTTGAGCTCAGTCACAGCAGTTGACTCTCGGGAGGAAAGCGGGAATGCTATTGGGATATCTTCAAAGCATCCTGCAAGAGGTCAAACATCCCCGCTGAGACCTTGGCTTCTGCTGCTTCACAGTACCAGGGTCCCAGGTTCAATACCCGCTTGGGTCACTGTCTGTCCAGAGTCTGCATGTTCTCCCCGTATCTGCGTGGGTTTCCTCCGGTGCTCCGGTTTCCTCCCACAAGTCCCAAAAGACGTGCTGTTAGGCCAATTGGACATTTTGAATTCTCCCTCAGTGTACCCGAACAGGCACCGGAGTGTGGCGACTAATAATAATCTTCATTATTGTCACAAGTAGGCTTACATTACACTGCAATGAAGTTACTTTGGAAATAGGGGATTTTCACAGCAATTTCATTGCAATATTGATGCAAGCCTGCTTGTGACAAGAATAAAGAGTAGTGGATTATTATTAAGTGGAGAAGTTTTATTTGGGAGTGCACTGAGCACATTCGAGAGATGTTGTTGGGAGCGTACAGCAACAAAATTGCAGGAAAAAAAACCAAAAGCCCATCTACCCGACCCTCCAAGCCCCACCTGCCCTACATGTGGCAGAGTCTGCAGATCCTGCATTAGATTTATCAACCACCTTCGAACCCATCCGAGTGAAATTAGAGTGGAAGTAAGTCCTGAGAGACTGCCTAAGAAGAGAAGGATTATACTGCATATTATAATACATGTGAGCAAGTGGAGCCCATTCATGCTGTGGGTCCTGCTCTGTCATTCAGATCTGTATCTCAACTCCATTAACCCACTTTGGCTCCATATCCCTTGCCTGACGCAACTCTATCGATCTTGGTCTTGAAAGCTCCAATTGTCCCAGCATCCACAGTCTCTTCATCGATTTCTTTTAAATGATCCTGGTAAGTGTTTGTCTGCTAGTAGTGCCAATTTTAAACAACAGGTAGATAACAGATTAAGTGAATCAAATGGCATTACAAAGCCTTCATTGCACAATATCCTACTGTCAGACAAAAGATTTCATAGAATCACAGAATGCCGGCAGTCGAGTCTGCACCAACCCTCTGAAGGAGTAGTTTGCCCAGGTCCACTCCCACACTCACCCCGCCCTATCCACGTGACCCCTCCGGCACACCCATGGACACTAAGGGGCCACTTTTCATGGCCAATCGCCACCTAACCTGCACATCTTTGAACTGTGGGACGAAACTGTTGCACCCGGCGGAAATCCATGCAGACACGGGGAGAACGTGCAAACTCCACACAGTCACCCAAGACTGGAATTGAACCTGGGTCCCTGGCGCTGTGAGATAGCAGTGCTGACCACCGTACTGCCCGAAGTCTTAGGTATTACTTATACATTGGAGAGCTATGGAAGGGAGATTAAGGGAGTGGGACTAATTGGAATGCTCTTTCGTCAGAACAGACATGGTGAGCCTAATGGCCAACTCCTGTGCCGTCTGATTGTATGTATTAATTTGAGCTATTCCAAGTTACGGTGATGTCGCCTGCACTGCATTTTGACCCTGAGCAGCTTCTTGTAGAAAGGGCGTTCATAGAACATAGAACGTACAGTGCAGAAGGAGGCCATTCGGCCCATCGGGTCTGCACTGACCCACTTAAGCCCTCACTTCCACTCTATGCCCGTAACCCAATAACCCCTCCTAACCTTTTTGGACACTAAGGGCAATTTAGCATGTAAATCCACCTAACCTACACGTTTTTGGACTGTAGGAGGAAAGCGGAGCACCCGGAGGAAACCCACGCAGACGCGGGGAGAACGCGCAGACTCCGCACAGACCCAGCTGGGATCCTGGCGCTGTGAAGCCACAGCGCTAGCCTCTTGTGCTACCGCGTTGTTGGGAATGTATAAGTTGTTAGCCTTGTGATGGTCCCTTGGCAGATCGGGCCATGTTTGCATAAGGCACTCCAGAGATTTAATACAGATACCTCTTCCCCTGCAAATATTTAACTGCTTTGTCCACTGCACTTTGCTTTAAATGGGGAAATGCACTGACCTACATTTCATAGAGGATTAGCGACAGTAATAGAGTCAAGTGGCATGATGTGGGCATCATAAATGCAGGGTAATAAGTAATGACAGGTGTGCTGAGCGAGCCAGCTGAGTATTTTTAAAGATCATTATGTATCTTTAGTGGATGCTGTTTGAACTTTAAGATTTTTAACAAGCTATTTCTGATCAGCATTTTAAGCCTGGTCGATGTCTGTCAGAGGCCTTGCTTTGACACTGCACCAGTACAGCGCTAATAATGGATGGGCAACTCCCAGTGGGCTCGATAAATGCACAAACTTGAGATAATCTTAGCTAGGCCAGACAGTTTATGTAAAATGAAAATGCTGGAGGGTTAGAATTCCTGGATATTAGATCCTGGATTTTGATTAATGTACTGCTGGATGCAGTGAAATTTAATGACTGATTTCCACACCCCGCTATCCAACCCTCACCCCCCATCACCAAAATTGTTTTAGTAAATGAGCGATCAATAGGCCATTACACTGTCCCACATGGGAATAGAGGAAGTGCACAGAGTTGAGGGATGAATTATGCATCATGCGGCTGGGATTGGGAGCTGCCTGGGTCAGAAATTGGTCTCATTTGCGGCGGAAGGGGGAGGGGGAACTGGGGGGAGGGGATGGGAACTGGGGGGAGGGGATGGGGGACTGGGGAGTGGGGATGGGGGGCTGGGGGAAAGGGATGGGGGACTGGGGGAAGGGATGGGGGACTGGGGGGAAGGGATGGGGGACTGGGGGGAAGGGATCGGGGACTGGGGGGGAGGGAAGGAGGATGAGGTGGGAGGGAGATGAGGGAATGAGCAACAAGGTAATGGGGTACGAGGGGAATGGGGAGGAGAGTGGAGGGAGGGGGACAAAGAGGGTGGGGGATGAGGTGAGTGAGGAGGGGATGAGGGGAGGGATGGGGCAAAGGGAGGGAGGAGTGAGAGATGGGAGAGGGGATGAGGTGAAGTGAGTGAGGGGATGAGGGGAGGGACGGGGTAAGAGAGGGGGTAAGGGTGGGAGTGAGGGAGGAGGGAGGGAGGGATGAGGGGAGGAGGGGGGGAGGGGAGGAGGGGATGAGGGGTGGGGAGGGGGGCGAGCGTACGGTGGTAGGGAGCAGCGTGGACGAGGGCTGGGGAGGGATGGAGGGAGACGAGGTGTGGAGAGGGAGACGAGGAGTGGGGTGGAGAGGGGACTAGGCATTTGCAGGCAGAGGCGAGTGGCTACAATTGGCATGGCTCCTTCAAGGCAAGATGAATCCCAGACCCTGCTGTCGTCCAGGCAGTTTGATTTAACAGAAGCTGTCACAGCACATCGCATCTCCCTGCAGCTGAGAGAGGGAGGGAGGAAGAGAGATAGGAGGAAGAGAGAGAGGGAGGGGAGGAAGAGAGAGGAGGGAGAGGGGGAGGTAGGAAGAGAGAGGGAGTCTTGCTTTGCAGAGAGGGAGCTGAGCTCACTCTCACTCACTCAGAGCCCCGCTGTGCTCCGGATGTCAGCCTGAAGCCGCCTTCAGTGAACAGAGCAGTGGCTGCCTCGCGGGCCAGGCTGGGCTGGGACTTGTTTTCTGCTGTGAAACACCGCCTGGTAAATCGGAGCGGAATTGCAGTGGGAGGGGGGAAAGCAGCGACGGCCAGGGGACATCCGCGGTAGGTTCAATCCTCATTCTGTGAGACATTGTCGCGCGTCTGCCTGGCTTTTGGGGGGTGCTGAAGTTTTGCTGAGGCAGGGGGCTTGGGTGATGCAGTGCTGATGCTTTCGATAACCACTCTCCTTCACCATGCACAAAAATAGTCAAGTCGTCGCTGGGAGATTTCTGCTCCTCAGTTACTGGTACTGAATATGACTGCAGCAACCGGACAGTCATCACTTTGAGTTGCGAATTCCACTGAGATTTATTTATGTGTTAGCACCGACAGGAGGAGGGAAAGGTCAAATGTTTAACAGCCAGACTGATACCCGGGTGCTGAGTTTAATGCAATCCCCCATGTTAGCATTGGCAAGTCTGGCAATCAGTCTTAACGAATGCAAATCAACAGGGTGATCTACCAGCAGCGATCACTGGCTCACGTTTGTACTCAATTCTGCCTTTGCACCCTTATTCTGCATTTCAAGTAGCCAATCTGACTGAACCCGGCAGAAGGGAGCTGGAGTCAATAACTTGTGCATTTGCTTTGCATTTAAACTGGGCAGAGATGCCAGCGTTTCAAATGTACCTCGGGTGAGACTCAGTGCTGGGTGTGTGAGTAAGTGACTGTGCATCTGATGGGAGACTCAGATGGACAAGTAAAGATGTAGGCAGCCACAACAACAAAAAAGATTGAAAGGAATTCTTTACCGAAAAAGAAATCACCAATTCAGAATACGGTTCTCCCCAATTCAGGAATCTAAACGCACACATTTTCTCTGCTTGTACAAAATGCAATTGATCAGATGTCAAGGTGTAGCAATCGATTTAACATTCTCCCACTACAGCTGAGTGACTGAACAGGCATTTTTTTCCAGCAGTATTTGCAGCACGTTTATTTTTTTTGCCTTGTAGGATTTAAATATTAATGATTTATTGAACCCCCCCCCCCCCAGTTCTATCCCCATATTGCTTCCGCGGACAGTTTTGAGATATGGCCAATCGCCAATAATGTCCCCCAGCTTTGTGCGTGGCCTGCTGGAGGTTGAAATCATTCCGCCTTTTGAGAAAAGTTCTCTCAGCCGCCTTGACCAAAGCCTGTCCTGTGTGTCTGGGCCATTCCCTGCGACCCGAGGAATGTCGCATTGAATATATAAAGCAGCCTGCTCGCAAATTCCGCTCACATTGGCTCTGCACACGCAGACCATCAAACAACAACTCTCTCTCTTTGCAACAGCTTTTGTGATGGATTTGTTGGAGGCAGCATTGCCATTCAGTGCTGGAGAGTAAGCCCCAGATCCAACGGCAAGGTTCTGATCTTCTAATCCTTTTCGCCCTGCATCCCACTATCTAAACTTGTGCTGGGGAAAGGGGAAGGGAGGGAGAAATAGACTGACACTATCCTGTTCAATACAGACCTGGTTAAATTCAAGTGCGTTGACATTTTCTGGAAATGTGTGAAAGGAAGGAAGGGAGATAGGGTCAACGAGTGGACTCCCTACGCTCCCTGTGATTCCCAAGGTGGGAGCCAGGTTGGGATCTTAGGGGGTGGGGGGGGGAGCTGAACCCCCACAAGATACAGATTGTGCTCAGAGCTGGGGTTGGTTTCAGGATTCAAGGTTGTGTCGTGACTGAGAAGAGTGGCAAATAGTCATTGCCTTTTTCAAGAGAGGTAACTTCTGCGAATGTGTGTGTTGTGAGAGCAGTGTCTTATTTAACCAGTAATATGGGAGGTGCTGCGAATGTCCTGTATTAAATCTCGTGAAATCGATCACTTTGTGGTAGTGCCTGACAACCAGACCTCCAGTCAAGATTCGGAAAGGAAGTCTATGCTGGCCACAGGGGCCTGTGAAGTTAGCACCTTTCACCCAGTGCTGCACAGTGATCCAATCTGACACAACAGCACAGATAGATACTTTAAAAAAACTTGTATTTTGCCTGTCGCACAGGTTATGTTTGGAGCATGCTGGTGGTTTGAGCCCTTTCCGTAGAACTTGAACTTTGCATGCATACTCAATAGATCAGAGTTAAAGAAATAACTTTTATTTATGTTGTCGTTTTCATGGTCTCGAATGTTCCATAATCTCGGTGCTTTGCGGGCAATGAAATCCTCCATTGAAGCATAGCTCCTGTTGTAATGTAAGCCATTACTTGGAGTCCTTTGAGTTTAAATGTTGTAAAGCTCCACATAAGGGACAATGCCCCTTGCAGAGCATGCTGAACTTTGGGGTCTTGAAGCCCTCAAAAGGCCCTAAAATCTGAAATCAAATGTGTGGTATTGGCATATTCATGGACTGGGTAATCACTGCCTTCATTGTCTGCAGGCATATTGATTTATCTTACACTGTGCTTCTATCTGCAGTTTTGCTTGTAAATATGGCTGTGTTTGGATCCATGGTGCATTTGGTTAGTCAGTTGCTTGTGCAACACCTTGTACTGCATGAACAGAAATGTTCTCCAACTAAATATTGAGAGGACCAAATGCATTGGGTGGAATTTCCCCCCCCCAAAATTTATCAGTGTCACGTTCAGTCTGAGAACCAACGTGTATCTCTGCAGATGCACAGCCGAGCTTGCACTCCAGACTTTCTGGCACAGGGGGTGTGGTTTGCACCGCCACTCTGGTGGGGCTGGGCTCCGTACTGATGGGGGTGCCCTTGGGGCTCCAAACTCCCCCACCCCTCCCTCCCCCATGGACACAGAGGACTCCCACCCACAAGCATCGGGGCGGCCCCTCCACCCATCACGCCAGTGCCGTAATGCGACCGCCCCCCTCATACGCATTGCCCCCACAGATGTTAGCACTGTCTTACCACTGCACATACGGGGATATCGCTAATGGGGCTCCCTAGAGGGCCCCACCCTGGTTCTGCCAGTAGTGCCCTGGAGGATGGCACTGCCAGGTTACTGCCCTGCCATGTCCCTCACCCGCCCCCTCATGTCTCTCAACCCCCCACCCCCCCCGGGGCTATACATAACCTGCGCACCCCCGGTGTGGTCATAACGACTGTTTTTCACTTTTGAAAACCAGTAGTGATTTATGGAGGTGTGACGTCACACCGGCTGTGTGGGACCATATGATGAGGGTGGAAGCTGAGCCTGCTAATAGTGAAATAATGCTAATATATGTAAATGAGGCTCCGAACCAACCAATCTGCTCCAACCCACCCGCTGGCGGCGGGATTGGGGTTTGCTCCTGCGTGCCAGCCAGTGGGAGGATGCTAACCGATGCAAATGGGTTATTTTTTTGATATAAAATTGGAGTACCCATTTCATTTTTTCCAATTAAGGGGCAATTTAACTTGGCTAATCCACCCACCATGCACATTTGTCTCCCTCACTCTGTCTCTCTTGCTCTGTCTCTCTTGCCCTGTCTCTCTCGCTCTGTCTCCCTCACTCTATCTCTCTTGCTCTGTCTCCCTCGCTCTGTCTCTCTTGCTCTGTCTCTCCCGCTCTGTCTCTCTCGCTCTGTCTCTCTCACTCTGTCTCTCACTCTGTCGCTTACTCACTCGCCCTGTCTCTCTTGCTCAGTCACTCTGTGTCCCTCGCTCGCCTGCTTGCTTTCTCTCTCTCGCTCGCTCTGTCTTGCCTGCTCGCTCTGTCTCTCTCGCTCGCTGTCTTCCGCTCACCCAGTTTTGCTCGCTCGCTTGATCACTCTGTCTCTCTCGCTCATCCGCTCGCACTGTGCCGTCTGCTCGTTCTGTCTCGCCTGCTCGTTCTGTCCCTCTTGCTCGCTCTGTCATTCCCACTCGCTCGCCCGTTCTTGCTCGCTCTGTCTCTCTCGCTCACTCTCGCTCTGTGTCGCGTGCTCACTCGCTCTGTCTCTCTTGCTTGCTCACTCTGTGCCTCTTGCCCACTTGCTCTGTCCAACTCGCTCTGTCTCTCAGTTGCTCACTCTGTTCCTCTCACCCGCTCACTCTGTCTCGCCCGCTCGCTCTGTCTCACCCACTCGCTCTGTCTCACCCGCTCGCTCTATCTTGCCCGCTCGCTCTGTCTCTCTCGCTTGCTCACTCTGTTCCTCTCGCCCACTCGCTCTGTCTCGCCCGCTTGCTCTGTCTCTCTTGCTGGCTCACTCTGTTCCTCTCGCCCACTAGCTCTGTCTCACCCACTCGCTCTGTCTCACCCGCTCGCTCTATCTTGCCCGCTCGCTCTGTCTCTCTCGCTTGCTCACTCTGTTCCTCTCGCCCACTCGCTCTGTCTCGCCCGCTTGCTCTGTCTCTCTTGCTGGCTCACTCTTTTCCTTTCGCCCATTCGCTCTGTCTCATTCGCTCACTCACTCTGTCTCTCTTGCTTGCTCACTCTGTTGAGCTCGCCGCTCGCTCTGTCTCGCTCGCTCACTCGCACTGTCTCACTCGCTCTGTCTCTCTCGCTCTGTCGCCCACTTACCCGCTCTTAGACTCGCTCACGCTGTCACTTGCTCTGTCTCGCTCGCTCATTCACTCTGTCTCTTGCTTGCTCACTCTGTTCCTCTCGCCTGCTTGCTCTGTCTCACTCGCTCACTCGCTCTGTCTCTCGCTTGCTCACACTGTTCCTCTCACCTGCTTGCTCTGTCTTGCCCGCTCACTCTGTCTCGCCCGTTCACTCGCTCTGTCTCACTTGCTCACTCGCTGTCTCTTGCTTGCTCACTCGGTTCCTCTCGCTCGCTCTGTCTCGCCTGCTCACTCTGTCTCTCTCGCCCGCTCACTCTGTCTCACCCGCTCGCTCTGTCTCACCCGCTTGCTCTGTCTCGCCCGCTCGCTCTGTTTCGCCCACTCGCTCTGTCTCACCCGCTTGCTCTGTCTCGCCCGCTCACTCTGTCTCGCCCGTTCACTCGCTCTGTCTCACTCGCTCTGTCTCTCACTTGCTCACTCTGTTCCTCTCGCTCGCTCTGTCTCGCCTGCTCACTCTGTCTCTCTCGCCCGCTCACTCTGTCTCACCCGGTCGCTCTGTCTCACTCGCTGTCTCTTGCTTGCTCACTCTGTTCCTCTCGCTCGCTCAGTCTCGCCCGCTCGCTCTGACTCGCCTGCTCACTCTGTCTCTCTCGGCTGCTCACTCTGTCTTGCCCGCTCGCTCTGTCTCACCCGCTCGCTCTGTCTCGCTTGCTCACTCTGTCTCGCCCGCTCGCTCTGTCTCACCTGCTCGCTCTGTCTCACCCGCTCACTCGCTCACTCACTCTGTTCTTCTCGCCCACTCGCTCTGTCTCGCCCGCTCGCCCACTCTGTTCCTCTCGCCCGCTCGCTCAATCTAGTCCTCTTGCCCGTTCGCTCTGTATCTCTCGCTCTGTAGCTTGCTTACGCGCTCTTGCACTCACTCGCGCTGTCACTCGCTCTGTCTCACCCGCTCGCTCTGTCTTGCTCGCTCTGTCTCGCCCGCTCGCTCTGTCTCACCCGTTCACTCGCGCTGTCTCACTTGCTCACTCGCTGTCTCTTGCTTGCTCACTCTGTTCCTCTCGCTCGCTCTGTCTCGCCCGCTCGCTCTGACTCGCCTGCTCACTCTGTCTCTCTCGGCTGCTCACTCTGTCTTGCCCGCTCGCTCTGTCTCGCCCACACGCTCTGTCTCACCCGCTCGCGCTGTCTCACCCGCTCGCTCTGTCACGCCCACACGCTCTGTCTCACCCGCTCGCTCTGTCTCGCTTGCTCACTCTGTCTCGCCCGCTCGCTCTGTCTCACCCGCTCGCTCTGTCTCACCCGCTCACTCGCTCACTCACTCTGTTCCTCTCGCCCACTCGCTCTGTCTCGCCCGCTCGCTCTGTCTCACCCGCTCACTCACTCTGTTCCTCTCGCTCTGTCTCGCCCGCTCGCTCTGTCTCACCCGCTCGCTCTGTCTCACCCGCTCACTCGCTCACTCACTCTGTTCCTCTCGCTCTGTCTCACCCGCTCGCTCTGTCTCACCCGCTCGCTCTGTCTCACCCGCTCACTCGCTCACTCACTCTGTTCCTCTCGCCCACTCTGTTCCTCTCGCCCGCTCGCTCAATCTAGTCCTCTTGCCCGTTCGCTCTGTATCTATCGCTCTGTAGCTTGCTTACGCGCTCTTGCACTCACTCGCGCTGTCACTCGTTCTGTCTCACCCGCTCGCTCTGTCTGGCTCGCTCTGGTTCGCTCGCTCGCTCACTCGCATGTCTATCTCGCTTGCTCACTCTGTTCCTCTCGCCCACTTGCTCTGTGTCGCTCGCTCGCCCACTCTGTTCCTCTTGCCGCTCGCTCTGTCTCGCTCGCTCACTCTATTCCTCTTGCCCGCTCACTCTGTCTCTCTCACTCTGTAGCTCGCTTGCGCGCTCTTGCGCTTGCTCACGCTGTCACTCGCCCTATCTCGCCTGCTCGCTCTGTCTTGCCCGCTCGCTTGGTGTGTCTCTCGCTCGCTCTCCTGCTCGCTCTGTCTCTCTCGCTTGCTCTGTGTGTCTCTCTCTCTGTCTCTCACTCGCTTACGCGCTCTTGCGCTCGCTAACACTGTCACTCGCTCTGTCTGTCTTTCTCTCTTACAGTTCTCCTTTTCTGCTTGTGATGGCTCTTTTTAAAAAATTGATTATTGGAATATCGGCACTGCTGGCAAGGCCGGAATGTATTGCATATCCTCAATTGCCTTTGAGAAGGTGGGAGCGAGCCACTGAACTATTTTAGTCTGTGTGCTGTAGTTAGGAAGAGATAGTACATAGTACATAGAACATACAGTGCAGAAGGAGGCCATTCGGCCCATCGAGTCTGCACCGACCCACATTAATCCCTCACTTCCACCTTATCCCCGCAACCCAATAACCCCTCCCAACCCTTATGGACACTACGGGTAATTTAGCATGGCCAATCCACCTAACCTGCACGTCTTTGGACTGTGGGAGGAAACCGGAGCACCCGGAGGAAACCCACGCGGACACGGGGAGAACGTGCAAACTCCGCACAGACAGTGACCCAGCGGGGAATCGAACCTGGGACCCTGGCGCTGTGAAGCCACAGTGCTAATCACTTGTGCTTTAGAGAGTTCCAATTTTTTTTAAACCAGTGACTGTGAAGGAATGATGATGTAATTCCAAGTCAGGATGGTGTGGGGCTTGGAGGGGAATTTGCAGGTGATGTTTCCCTGCAACTCCTGCCGTTGTTCCTCGAGGGATTTGTGGATTTGGAATGTCAAAGGTGCCTTGGCGAGTTGTTGCGGTGCATCTTTTAGATGGCACATACTTGCAACCACTGTGCGCCAGCGATGGAAGGAGTGAATGTTTAAGGTGGCGGATGGGATAGCAATCCAGCAAGCTGCTTTTTCCTGGATGGTGCCCAAGCTGCACTCATCCAGGCAAGTGAAGAGTATTCCTTCACTCCTGCCTTATAGGCGACTAGGTTTTAGGGAGTCCGGAACTGAGCCCCTGAGCACAGAATTCCTGGCACCTGAGTCGATTTTGTAGCCATAATATTTATGTGGCAGGTCCAGTTAAGCTTTTGGGCATTGGTGGCCCCAGAATGTCGATGGTGGGGGATTTAGTAATGCCCATACCATTGAATTTGGAGTTGGTTAAGAACTATTTAATTATTCCCCCCGCCCATTCTTTCCTCATAGCTCTGCAACTATTTCTTTTTAAGGCATACATGTCACTTGTCCTTGTGGAAGTTACTGTCCCCTTCCACATTTCCCAAAGTTGTTTTGGGGCAAATGTGTTCAAGACTGGAGCAGTCCATGCAATTATATATTGCACTGAAGGAGGTCATTCAGCCCAACAGAGCTTTGTTTCTTTATCCTTTCATGGGTTGTGACCATTGTTGGCAAGTACAGCATTTTGTTTTTGTTTTTTTAAATGTATTTATTACAGATTTTTAACACAATTTTTCTCTCTTACAAACAATAACCCCCCCCCCCCCCCCCGTAACGAAAAAAAAACGAGAAATCGCGCAGAGCAAGATATATACATGGCAAAATGATGTATTTACACAGCTTTGTACACTGGCCCTCACCCATACGTGCCAGTTTCCCCAACCCTTCATGTTATCTCTTGCTCATCCACCCTCCCAGGCAGTCCCCCCTTTCCCCGCCCCCTCCCAGGACGTCCCCTCCACCCCCCCCCCCCCCCCAAGTTGCTGCTGCTGCTGACCGACCTTCCTCTAACACTCCGCGAGATAGTCTAGGAACGGTTGCCACCGCCTGTAGAACCCCTGCGCAGACCCTCTCAAGGCGAACTTAATCCTCTCCAACTTTATGAACCCAGCCATATCATTTATCCAGGCCTCCAGGCTGGGGGGCTTCGCCTCCTTCCACATTAGCAAGATCCTTCGCCGGGCTACTAGGGACGCAAAGGCCAGAATGCCGGCGTCTTTCGCTTCCTGCAGTCCCGGTTCGTCCACTACTCCAAATATTGCTAGCCCCCAGCTTGGCTTGACCCGGACTTTCACCACCTGAGATATTGCTCCCGCCACTCCTCTCCAGAACCCCTCCAGTGCCAGGCATGACCAAAACATATGGACATGGTTCGCCGGGCTCCCTGAGCACCTTCCACATCTGTCCTCTACCCCAAAGAACCTACTCAACCTCGCCCCTGTCAAGTGCGCTCTGTGGACCACCTTAAATTGTATCAGGCTGAGCCTGGCACACGAGGAGGAGGAATTAACCCTACCTAGGGCATCAGCCCACAGACCTTCCTCGATCTCCTCCCCCAGCTCCCCCTCCCATTTACCCTTCAACTCTTCTACCAGCGCTTCCCCCTCTTCTTTCAACTCCTGGTGTATTTCCGACACCTTGCCCTCCCCGACCCATACACCCGAGATCACCCTATCTTGAACTTCTTGTGCCGGGAGCAAAGGGAATTCCCTCACCTGTCGCCTCACAAAAGCCCTCACCTGCATATATCTAAAGGCATTTCCCGGGGGTAAGTCCAGCATTTGTTGCCCTCCCTAATGGCCCTTGAACTAGGGAGCTCGCTCGGTCATTTCAGAAGGCAGGAGTCAACCACATTGCTGTGGGACTGGAGTCACTTGCAGCCCAGACCAGGAAGTGACTGGATTCTCGATTTGGAGACTATGTCCCCACGCCGGTGTGGGAACGGTGGCGGAAACCTGTGGCAAAACGGCCACCGATTCCCGGTTTTGCTTGGGGCTAGCAGGGAGGCAGCTTAGAGCTCTAGTTGCCGATACGGCCCAGAGAATTGCCAGGTCTGTGGCTGCGCATGTGCACGGCAACGGCCTACAGCGGCCGCACTGTGTTTCATGGCAGGTGCCACTGGCCCACAAAATAGTTTCCCCCTTCAGCCGGCTCGCGCACCCCAGATCGCCCCACCACAGTGTCCCCAACCCCGAATATGTCCAACCCTGCCCGTGGATCGGCCCTCAGCCAACTGTGACGCCGTTGGACTGAGTCCGCAGCCGCCACGCTGAGTTGCCGACGGGTGAGACCATGAGAGACCCACGCCGTCGGAAACTTGGCCGGTCAGGGACGGAGCATCGGGGGGCGGGCCTCACAGAGGCCGTGAATATGGCATGTGGTGTACTCCTGGAGTATGCCTTTCCAGGGGGCGGAGCATCGTGAAAGCGGTGCCGCCCTCGATTTCGGCATCATTGGCCCAGATGCCAAACGCGGAGAATCCAGCCCCAGATTTCCTTCCCTAAAGGGCATTATCATAGAATTCCTGCAATGTTGAAGGAGGCCATTTGACCCATCAAGTCTGCACCGACTCTCTGAAAGACCTAGGCCTACCGTATCCCCATACCCCACCTAGCGGCCATTTAGCACAGCCAATCCACCTAACTTGCACATCTTTGGACTGTGAAGGAAACTGGAGCACCCAGAGGAAACACATGCAGACAAGGGAGGAATGTGAAAACTCCATACAGTCACCTGAGGTCAGAATCGAACCTGGGTCCCTGGTGCTGCAAGGCAGCAGTGCTAACCACTGTTCCAGCCTTGGTGTACCAGATGGGTTTTTAACAACAATTGATGATGGTTTCATGGTTACCATTACTGAGACTAGCTTTATATTCCAAATCCATTAATTCAATTTATTCCATCACCCGCTGTGGTGGGATTTGAACCAGAACCATAGTCTGCTGTGGATTATTAGTCCAATGACATTACCACTGCACCACCATCTCCCCGAGTTGTGCTGGCTCGTTGAAAAAGATGTCTGCTTGGAACAACTGCTGCGTTTTTTCCCTGTAATCCTGTAAATGTCCCACATCCAACTGACACAATTGGTTTAATTGTGTTTCATAGATTTCATAGAATTTACAGTGCAGAAGGAGGCCATTCGGCCCATCGAGTCTGCCCCGGCTCTCTGAAAGAACACCCTACCCAACTGCACACCTCCACCCTATCCCCATAACCCAGTACCCCCACCCAACACTAAGGGCAATTTTGGACACTAAGGGCAATTTAGCATGGCCAATCCACCTAACCTGCACATCTTTGGACTGTGGGAGGAAACTGGAGCACCCGGAGGAAACCCACGCACACACGGGGGGAACGTGAAGACTCCGCACATACAGTGACCCAAGCAGGAATCGACCTTGGGACCCTGGAGCTGTGAAGCAATTGTGCTAACCACCATGCTACCGTGCTGCCCGTGTTGTTTGCTACATTGAAGGATAGACATCATCTTGTGGTTCAATCTTCCTTCTTTACATCACATTAACAACATTGCTTGTTTTCAGTCATCACGCACGAGAGTTTGGTCAAACAATATGAACCTAGGCCTCCGCATATGGAAGGGGCTGAGTTGCTGGGGTTATGTACAATCCTAGTCATCATGTCTTTCTTCTTCTTTACCAACTCTCCATCTTCACCAACCCTTCGCCCAGCAGATGAAAACAAAGCCCCTCGTTCCCATAATCTGATGACTGAGCCAATTTAAATTGCCTAGCTGTGCAGGGTGCACAAAATGAAACTTGACAAGCTGTACAGTGTGCTCTGTTACACTGTGATCTGTGCGAATGCGGGAAAACTGCCACCTTTTGCAGCTCATTGGGTGCTCGCACCAATTTTAGTTCAAACATCTGAAACATGAAATGCAATTCGCCAATTTTTATAAATCATTGGAATTGTTACCTTGCTGAGAATACTTCATTCACTCCATCAGTCAGGAACCCCTGGCCACTTTGGATTGACAGTACTGGGCCCGAAACAGAAGCTAAACCTACCTTCCGGGGTGGATGCAAAAGGCCTCATGGGGCAATTCGAAGAGCAGGAGAATTCTACCCCGTGTCCTGGCCAACATTCATTCATCAATAAATATCAAAAAAATGACTGGTCAATATTTCAGTGCAGTTTAAGAGACCTTGCTGGGTATAAGTGTCAGCCTATCAGTGAATACACTCGGCAGCACGGTGGCGCAGTGGGTTAGCCCTGATGCCTCACGGTGCCGAGGCCCCAGGTTCGATCCCGGCTCTGGGCCACTGTCCATGTGGAGTTTGCGTGAGTTTCACCCCCACAACCCAAAGATGTGCAGAGTAGGTGGATTGGCCATGCTAAAATGCCCTTTAATTGGAAAAAATGAATTAGGTACTCTAAATTTATTTTTAAAAAACAGCGATTGCACTCCAAAACTACCAATTTGGATGCAAAGTGCTTCAAGGCATTATGAAACCATGTAAGGCACAGTGCAGATTTAACGATATATTCCTCTGAGCTGCATTTCAATGTTTTCAGCTCCAAATGCCTTGCAACAGTTTTAGACGCACCAAAACTGTTGTGTGTGGTCATCACTGATGGATCGACACAACTGTTATTGTCTGGATTTTATTTTTAAAGCATTTCCAGAGAACTCGGTTTTTGAACGGGAACTCTGGACAAGTTCTTGTTTTGAAATGCGGGAGACCCTTAAAAATTTCTTTCTTGCTTCGAATATTTCCCACTTCATCCTGTCACACTCATATGATACGTATATTAACTTGGTGTTTGTTATGATTCTTGAAGATTTTTCAACATGAACAGGGCAGATTTGGGACTTCTGAGCCCCGCCCTAAATCTGCCCCCTTTCATGCCTGGCTTTAAAATTAGGAGAAGGTGGCTGCTCCGAACAGCATTATTATTGACTGTTTCTCACCTCCTTTTCTAACGATTTGGACATTTTCAAAGTCTACATGATCTGGTATGGAAGAATGGAAGACTCTGTTGGAGCGATTCGAAACTATGTTGGACATCATTGGACTTTGTTAAGATCCAATACCCTCCTTATTATCACTTTGAAATCTAGAGATTTATTTTACCCCGTGACAGCCTGGGCTAATCGTGCAGCATATTATGGGGAATTGTGGCATATGTGCAGTGTTGGGTTACTGAGTTACAGGACTTTACTCTATCCCTGCCCACCCCCCTCTGCCAGCATGGAGTTGGGCCTGCTGTGGCAACGTTCATTGGAATCACCGAATGGTTCTGATTAAAATTTGTGTCAGTCACAACACCGAGAAACTCCTCAAAGGAAGAAAATTACAAAGGTTTCGGGAAAGAGGAGTTAAGGGGGACTAATTGGATGGATCCTTCAAAGAGGTGGCACAAGGCCAGAAGACTTGTTTGAGACAAAAGGTTGAACAATTTACGTTCATCTTCCCATCAACAGACCAGATCTGCGTTTGCTTCTGAATATTTTCATAGTCTGTTCAATAACTGTAATAGAAGCAAAGAGCGACCCAGGACATCGAATTTAAGGTGGTTGCACCGCTGTTCAATTTTGGGGCTGGTTTAGCACAGTGGGCTAAACAGCTGGCTTGTAATGCAGAACAAGGCCCGCAGCACGGGTTCAATTCGCGTACCGGCCTCCCTGAACAGGTGCCAGAATGTGGCGACTAGGGGCTTTTCACAGTAACTTCATTGAAGCCTACTTGTGACAATAAGCGATTATTATTATTATTATTATTGATCTGGCCGGCTGTTTATGGTTTCTCGCCACAAATGAGCTAGAGGTTGACGTCAATAATGCTTATTTCTAAGGGAAGAGAACCCGCCTCCCATCCATTGACTCTGTCTACACCTTCCGCTGCCTTGGGAAAGCGGGCAGCATAATCAAAGACCCCTCCTACACAAGTTATTTTCTCTTCCAACTTCTTCCATTGGGTAGAAGATACAAAAGTCTGAGAACACTCACTAAAAGGTTCAAAAACAGTTTCTTCCTCACTGCTACCAGACTCCTGAATCACCCTCTAATGGACTGAACAGTTACGTATCTTCTCTACTGAGTAGTACTGCACTCCATATGCTCACCCAATGCCTGTGTCTGTATTGACAATGCATACTTATGTATGTCCTAAGCTTCTTTTTCATGTATGGAGTGATCTGTCTGGACTGTATGCAGAACAATACTTTTCACTGTTCCTCAATACACGTGACAATAAAACAAGGCCAATCCAATAAAGTTGTCTTCAGATGCAAGAGGAAAATAAGCCACCTTTTCTGGTGGGATTGGTGACTAGAAGGACTTCCACAATCAGGTCATATTGAGTTTTTAATAGTAATCAAGCTTGGTTGTCACTTTAATGAATCATTTGCATGACCATTGTAGATCATGGAACAACTGACTAGTGCCCCATTATTGTTGTCACAGGAGATCTGGGGCTAGATTATACGCTGCCGGCTTCTCCGTTACACTGGCAGCATACCCACGCACGGGGATTTCCTGGCGGCGTGGGCTGCCCACAATGGGAAACCCCACTGACCGGCTGGCGGGACGGAGAATCCTGCTGCCGGCGGGGGAGCGCTGCACCAGAAAGCTGGTGCGGCGAGACAGAGAATCCCGCCCCTGATGTATTCTAATCTGTCCCACTCTGTTTTTATCAGAGCTGGTGACGGCGTCTCATTCCTCCTTCCACCTTTGTCTCGTGAGAAACCTTTTCTGGTGTTTCTCCATTCTAGCGGTCTTCTCATTGTCAATTGAAGAACAATCATCTCCCCGAGTGCAAACGCCAGTATCGTTGACCGCCAGTGATGCGGCTCCAGCTCACCTGACAATAATACACAGCTCCAAAACAGGCTGGACTAAGGAAGTCCTGCTCTAAGTAAGGCACTAAATTGTTTAGTTCCTTTAATTGTTCCATGGTGCCAGACATGGTATGAGTGTTACACTCTGAATGCCTAAGCAGATTCCTTTAACTTTAAACTTTAATTTAGATGCATGTTTTATGTTCGTTGATAATTACCTTTAATTGTTTCTTACAATGTTGATAATGTAATACTCAGTCCTCATTGCTCCTGTCCTTTGAGACTTGATTTTTAAAATTGTAATTAAGCATGGTTGCTGCTTTAATGAATTGTCTGTGTGACCATCATAGATCATGGAACAACTGATTAGTGCTCGTTAGCTGTTGCTTAATATCGTACCATGCCACAAAGTATTATATGTCAAAAAAGGGAGGAAGAGCTTGTAATATGGTGAGGCTAAGAGTGCTTGCCAGTATTTAAATGAAAAATCAGGTGGGAATGTCCAGCAACTACGTACGCTGTTAAATGTGGGAATGGGAAACTGCCAAGATACCCTGCTCATCCAGAAGTTGTGCAAAATTAGTGTCCAGGATCATCATGTAAACATCCTGTATAAATACATCTCATTTAAGAATATTATGTTATAATTTGGCCCCTCCGTTCAAACATATTGAACGGTGTCAGGTGCTGTCTCTACCTAATAGAACATAGAACAGTACAGTACAGGCCCTTCAGCCCACGATGTTGTGCCGACCATTTATCCTAATCTAAGATCAACCTAACCTACATCCCTTCAATTTACTGCTGTCCATGTGTCTGTCTAAGATTCGCTTAAATGTCCCTAATGACTCTGACTCCACCACCTCTGCTGGCAGTGCATTCCACACACCCACCACTCTCTGTGTAAAGAACCTACCTCTGACATCTCTCCTATACCTTCCTCCAATCACCTTAAAATGATGACCCCCTCGTGACAGCCATTTCCACCCTGGGGTAAAGTCTCTGGCTATCCACTCTATCCATGCCTCTCATCACCTTGTTCACCTCCATCAAGTCACCCCTCTGCCTTCTTCACTCCAGTGAGAAAAGCCCTGGCTCCCTCAACCTTTCTTCATAAGACATACCCTCCAGTCCAGGCAGCACCCTGGTAAATCTCCTCTGTACCCTCACCAAAGCATCCACATTGATGAAACTTGCCAAAAATCCTTTAAGTTATATAGAATATATAGCACAAAAGCAGGATATCTGACCCAGCCAGTCCATATCCTTCCTCATCTAATTATATCAGCAAAACCCTCTAATCTCTACTCCCTCCATTAGGTTTTTGAACTTCCCCCTTAAATATGATCCACCTCCCATACTCCCTGTGTCAAGTTCCACATCCTCACCTGTCTGTGGGCAAATAAGTCTCTTTTGAATTCCCGGTTTGATTTCTCGCTGACGGTTTTATTGATGGTCTCTAGTTTCACTCTAACTCGCAAATGGGAAAAGAAATGCTGCATCTGCTCTAACCAGCCTAAGTACTCTTTTTAATAGTCTGGAAAGTCTTAATTATTGTATGCAACCTCTCTGCACTGAAAATTAACTTTCAAAAATGTACAGCCTCATTCTTTATGTTCATTTATGATTTTTTTTATCAAACATTGAGCGATCATTTTCTTTGGCTCATTTCTCTCAATCAGATATTTCCCTCTGTTTTGCTTTCTTATTTGTCATTTAAATCATAAATGAAATTTACTGGCTTAGACTCTGCATTTCTTATTGTCAATTCCTCAATCCGGTTAAGGAGATTGCTTTTCCTATTCATACAAATCCCATACTGTCTGTGCTTTCTTGCTCTCTTTACAATAATCTCCAGTGCAAAACTGCATGTGCAAGAGCAACAAACCCCTTCATCAATGAGATCAAAACCTGGCCCAATAGCTTTGACTTCAGTGCTTCATGCTGCCCGCAGTGAGAGAATCAGTCTGATCTTCCTTGTTGATGTATGTTGTTTCTCCTCTTCTTGTGACCAAAAGGAAGAGAGGCAGAGAATAATTGCCCCTAGCGCCTGATTTACCCACTGGCCGTAGTCTTCCAATCCACTGGCCATAGTCCTCCAACCCACTGGCCGTAGTCCTCCAACCCACTGGCCCTAGTCCTCCAACCCACTGGCCATAGTCCTCCAACCCACTGGCCATAGTCCTCCAACCCATTGGCCCTATTCCTCCAATCCAGAGGCCATAGTCCTGCAACCCACTGGCTGTAGTCCTCCAACCCACTGACCCTAGTCCTCCAACCCAATGGCCATAGTCCTCCAACCCACTGGCCATAGTCCTCCAACCCATTGGCCCTATTCCTCCAATCCAGAGGCCATAGTCCTGCAACCCACTGGCTGTAGTCCTCCAACCCACTGGCCCTAGTCCTCCAACCCACTGGCCATAGTCCTCCAACCCACTGGCCATAGTCCTCCAACCCATTGGCCCTATTCCTCCAATCCAGAGGCCATAGTCCTGCAACCCACTGGCCCTAGTCCTCCAACCCACTGGCCCTAGTCCTCCAACCCAATTGCCCATGTCCTCCAACCCAATTGCCCTAGTCCTCCAACCCAATTGCCCTAGTCCTCCAACCCACTAGCTGTAGTCCTCCAACCCACTGGCCGTAGTCGTCCAACCCACTGGCCATAGTCCTCCATTGCATAATTCCGATGAGCATCCTGTGGGCCTCCATCTTAATGGGACATGGTGAAAACAAAGATAGTGGTTCAGTTGAGGTGATGGTATTACTGTTGAGAATTACAGTGAGATCCTTCTCTTATCAGGAAAGGTGCTGCACATTAGCATTTTTTCACATCTTTTGGCACTTGAACATAATAGATTATATGAGCTGTAAAGAAGAGTGAGCATTGGCAGTTAAGAAACCAAAGCTGTCCTCTTGAGCAATGCATGTCACCCCAGTTTTGTCAGGCATCGTCCACTTTGATGAGGCCCTCCTTAAAGCTCTAATCCAGTCCGTTGTTTTGAGCATTGAGAATTCTGCAGAATCTTCCCTGGATGGCTCAATGCACTGTAGCCAATGTATGTCACACAGTTACAATTTTGGAAGAACCCTAAAGGTGTGCCAAGATGCTGCCCCCAACAGCAACCTTTTAATTAGGTGAGGTAACGGAAAGCCTGAGGTATTGGTTGTGAAGGACTCTTGTCTCCGAACAGGATACAGCGACTCACATTCTCGGCTCGCACATTAAGAATGGCTGCTTGGGAAAAATAATTGAAGATCGGTAACCCCTCTTGCACTGACCAACTGTATAATCCAGCACTTTGGGGAAAGGAAAGGACAAAATGCACGATATAGTTAGCAATGTGCAACCAGAAACATTTTGACATGGGGAAACCAGGGCAGCAAGGTGGCACAGTGGCTAGCACTGCTACCTCACGGTGCCGAGGTCCCAGGTTCGATTCCGGCTCTGGGTCACTGTCCGTGTGGAGTTTACACATTCTCCCCGTGTTTGCGTGGGTTTCGCTCCCACAACCCAAAGATGTGCAGGTTAGGTGGATTGGCCATGCTAAATTGCCCCTTAATTGGAAAAAAATTAATTGGGTACTCTAAATTTATAAGAAATAGCATGGGGAAACCTAACAACAAGTTATTGAAATGTAGTTGCTTCTGATGATACTGACAAGCTAACCTTCTTGAGGAAGACCTTCATAAACATAGAAAATACAGCACAGAACAGGCCCTTCGGCCCACGATGTTGTGCCGAACCTTTGTCCTAGATTAATCATAGATTATCATTGAATTTACAGTGCAGAAGGAGGCCATTCGGCCCTTTGAGTCTGCACCGGCTCTTGGAAAGAGCACCCTACCCAAACTCAACACCTCCACCCAACACCAAGGGCAATTTGGACATTAAGGGCAATTTATCATTGGCCAATTCACCTAACCCGCACATCTTTGGACTGTGGGAGGAAACCGGAGCACCCGGAGGAAACCCACGCAGACACGGGGAGGACGTGCAGACTCCGCACAGACAATGACCCAATCCGGAATCGAACCTGGGACCATGGAGCTGTGAAGCAATTGTGCTATGCACAATGCTACCGTGCTGCCCAATAACTTCCATATATGGTACCATAGCCAATGTGCAAGGAAATGGTGATTGGTTCTTGTCCAAAACCTATTCTGCCATTGTTCTGCATTGTTATGATCTGGAATGTACGACATGTATGTGGGGAGGCAGTGGCATAGTGGTATTTCACTGGACTAGTAATCCAGAGACCCAGAATCATGCTTGGGTTCGAATTCCGCTATGGCAGATGGTGAAATTTGAATTCAATGCAAATCTGCAATTAAAAGTTTAGCATTAAAATATTGTCGATTCATCTGGTTCATTGATGTCCCTTAAGGAAGGAAGTCTGTCTTCCTTACTTGGTCTGGCCTACATGTGACTCCAGATCTACATTAATGTGGTTGACTCCTAAATGCCCTCAGAGATGGGCAATAAATGCTGGCCCAGCCAGCAATGCCCACATCCCAAGAACGAATTAAAAAAAAGAAATGGTAGAGGAAGTAGATTCAAGAGCAACTTTTAACGGGGAATTGGACAAATACTTGAGAGGGGACTTCCGGGTGCGGCTATGCAGAGCTAGGTCGCATATTCGGTAGCTCCCGCTTGGAACGGACTTTTGGGCTCTTTTGCAGGGCCCCCACGACATTTGTTTGACATTTCCCGGTGTGGCAAGAGGACTGCAACACTCCCCTGACGGTGTCCCCCAGGAGTGTTGTGTCTTTTGGCTGCCAGGTCCGGCAGAAGCAGTGGAAGATTTGGCTGCAACAGGATAAACAGGGCCCCTTCCAGCATGCAAGCGGGGGAAGGGCAAGCTTAAAGCTGCAAACTGACCTGAGGACCTTTATCAAAAGTGAATTCTAACAGCAGAGGGAACAACTGTGAAAAGATCTCACCAGGGCCACTGAAGAAGCGGGGACGAGGCTTCCGGTGGCGGCCATGGAGGAGTAGGTCACGCATTCAGCAGCTCCGGTCTGGAACGGACACTTAGACCTTTTTCAGGAGTTTCCACGGACATTTTGGGGCAGATTGGTGAAGAGAACACTGCCAAAAGGATTCCCTCTCGAGACTTTTGGGCTCTTTTCAGGGCCCCCAAGGGCACTTTTTCAACGTTTCCCGGTGTGGGAAGGAGTTAATAATAGTTCCCCGTCAGTATATGGCTTTAACTAGGAGCGGGGTGACAAAAAAGGTGGTGGTGGACCAGAAGAAGGGAGGGAAGAAGGACAAAATGGCGGCGGGCGGAGACCAGGCAGCGTGGAGGCAGTGGGCGGAGGAGCAACAGGAGGGTATCCAGCGCTGCCTCAGAGAGATTAAAAAGGACCTGCTAGAGCCGAAGAAGGCCTCTATTGATAAGCTGCTGGAGACACAGACGGCCCAGGGGGTGGCGATCCGAGAGGCTCAACAAAAGATCTCTGACAATGAGGACGAGATCTTAGCCCTGGCGGTAAAGGTGGAGGCGCACAACGCGCTCCACAAGAAATGGCAGGTGCGGTTCGAGGAGATGGAGAATCGGTCGAGGCGGAAGAATCTGCGGATTCTGGGCCTCCCGGAGGGGCTGGAGGGGCCGGATATGGGGGCCTATGTGGTCACCATGTTAAACTCGCTGATGGGAGCGGGATCCTTCCAGGGGCCCCTGGAGCTGGAAGGGGCCCATAGAGTGTTGGCGAGGAGGCCCAAGGCTAACGAGCCTCCGCGGGCGGTGCTGGTGCGGTTCCATCGGTTTGTTGATCGGGAGTGTGTGCTCAGGTGGGCCAAGACGGAGAGGAGCAGCAGGTGGGAGAACGCAGAGGTTTGGATATATCAGGACTGGAGTGCGGAGGTGGCGAAGAGGAGGGCCGGGTACAATCGAGCGAAGGCGGTGCTGCACAGGAAGGGGGTGAGGTTTGGCATGTTGCAGCCGGCGCGATTGTGGGTTACCTACAAGGACCGGCACCATTATTTTGAGTCTCCGGAGGAGGCGTGGGCCTTTGTTCAGGCCGAGAAGCTGGACACAGACTGAGGGTCGGGATGGGCGATTGGGGACTGCGGTGGATATGTTATGCCTATTTTTGGTTCGGGGGGGGGGCTTTGCATTGTTTTGGGTTTCTTTTTCTCTGTGTTTTTCTCTTTGGGGTTGGGGAGGGTGGATGGGGCGGGTTGGGCACTGTTTTGGTTGGTGGCGGGGCCTGGTAGGTGGAGAGCGCGGGATTTTTTTCCCGCGCCGAAGACTAGGGGGGGCGGGACCTGGGCGGGGAAGCGAGGATTGTTTCCCGCACTTAGAACGGAGGGGGAGAGCCTGTGAATGGGGAGCGGGAGAGGAGGCTGTGCCACACAATGGGAGGAGTCGAAGGGGAGGCGGGAGTGGCCGGGGTCAGCAGGAGTCAGCTGACTTGCGGAAGTGCAATGGGGGGAGTAAACCAGCTAGGATGGGTCCTAGCCGGGGGGGTGGGGGGGGGGGGGGGTGGGGGGGGAATCGAGTTGCTGCTGCTAAGATCAAGGAGGAGCTGGAGCGAGTGGGGTGGGTCAAGACGGGGGTATGCCGCTGTGGGGAACGGGCCGGGTGTGGGGTGCGAGCACGTGGCTGGCCAAGGAGGGGTCATGGCTAGTCGGCGGGGGAGGGGGGCGGGTAGCCTCCTAATCCGTCTGATAACCTGGAATGTAAGGGGACTGAATGGGCCGGTTAAGCGGGCCCACGTGTTCGCACACCTGAAGGGGCTCAAGGCGGATGTGGTTATGCTCCAGGAGACACACCTGAAGGTGGCAGACCAGGTAAGACTGAGGAAAGGGTGGGTAGGTCAGGTGTTTCACTCGGGGCTAGATGCCAAAAATCGATGGGTGGCGATCTTGGTGGGAAAGAAGGTGTTATTCGAGGCGTCGAGCATTGTGGCAGATAATGGCGGTCGGTACATAATGGTAAGTGGTAAGTTGCAGGGAGAGAGGGTGGTACTGGTCAATGTGTATGCTCCGAACTGGGACGATGCGGGTTTTATGCGGCGTATGTTCCAGACTTGGAAGTGGGGGGCCTGATAACGGGGGGAGACTTGAACACGGTGTTGGATCCTGCACTGGATTGCTCCAGGTCTAGGACGGGTAGGAAGCCGGCGGCGGCTAGAGTGTTGAGGGGATTTATGGACCAAATGGGAGGGGTGGACCCTTGGAGATTTGCAAGGCCGGGGGCTAGGGAATTTTCATTCTTCTCACATGTCCATAAGGCTTATTCTCGAATCGACTTTTTCATTTTGAGTAGGGCGCTGATAGCGAGAGTAGAGGATACCGAGTATTCGGCAATAGCCATTTCGGACCACGCCCTGCATTGGGTGGACTTGGAGGTGGGGGAGGAGAGGGACCGGCACCCGCTGTGGCGCTTGGAGGTGGGGCTGTTGGCGGACGAGGAGGTGAGCGAGCGGTTCCGAGGAAGTATAGAGAGGTACTTGGAGACCAACGACAACGGGGAGGTCCGAGTGGGAATGGTATGGGAGGCACTGAAGGCAGTGGTGAGGGGAGAGCTGATCTCCATCAGGGCCCACAAGGAGCGGAGGGAGCGGGGGGAAGAGGGAGAGGCTGGTGGGGGAGATGGTGAGGGTAGACAGGAGGTATGCGGAAGAACCTGAGGAAGGATTGTTGAGGAAGAGGCACAGCCTCCAGGCCGAATTCGACCTGGTGACCACCAGGAAGGCGGAGGTGCAGTGGAGGAAGGCCCAGGGGGCGGTCTACGAGTATGGGGAAAAGGCAAGCCGGATGCTGGCGCATCAGCTTTGGAAGCGGGACGCAGCTAGGGAGATCGGGGGAGTTAAGGACAGGGGAGGGAGCGTGGTGCGGAGTGGGGTTGGCATCAATGGGGTCTTCAGGGACTTCTACGAGGAATTGTACCGATCCGAGCCCCCACGGGAGGAGGGAGGGATGGGCCGTTTCCTGGACCAATTGAGGTTTCCAAAGGTGGAAGAGAGACTGGTGGCGAGACTGGGGGCCCCGAATGGGCTGGAGGAGCTGATCAAAGGGATAGGAAGCATGCAGGCGGGGAAGGCACCGGGGCCGGATGGTTTCCTGGTCGAGTTCTATAAAAAATATATGGACCTGTTGGGCCCGCTGTTAGTTAGGACCTTTAATGAGGCAAGGGAGGTGGGGGCTTTACCCCCGACGATGTCCCGGGCACTGATCTCCTTGATCCTGAAGCGGGACAAGGATCCCCTGCAATGTGGGTCTTACAGACCGATTTCCTTGCTAAATGTAGATGCCAAGGTGCTGGCGAAGGTCTTAGCCACGAGGATTGAGGATTGTGTGCCGCAGATCATCCATGAAGACCAGACGGGGTTTGTGAAGGGTAGACAGTTGAACGCGAATGTGCGGAGTCTTTTGATCGTTATCATGATGCCGGCGAGGGAGGGGGAGGCGGAGATCGTGGTGGCGATGGACACTGAGAAAGCCTTCGATAGGGTAGAGTGGGGGTACCTGTGGGAGGTGCTGAACAGGTTCGGGTTTGGGGAGGGGTTTGTCAGGTGGGTTAGGCTGTTGTACGAGGTCCCGATGGCGAGTGTGGCCACAAATAGGAGGAGGTCCGAGTACTTTCGGTTGCACCGAGGGACGAGACAGGGGTGTCCCCTGTCCCCCCTGCTCTTCGCACTGGCGATTGAACCCCTGGCTATGGCACTGAGAGAGTCGAGGAACTGGAGGGGTTTGGTGCGGGGTGGGGAGGAGCACAGGGTGTCGCTTTATGCGGACGACCTGCTGCTGTATGTGGCGGACCCAGTGGGAGGAATGCCAGAGGTAATGAGGATGCTTAGGGAATTCGGGGACTTTTCGGGGTACAAGCTCAATATGGGGAAGAGCGAGCTGTTCGTAGTTCAGCTAGGGGACCAGGAGAGGGGGATTGGCGAGCTCCCACTAAAAAGGGCGGAGAGGAGTTTCAAATATTTGGGGGTCCAGGTGGCCAGGAGCTGGGGGGCCCTGCATAGGCTTAACTTTACAAGGCTGGTGGAGCAAATGGAGGAGGAGTTCAAGAGGTGGGACGCGTTGCCGCTGTTCCTGGCGGGTAGGGTGCAGTCAATCAAAATGACGGTGCTCCCAAGGTTTTTGTTCCTGTTCCAGTGCCTCCCTGTGTTTATCCCGAAGGCTTTTTTCAGGCGGGTTAACAGGAGTATAATGGGGTTTGTGTGGGCGCGAGGGACTCCGAGGGTGAGGAGGGTGTTCCTGGAGCGGAGTAGTGATAGGGGGGGGCTGGCGCTGCCCAACCTCTGTGGGTACTACTGGGCCGCCAATGCAACAATGCGCAAGTGGGTGATGGAGGGGGAGGGGGCTGCATGGAAGAGGATGGAGACGGCGTCCTGTGTGGGTACAAGTCTGGGGGCGCTGGCAACGGCACCACTGCCAATCCCTCCAAGGAGGTATACCACGAGACCGGTGGTGGTGGCGGCCCTCAAAATCTGGGGGCAGTGTTGGCGGCATAGGGGGGAAGTTAGGGCCTCGGCGTGGACCCCATTACGGGGGAACCACCGGTTCGCCCCAGGAAGAACAGGTGGAGGGTTTTCGGGGTGGCACAGGGCAGGCCTACGAAAGTTGGGGGACCTGTTTGTGGAGGGGAAGTTCGCGAGCTTGGGTGAGCTGGAGGAGAAGTACGGGCTCCCCCGTACTTCAGGTACTTACAGGTAAGGGCGTTTGCCAGACGGCAGGTGGTGGAATTCCCACGGCTACTGCCACACACAGCACAGGACAGGTTGCTCTCGGGGGGGTGGGTGGGAGTGCGGAAGATCTCGGAAACTTACCAGGTGATGCAGGAGGGGGAGGAGGCCTCGGTGGTGGAGTTGAAAGGTAAGTGGGAGGAGGAGTTGGGAGAGGAGATCGAAGAGGGGACGTGTGCAGATGCCCTAGGGAGGGTGAACTCTTCCTCTTCATGCGCGAGGCTCAGTCTCATACAGTTTAAGGTGCTGCACAGGGCACACATGACCGGGACAAGGATGAGCCGGTTCTTTGGGGGTGAGGACAGGTGTGTTAGGTGCTCAGGGAGCCCAGAAAATCACACCCATATGTTCTGGGCATGCCCAGCGCTGGAGGAATTTTGGAAGGGCGTAGCGAGGACGGTGTCGAGGGTGGTAGGATCCAGGGTCAAACCGGGTTGGGGGCTCGCAATATTTGGGGTGGCAGAGGAGCCGGGAGTGCAGGAGGCGAAAGAGGCCGGAATTCTGGCCTTTGCATCCCTGGTAGCCCGGCAAAGGATTCTCCTTCAGTGGAAAGATACGAGGCCGCCAAGCTGGAATCCTGGATCAGCGATATGGCAGGGTTCATTAAATTGGAGAGGGTGAAATTCGCCTTGAGAGGGTCGGTACAAGGGTTCTTTAGGCGGTGGCAACCGTTCTTAGACTTTCTGGCAGAACGATAGACTTTGGTCAATGGCAGCAGCAGCTCGGGGGGTGGGGGGGGGGGGGGGGGGGGCGGGGAGGGGGCGGGTTTACTTTATTTTTGTTTATGTTATTTACACTGGAAGGGTCTGAGGGGGTGTATACACCTGTTGTCTTAAGTCGGGGTGTTAATGTGTTAATGTTAATTTATTATTTAGGTACGGGGGGGAAGGGTTTGGGGGTTGCTTTTTTAGATGGTGTTTTGTACTTAACCCTGTTGGGTTCTTTTTTCTTTCTCATTTTGTTATTGATATTTTATGAAAACCTTTAATAAAAATTATTGAAAAAAAAAAATACTTGAGAGGGAAATATTTGCTGGGCTGTGGGGAAAGACGAATTGGATGGCTCAAAAAGGTCTCCTCCTGTGCTTCACGAGTCTGAACAGCTGTTTTGTCTTTTCCAATAGAACGATCTCTGATTGAACAATCGGCAGTGAGGCAAGGATTGGTGGGTTCTTGTGCCAAGGAAAGCAAGCAGCTCGGGATCAATATTACACAATGTTTTAGAAATATATATTCTTGACATATGGGCACCACCAGCAGGCCAACATTTATACCCCCACCATATTTTCTCGTAGTGATACAATATATATCACATGCCACCTCCGAGGGAAATTAAGAGTCAGCCACGTTGGTATGGGGCTGGAGTTAGGCCAGATAATTTCCTCCTCCATAAAACATTAGTCAACCAATTGGGTTGTTTTTTTGACAATTCAACAGCTTTGCACATACCAGATGTCTATTTTTAAAAATTCAAATGATATGATGGGATATGAGTTACACTCTCTGCTTTATTATCCAGTAACGTACCCCAAAAGTGTCAAATATTCTGGAGCTTCAAAAGGACAACACGAACACAATCTATCGTGGAGCTTGTGGGTCAAGGAGAGCCTGTTTAAAGCTCTGTTTCTCTGCTTGTATTGAGAGAAGATGATCGCCTGTCAGCCCCACACCAAAGAGTCAATTCACTGATGAAAGGAACTCTGGCAGCTACATTCTTTGCCTGAACAAAATGGACATCATTATTCATAATTACCATATTAAGTACTGACAGGAGAACAAGGGGAGCACAAGTTCAAGTGAGAGATCGCCAAAGTTAAGGACTGCTGTCAGGAAGTCCTTTCTACAAGAGAGAGCAAATCTATGGCACAAATGCCAGGGCAGGCAAATATCATGGCATTGAAAAAAAATGTTTTGTTCCATTCTTAAAGTTCCAAAGCAGAATGAACTGGACAAGCCCATTTTGTTGCTTGCACCAAACACTAATTCAAATTCAAACTGAATCCAATTCTTTGGGTGCAATCTTCCCAAATGGGAACAAAGTCCCCGAGCGAGTAAATTTATTTAACGCGACTCGGTTTGAATAAGGGGCCTAAACGGGGAATGTGCGGCTGAGGCCGCACATAGACCAGTTTTTTTACAATGAGGAGCTGCGCTCACCCCCCCCCCCAGCACCCACCCTTGGGTTACCGGCCCGATCACGTACAAAAAATGCCAGGTGGCACCACCCTGCCCAAAGGACATGCAGCTCTGGGCCTCCGATTCGCTTGGAGACCCCCATGAGTGCCGTTTGTGGGGACCAGTGCTGAACACCGCTCTGGTCCCCAAGGCGAAGGACTTGAATCCCAAGCCCTCAGGTACCTTGGGAATCTACACACTAGAGTGAGGCTAACTGCCACGCTCTAATATGCAGATGTTCCAAAAAACGATCCCACCCATTGTGGGCAGTTTCCCCTTGCAATGTCTCGCGAGATTGCATTGAATCTCGCAAGGCATTGCGAGCCGGGTAGATCCCAGGAGCGGGGTCTCCCCACTTTCACCGGCCGCGCTGCGCTGCGGTGGGCTGCTTTTCTGGCACAGCGTGGCCGGAAGATCGTCGCCACAAGAGAGACATCCAAGATGACAAGAAAAGACATTGGGGGGGGATACTCTGTCAGGAAACAAGATTGGGTGGAGAATTCGTCATTCGCCGAAAATCAAGGTTGGCGCCGGGTGCCAAATGCGATGCTGTGCTCCAGTCCCTTCTACGTGGCACCGGTGCGAGTCCATCAACGGGAGCTGAATCTCTCCTGCACTGGCACCTGCTTTTGTCCACGTACAACACTCGTGATTGAGTCCTGGCATCAGCACTTTGTCTCTCAAAAGGAGAATTCACCCCAGTGTACCTCATCTGGGGCTTGATCTGACCCAAGAGGCTGAGAAGCGATATGGAATCTGTTAACAGCTGAGTCCTAGCAATAAAATGTTGGAGGGAGGAACAAAATGATGATCCTGTTCCTAAACACGCTGTTTACACACCGGGTGGTTGGGAGCAGTAATGAGCTGTTGCACATGTTGCACAGTTTCATTGATTGAAATGAAAGAAGATGTAATTAAACAACATGGTAATGGACTCTACAACATGTTTTTTTTTTGCACAAGATAATTACAGTTTTAACTTTCGCACATTGCACTGAAGGAGCAACAGAGATGCTGTTTTCACCTGCTGGGAAGTGGTCGGTATGTTATCTTTGGTTGAGCTCCTGACCAGCAATCGGCAAGCCTTTTGCAAAATTCATTATTCTAATGTAGTACAACTTTTTTTCTCTGCTAATCTATCTTTCTGCCATCATCTGGTACTTGGGGATTAACAGAAATGTTAATCGTTGCGGCATGTTTGTAGTTGAGGTGCTCCCATGCTGGCTTCCCAAACAGATGGTGCCTCTTGATTGACATTTAAGGCTGAGGTGCCCCTCAAATTCGCCAAGTGCATTTGGGATGAGTATGGCGGGGGGGGGGGGGGGGGGGGGGGGGGCGGGGGGCGGCAGAGATCAGAGGCGCTCGGCCTGCGCAGCTTCGGTCAGCTCCAGATTTGAGGCCTGGATGGCCTACCCAGCCCCGTGATCGTAGGCATTTCTGAGCTGTTGTTATCGGCAAAAGAGCAAAGGGACGGGGGAACGAATTTATGAACCTCACCAACACCAATTACTCCGACAGGCACCTTTTTTTTTTGAAGCCTTTGCAGTTTTCAGTGTAACGGTTTTGATAGTCATCTCATAGCCCTCTCCAACCTCACTTGTTTTGCAGTTGTGCATATCTAATCCCTGATTCCATCTCCTGCAGTGTTTGTGAACCGATATTGTTCTGGTGATGTGGGAATTTTAACTGGAGATCAGATGGCAATTAACACACACTGTGCTGCAGATGCAAGGTTTTGTATTGCTGTTTTATTTCGAGATCATAATTAGAGTATAGCTTGTGTAATTACAGTGTCAATTAGCATTGAAAAGATAGGGGCAAAAAAGGACAATTTGTAATTTATCCAACATTTCTCAGAACGTGAACTTTTCATTTGGGGCCTGGGAGTACACAGCACATTGCTTACGGTGCCGTGATTTTACTCCACCGAATTCATTGGCGAAATAATGTAACTGCCGTTTATTTAGGTGCCTGAGCTACTTGTAAGGAACGCCTCTGGGCACAGACACAAGGTTTTGCACGTCGGAGTTTTGACATTTCTCGAAAGCAGTTTAATGTCTGCGACTGCAGCAGGAGCAGAATGGCTTCTGCCGAAAGCCATTCCCCATCAAACAGCCTTTCTTGTTCCCAATTCCAATTTATTTTTAACCAACAAATGAAACTCAAGAAAATTAGAAGTAGGCACCATTATTTAATTTTGAAAATTTTTCTATGGTTAGCACTGCTGACTCAGAGCACCAGGGATCCGGGTTCAGTTCTGGCTTTGGGTGACTGTGTGGAAATTACACATTCTCACCCTGCCTGCGTGAGTTTCCTCTGGATACTCCGGTTTCCTCCCACAGCCCAAAGATGTGCAGGTTAGGTGGGGTTACAGGGATAGGCTGGGGGGAAGTGGGCCTAGATAGGATGCTCTTTCTGAGGATCGTTGCAGACTTGATGGGCCGAATGGCTTCCTCCTGCACTGTCGAGATTCTATGAATGACCTCCATTTTTCTCTTGTGCTTTTGCTCACGCCAGTGGCTTGGAGATTGATCTGATTTACAGTTTTGTTGTGTGGGGCCATGCAAAACACTTCAACGTCATCGAGCCTAGTCTTGCCCTGCATCCTCTTCCCATTAGCTTTACCCAGGAGGGCTGTCTTGAAGCTTTAACTGCTCAAGCGAGGCTCCTTTGCAAAGGTTAAATTGACCGTTTGGCCCGAGCATGTGCTTCAAGAAGATCATCACCGGTTTCGAGTGGGTGCTATTGCTGCCTGTCCTATACGGTGAGCCCGTTATTGGTGGGTTTGTCTCTGCTGTTGCAACTGTTTGCCTTGTCCAATTCCGCTACATTGCAATGAAGCACCATAATTCTGTGTCCTTACTGTTGATGATACTCATTTTCAGGATAAGGGCACTGCTGGAAAGACCAGCATTCATTGTCCCATATCTAGTTGCCCTTGATATGGTGGTGAGTCGCCTCCTTCTCAAACTGCTGCAGTCCATGTGGTGAAGCCACTCCCTGAATATGAAGGTAGGCTGTTTTGTGGGAATTAAAAAAATAATAATTTACGGGATGTGGGCGTCACTGGTTAGGCCAGCATGTATTGTCCATCCCTAATTGCCCTTTAGAAAGTGGTGGTGAGTTGCCTTCTTGAACCACTGCAGTCCTTGAGGTGCAGGTACACCCACTGTGCTGTTAGGGAGGGAGTTCCTGGATGTTACCCCAGCAACAGTGAAGGAACGGTGATATATTTCCAAATCAGGGTGGTGAGGGCAACCTTCAGATGATGGGTTCCCAGGTAGCTGCTGCTCTTGTCCTTCTAGATGGTAGCGGTCGTGGGTTTGGAAGGTGTTGTCTAAAGAAAGAAAAAATGCTGGAAAATCTCAGCAGGTCTGGCAGCATCTGTAGGGAGAGAAAAGAGCGAATGTTTCGAGTCCAGATGACTCTTTGTCAAAGCTAACAGACAGAGAAATTGAGAATATTTATACTGTGGAGTGAGAATGAAAGATGAGTCATAGCCACAGAAACCCAGTTAAACCGGGTACTAACGGCCACAGAAACCAAGGGGAAAGAGTGCTAATGGCAGTCCCCAGAGAGAACAAAAGATGTGAAAGGTCAAACAGCAGAGAAACTAACATCAGAGGGTGAACTGTAGATGTGGGGGAGGGGAAGAGGAAGCAAAGAGGAGAAAGGTTAAGGAAAGATGGATAAGATTGGGGGGGGGGGTGTTAAATATATATTAAGAAAGAAAGAAATGGTAAAAGACAGTTAAAATGAAATGGAATGGAAACAAAGGGGTCGAGGTGGGGTAGAGCTAACCATCTGAAGTTGTTGAATTTGATGTTGAGACCGGAAGGCTGTAGCGTGCCTAACCGGAAGATGAGATGTTGTTCCTCCAGTTTGTGTTGAGCTTCACTGGAACATTGCAGCAGGCCAAGAACAGACATGTGGGCATGGGAGCAGAGTCTTTTGTTAAAATGGCAAGCAACAGGAAGGTCAGGAATGCGCACAGATCAAAGATAGCAGATTCCAGCATCTGCAGTAATTTGCTTTTATCCAGTGTTGTCGAAGGAACCTTGGTGAGTTACAGCAGTGCATCTTGTAGATGGTGCACACGGCTGCCACTGTTCGTCGATGGAGGAGGGTTTTGAATGTTTGTGGAAGGTGTAGCAATCAAGTGAGCTGCTTTGCCCTGGAGGGTGTCAAGCTTCTTGAATATTGTTGGAGCTGCACTCATCCAGGCAAGTGGAGAGTATTCCATTACACTCCTGATTTGTGCCTTGTAGATGGTGGTCAGGCTTTGGGGGGTGTCAGGAGGTGAGTTACTCGCCATAGGATCCTAGCCTTTGGTCTGCCCTGGTAGTCACAGTATTAATGTGGCTAGTCCAGTTCAGTTTCTGATTAATGGTAACCCCAAGGATGTTGATTGTGGGGGATTCTGCGATGGTAATGCCATTGAATGTCAAGGGGTGGAGGTTAGATCCTCTCTTGTAGCAGATGGTCATTGCCTGGCATTTGTGTGGCGTGAATGTAACTTGCCACTTGTCAGCCCAAGCCTGGATATTGTCCAGGTCTTGCTGCATTTGGACATGGACTGCTTCATTATCTGAGGAGTTGCGAATGGTGCTGAACGTTATGTAGTCATCCGCAAACATCCCTACTTCTGATCTTATGATGGAAGGGAGGTCATTGATGAAGCAGTTGAAGATGGTTTTTTTCAGTGTTGTTGCAGCTGCATTGATCTTGTCTGCTTGCGAATTGCAGACCACTGGCCCAGCTCATTGAGGATTAGGCATACTTATCTGGAACCTTGAGCTTCTCATTATCCTGTTGCATGACGGAAGACTGAGTGTCTCAGGAGCATGATTCAGCTAATGGAGTTTCAGCTTGTGAATATTTAAAAGCTCTGATTAACTGGAGACCAGAGCCAAGTTACTCACTGTCTGGCCTGCATTCCCAGTCAAATATGGCAACCTACTGGGTCGGACGGGAGTGGAAGGAGGAGAGAAGCTGGCAGACGTACAGACTCATGTGAACGGAACACAACACCAGAATCTTTATGCTCTCCCTTTGAGTTTTTGAGAGATATCGCTGAAAACAACCTGCTGTCAAAGCTTTTCACCATGCACACATCAGGACAGAATCGCAGTACCAAATTTCAAAGGGGACAACAATTTATACTGCATGAGAAAAGGGTGCTGATTGGTTGGCAGGTGGGTTCCGGTTGAGTTGTTGCCATGGAGAATGCCACAGGGAACATGACTTTGAATGCAGTATAAGTTGTTGTTCCCTTTTGAGATTTGATAGCCTTACATTTGTCCTGATGAGTGCAAGATGAAAAGCTTTGACAGCATGTCTCTTTTTTTAACAATACTCTGGTCCTTTACTAGTGAGATAGAAAATCATCTCTCAGTATTCAAGATGCTGTACAAAAGTGTTGCATCCAGCTGACTCAGTTTATTTTTTTAAGGAAGAGAGAAGGTCAATGAAGCAATGCCATTTGATACAGATTTTGCCCAACAATTGTCATTTGATCAACAAAACTGTGCTAAATTTAACCATCCTTCACAGGGAACACTTGAGGAGTGGTTACCTTATATTCAACTGGAGCTTAGCACTGTTTCATGGTTCCACACTCAACTCCCAAGTCAGAAGCAGCTTCAAATTGTGCTCTGAATTTGAATTTAAGCAGGCTGCTCTGGTCTTGTAGGTTTGGGTATCCAACTCTCATTGTATGGATTATGAAAGTCCATAAAACGCTCCTCCTCTGGAAGACTAACCACCCTATGGGCTGGTATAAAGTAAGTTGTGCCCATGTAAGGAGAGCTCATGTCACAGCTTTGTGAGTCCTTCCACAACTTCACACTGGACGCTAAAGGAAGAGTATGAAGATACAAAAACATTCTCTCAGTCAGGTCCTAGAAAAATGGCGAACCGTGCCATGATTGTGGGAAGGTCATCAATGGTCCACTGATTTAACTCTTAGCCCATTCCACTCCAATACCATGGTTTGAAATGTCGCACTGGTTTATACCAACACAGTAATTGACTGTTGGAGGGTCCAAAGGAAAGTTTACACTAGGACAGTGCTGCTTATCGCAGACTTTGCTTTATCTGTAAATAGAGTCTCAGAAACCGAAGATATTATTAACTCACGCAAATAATAATAATATAATAATCTTTATTGTCACAAGTAGGCTTACATTAACACTGCAATGAAGTAACTGTGAAAAGTCCCTAGTCGCCACATTCCGGCGCCTGTTCGGGTACACAGAGGGAGAATTCAGAATGTCCAATTCACTTAACAGCATGTTTTTCGGAACTTGTGGGGGGAAACCGGAGCACCCGGTGGAAACCCACGCAGACACGGGGAGGACGTACAGACCCTGCACAGACAGTGACCCAAGCCGACAATCAAACCTGGGACACTGGCGCTGTGAAGCAACAGTGTTAGCCACTGAGCTACCGTGCCGTCCGTACATTGCTTGTCAGCTGTGGGTGCCAGCTTCACGTGGAAAATAGGAGCAGGAACAGGCCATTCGGTCCATTGAGCCTGCTCCACCATTCAATGTGATCATGACTGATCCTCAATCTCGTCGCCAGACTCCCATTCTCTCCACTTACCCCTGAGTGTGTAGAAATCTATCTGTTTCTTTTTCATATATATTCAGTGACTTGACTTCCACAGCCCTGTGTGGTAGGGAATTCCACGGGTTCACCAATGAAGGCAAACCTACCTTTACCTTCCTAACTGCTTGTTTCGCCTGCATACTTGCTTTCAGTTATCCGTGTACGAGGGCATCCAGGCCCCTTTGTACATCAACAGTTCCCAACCTATCACCATTTAAATAATATCCTGCCATTCTGTGTTTCCTACCAAAACTTCACAGTTACCCACATTACTGCATTTTTAATGCATCTGCCATGTATTTGCCCACTCACTGAACTTGTCTAAATCACTTTGAAGCATTTTTACTTCCTCCTCACCACCACTGTTCCAGCTATTTTTCTGTCGTCAGCAAACTTGCAAATTTTACATTTGGTTCCCTCATGCAAATCATTAATATTTATTGTGAATTGCTGGCGCCCAAGCACAGATCCCTGTGGTACCCCATGAGTCGCTACATGCCACTTTGACAAAGACCCATTTATTTCTTCTGTTTCCTGTCTGCTGACCGATTCTCAGTCCATGTCAGTGTATCACCCCAATCCCATGTGCTTTAATTTTGCAAACAAACCTCTGCTGTGGGACTTTATCAAAAGCTCTCTGAAAATCCAAATACGCCACATCTGCTGGTTCTCCCTTATCTATTGTCCTAGTTACATTCTCAGAACTGTTTAAACATGGAGAGCCTGCCTGCCCTCAGTTCATCGCTGTGTAACAGGAAGAGCCACTGGCAAATCCAAGGTAGGTTTGATGCAAATGGGAGGGCAAATTGTTCTCCTTAAACGGTTTTTCACAATTGCAGCGCAATGGAAGAATGACTTGAATATAGGCTCAGATATTTGCTGTGATAGTCACTGGTGAACGTGTGTCGGCGTTCATTGTCATTACTCCGCTGAAGCTGACAGCAATTTTGGAATTTTGCAGAATAATGTGGAATCCCGAAAGTTGCTGAAAAAGTGTAGTCTGCACTGCCCCATTGATGTGCTGTCGAAACTCTCACTGACTGCATTTTCCGTTGCAATCACGATTTGATGAAAACGTCCAGGGTTTTTAATTGCTGACATGCAAAAAAGGTTACACCTTGTTGCTAAAATAAGATTTTTTTTTTAGAGAGTGCATTAATTTTGTAATTACTTCTGAACATCCTCACTGGCCCTGACGAGCTCATTTTACATTTGTTGGAAGTCGGATATTTCCATAATGATTAAAACATTCCATATTCTTTATTTTATTTTTATTTTTCTCAGAATTTTCCTGACTGAGAATTTAAATTATAAATGAAGGATTTTAAGTGCTTTCAACCTCATAGTTTGCTGTGTGTGAGTACTTCAGTTTGGTGGCCTACCTGCTTGCTAACGTCAGTGCTGCTTCACAACAAGACACCCACTTGGTTGGGTGTCCAAATTTAAATGGCCGCAGGGAAAGGGTACATTCCCGCCACAGAGGGTGCCAGATCGTTGTGGGCAGCTTTTTCCGAGGTCAGCAGCGAGTGCCCTTGCTTCGCTACTGATCACAAAACTCAGACAGTTAACGTTTGCAGCCAGCAGAGGAACGGGCTCACTTACAAAGGCCTGTGCACTTTTTTTCCAAATAGAACATTTTCCCTCTGCAACCATTGAATTGAAGTAAGTGTCCATAGATCAGTAGTGGCTTGGAAAATTAGCTCAGAAGCTGGTCTTTCGTCTTACTCTCGTCGAAGCTAAAGATGAACGCACCAAACCAATTATTTTTTTTATTTGGCTGTTCTTTTTTCAACATCCTAGATGTTTAAATGTGGGATTGGTGCTTTAATCAGTAGCACCTTATCTTCTGATAGGACAGTGGGTGTTCTGTGATGGTAGGTGAAGTGTGATTGCGGCTTAGGATAGCAAGATCGCTTAGAAACCTTTTGACAGACCACCAATCACAGTGTAATTCGCTGCCCTGAAGCAATAGTCTGCAGTATTATTCCAAACATACTAAAAATATTCGGTATCTGAGGAGAGAGAAACAGAGGGTGCGATCTAATCAAATTTCAACAGAGTCCTGTGCCCAGCGCGTTTAGCTGGGCGGCACTCGCAGCTCCAAGAAACACCACGGGCGGGATTCTCCGACTCCCTGCCGGGTCGGAGAATCCCCGGGGGGGGGCGGCGTGAATCCGTCCTGCCGCTCCGACGCTGGTTTTCGGGCGGGGGTGGGGTTTACGCCACACCGGTTGGGGGCCGTTGGCAGCGCCACCCCAGCAATTCTCCAGGCCGAGTGGCCGTCAGTTCCTGGCCAGTCCCCGTGAAATGGACATGGTTCCACACTGCGGGACTTGGCTGATGGCGCGACTTGTGCGGTCCTCGGGGGGGAGGCGGGGGGGTTCCAGCCCCAGGGAGGCCCCCATGGTGACCTGGCCCACGATCAGGGCCCACCGATCTGGGGGCGGGCTGTACCGTGGGGGCACTCCTTCCTTCCGCGCCGGCCTCTGTAGGGCTCTGCCATGGCCGGCGTGGAGAAGAACCCCCCTGCGCATGCGCGGGACCATGCCAGCGGTTCTGTGCATGCGCCAACTCGCGCCGGCCCTTCGGCGCCGGTTGACACGACGCCAACCCGTCTAGCGCTGGCCTAGCCCCCCGGAAGTGCAGAGGATTCTGCAACTTCCGGTTGGTCCGATACCGGAGTGGTTCGCGTCGATCTTGGCGCCAACGTCGGGCCATCCCGCCAGTTGTGGGAGAATCCCGCCCCACGTCTTCTAACAGGATTTTGTGCAATCCAGAGCCTCAGCTGCCCCGGTGCAACCCCCAGACTCCTCCCCCCACTCCCCCCTCCAAAGCCCAACTCCTGTGTAGCACTTTGTTTCACAGCACCAGGGACCCTGGTTCGATTCCCAGTTTGGGTCACTGTCTGTGCGGAGTCTGTACGTTCTCCCCTTGTCTGCGTGGGTTTCCTCCGGGGGCACGCATTTTTCCTCCCACAAGTCCCAAAAGACGTCGGGTGAATTGGGCATTCTGAATTCTCCCTCAGTTACCCGAACACGTGCCAAGTGTGTGGTGACTAGGGGATTTTCACAGTAATTTCATTGCAGTGTTAATGTAAGCTACTTGTGACACTAATAAAGATTATTAGGTGGGTCCTCAGGGGGATCATTCCCATACCCCATCTCACTTGGGCAGGGCACTTCCGGACCCGGTTCCCAACACAGGAAAAGTGTCACCCTGGCAGTGCCCCTGCCAGCTGGAAGTTCCACCTTGGCAACTTGCCAGTGCCAGGCTGGCACCCAGGTAGTACCAGGGTGTCAGGCTGTCAGTACCAAGGTGCCCAGGTGGCACCAGCAGCGCCAGGGTGCCACCCTTCCCAGAGGGCAACTGCCCCCCGCCCCACATGTCATTCCATCTGGTAATGGTTTGTAGGGACCAGCACCGAACAACATTTGTCTGAGGCAATGAGGTTTGATCCCATGGTCTCGGTAGATCAGGTGGGCTGCATTTTAGAGTAAGAGTAGCCGTCTCACCCTAATATGCAGATTTGCCAAATACTGATCCCACCCACAATGGGAAGGATTCCGATCGCTACGTCTCACAAGATCACATTCGCTCTCATGGGACATGCCGAACGGGGTAGATCCTGGAAAAGGCATCTCCCAGCATCTACCCGCCTCGCTGCGCCCCAGTTCAGGCACAACACGGCCAACGCGCCCATAATTAACATTCGGGTTGATGTTAAAAGCTACTCTATCCTCAGATGCTGCCTGACCTGCTGGATGTTTCCCAGCATTTTCTGCGTTTCAGATTGTTGTCTTTAACTTTATTCCCACCTTCTCGTGATTTGAGCAGCCATAGCCGTCCGAAGTTCAGCTGGCCCAAGGCCACGAATTTCACATTTCCAGACATTTGTCCTCAAAAAGATCAAACTCCTGAACCAGGCTCTGTGGAAGAAATCCAAAATAAGTTGCTGGAAGATGAGAAGCAGAAAGCAGACCCGCGCGCGGCGAGGAGGCGTCACTGACTGGTTTGGACTCTAAGAGAAACAACTTTTGAAAAGTTGTATGTGCATTTAAAAAAAACGAAAATAGGCCTGTGTAGCTAGGATCAATTGGACAGTGGTTTGGCCAACATGCTTTTAAGAGCCATCGCGGGCTCTTGTCCTTGGTTTGATCTTGACCTCCTAGCTGCTGGACCGGGGGATTAGTACCTTTGAATTAAACTCATGTGAGGCTTCATGACAAAAATTGAGGCTGCACAGTTGTAGGTACTGACTTTCAGATGAGGCGTTATATCGGGACACTGCCTGCCCTCCCTGCAGAAGATCTCTGGGCACTATTTTGAAGAAGAGTAGGTATTTTATCACTGTATCCTGACCAATACTTGCCCTCAATCTGTATCACAAAAACAACTTATCTGGAAGGAACCACATTGCTGTTTGTAGAATCTTACTGTGTGTGTGTTTGCTGCTCAGTTCCCAGCAGTGCCATTGAAATCACAACTCAAAGTATTTCTGTTTGTGCAACACTCGGGACTTCCTGATGTTGCGAAGGTGCTAAATAAATGCACATATTTTTGCAGCAGTCCAAAAATGGCTTGAGGAAAGCTAATATGGTGGACCGCTTGGGGAACCATAGGTTCAAAGTCTCCTTTTTCCTCCCAAGCATGTTAGACGTAGCACATCCAATGTCTCCAATTGCTCATGGACTACTCGGACCTCCCAGGAATGAAGACCTTTGTACTCCCAGGCTACAGATGGCTCTAGGAATCCCTGCCGAGAAAACGTGCAACGCTTCCAACCTTTGCTGCTCACAATAGCCAATAGCTTTCCATTGGGGCATCTTGACAAATACATGAATAGGATAGGAATAGAGGGATATGGACCCAGGAAATGTAGAAGATTGTAGTTTAGTCGAGCAGCATGGCCGGCACGGGCTTGGAGGGCCTGTTCCTGTGCTGTACTTTTCTTTGTTCTTTGGTAATGAGGAGGCACTGCATCAATAGGGCCCAGAATCAGAGTGACGGGGAGCAGCACTGTGCCGAACAATGAATCAGGCCATTCATTGTGGCTTTGCACTTATTGCCACCATTGTCTTTGGCAAAACGTATCAGAGGTTTCAGTTCCCTGTTTGGTACTCATGGCTTTGCTGTGATGAACATGGCAATCGGAGAGCAGCGTGAGAAATGACAAAACGGCATTGTTACAGTTGTAAAAAATCTGAGTGAGGAGCTGAGATTAATCTTGGAGCAGTGCAATGTGGAAATGCTAACATATGTCTGGCTCTGATTCCACTTCACAGTCCTTGAACAATTTCCATTCTTCAGCAGTCATAGCTTGACGGTTACAAGGTCTGGCACTGTAACTGAGGATTAAATCGAAGAGTAAAGGAAGCTGGCAGAGACTGGTATCAATTTTTAATGAACCATAAATGACTGTGGATTTCGGATAATACCACAATGCAAATGTTTTAAATCTCTTTTTCTTGGCTGTCTCGAAGCGGAGTCCAGAACAAACACACACATTCAAAGAGTGCAGGGGATTGTTTTTACCCCACCTTTTGTAATTCGAGCTGATTGATGTGGTCACATTATTCTGAGCTGTTATCTCCGCTCACAGTAGGCAAGTCAATTACTGATGGCATCTTCATTTTTGAATACTTGGAAGAGATCTTTTTTGGGGCATTCATGGGATGTGGGCATAGCTGGCAAGTCCAGCATTTATTGCGTATCCCTAATTGCCTTTGGGAAGTTGAGCTCGGTTTACCACATCTGGGAATGCAGCAGCGGTTGAGGACTCCATTGTACTCAATGGAGTTTAGACAGGAGAATGGGGAGGGAGCTATCTCATTGAAACTTACAGAACACTGAGAGGTCAAGATAGAGTGGACGTGGAGAAGATGTTTCCACTAGTCTGAGAGTTTAGAACCCGAGGGCGCAGCATCAGACTGAAGGGACAATCATTTAAAACTGAGATGAGGAGGAATTTCTTCAGACAGAGGGTGGTGAATTTGTGAAACTCTTTGCTGCAGAAGGCAGTGGAGGCCAAATCACTGAGTGTCTTTAAGACAGAGATAGATAGGTTCTTGATTAATAAGGGGATTGGGGTTACAGGGAGAAGGCAGGAGAATGGGGATTTTTACATTTATATTTATTCATTTACAGGATGTGGATGTCGCTGGTTCAGCTAACATTTATTGCCCATCCTTAGTTGCTGCCTTGAACCGCTGCAGTCCTTGAGGTGTAGGTACACCTACTGTGCTGTTAGGGAATCCACGATTTTGTCCCAGCAACAGTGAAGGAACGTCGATATATTTCCAAGTCACTGTGGTGAGTGACTTGGAGGGGAACCTCCAGGTGGTGGGATTCCCAGGAATCTGCTGCTCTTGTCCTTCTAGACCATCGAATCATACAATCTCTACAGTGAAGAAGGAGGCCATTCGGCCCATCGCGAGCCTTGGAAAGAGTACCCTACCTAGGCCCAAGCCTCGACCCTATCCCCGTAACCCAATAACCCCATCTAACCTTTTTGGGCACGAAGTGACAATTAAGCAGCGCCAGTCCACCTAACCTGTGCATCTTTGAACTGTGGGAGGAAACCGGCGCACCCGGAGGAAACCCACGCAGACACGGGGAGAAAGTGCAAATTCCACACACCTGAGGCTGGAATTGAACCCGAGTCCCCTGCTCTGTGAGGCAACAGTGTTAACCACTGTGCCACCGTGGTGCTGCCTAAGGAACCTTGGTGAGTTACTGCAGTGCATCTTGTAGATGAGAAACAAATCGACCTTGATCGAATGGTGGAGCAGACTCGATGGGCCAAATGGCCTAATCCTGCTCCTATATCTTTTGGTCTTATGGTCTACTACATAAGAGGGCAACAATGAAATTTTAGATGTCACATAGATTTTTTATCTTGTGCATCCTTCTGAAAATTAACTTGATATATATAGCTCACGACAGGCAAGACTCAAACAAGACTGATCAAGTTGAGGATGCCAGATAAATCACAAAACAAAGTTTGGCCAAAGACTGAGATAAGAGTCGAACAGTTAAGTGAAACGGCAACAGTGAGTTTGAGTAGAGACGATGTGACTTAATTTTAATACATTAAGAGTGCTGGGCGGATAGAAGTATATTTACAGGTTGGAATGAACAAGAAGAAATATGTGACTGCAGTAATAGAAATAAGAGGCTAGATTTTTTTAGTGGATGTTGGGCACATATGACGATCCTGAGCTCACCCATGTTGACAAGTGTGCCCTCTGGTGCAACCATCTGCGACGCAGCCTCCTAATTGGCCCAGGCCTATTAAGCATGGCAAGTGGAGTCCCAATGCTGCAAGCTCAGTCAGAAGATTTGTAGTGACACTGACAGAGCTGCAGCATTTCATCCCCGTATCACCAAAATTGAGACCTGCAACTGCAAGACCACACCCTTCATTTAGCTCTATTATTATTTATAATAATATTATAATAATCACTTATTGTCACAAGTAGGCTTCAATGAAGTTACTGTGAAAAGCCCCTAGTCGCCACATTTGGCACTTGTTCAGGGCGCCCGGTACGGGAATTGAACCCGCGCTGCTGGCATTGTTCTACATTACAAGCCAGGTATTTAGCCCACGGTGCTAAACCAGCACAGTGCAATATGGCCCTGGAGCAGTTGAACGAATAGCTGTTGCCTTCGTGGAGCGGGCAACCGACCCCGTTCCGAGCTCGTTCCTGGAAAAGTCGGCCAGAGGTAGGAATGCATCTGGGAAATATCCCAACATGGTTGCCCCTTACTTTCTGCCCTTCACACCGTCTCCAACCCCCATCTTGTTGGAGCTGCGGAAATCCAGTTCAAAATGTCATTGGGCCAAAAGGCTGAAGATGAGGAGTGTGCGATTTTTGCATTGCAGCAGGCTACATTTCAATTCATCCTGTCTCGGAGCAATTTAGAATTGATCAATAGCAAAACGGAATACGGGAGGTAACAAGAGCCTAAGGCTGCTGTTACATCTGTCTGGATTTAATTAATTTTTTTGAAAATTAATTCTGGTCATTGTATCTTTTCCTGGTCGATATACTGTTAATAAAGCAGGATTGGGAATTGACTCATCTCATGTAATTTTTAAAAAACGGCTGAATTTCTAGGTGTTCAGCCACATCGTTGATAAAGTGAGATACTCTTTATTTCTCCATGGATGGGGGCTGCGGTTAATTCAAATGCAGGCTTTATAAACGACTGTAGTTGTTTAATGTTACTTGAGGTGTTGCATTCTTCATGCCTGTGAAATGGTGAAGAACCAATAACCTATATTCACCAGTCAGTCACTTTAATTATCTTGCTCTTTCCACTGTGATTTACGGAATGGTAGCAGTGTTGATAGCACACTATATTTCTAACAGTTTATTTGTTTTAATGCGTTGTGATTTGCCTGGACAGCAGGGAAAGATTTCTACTTTGCTCTCTCTTTTTCCTATCTTTCTCTCTCTAGATCACAGGTTAATAATACCACAAAAAGCAATATACTTTTGCATCATGAGTGGAATCAGAATTGCTGGCCGCACTGCTGTTGAGAGGCTTATCTTAAAGGTGCAAAATTGATGGACTGAAATAGACCATCAATGCCATCTAGTTTATCCCATGTAGTTGCAGTATTATGTATTGGGAACAAGATATGGATTTAGGTTTTTAAAAAAGGATTTTTTTAATGGTGTGTGTCCACAGTCTAATGTCATTTTTGAGGTTTTGTGAAACTGAGCTGAGAAACCCAAGCCCTGTTTTGCACGCCTGCATTTTTAAAGTGGTTTTATCACTCTTGAAGTGGTTCAGGGAAGTTAAAACAAAGTAGAAAAAGTGGCCTGTTGCCCGGCGACTGGAGACCGACAGAGACATGTGTAGAGGAAACAAAAAAGAGATTTAGTTCAGTTGGAAGCAGGTGCCAGGAGATGCTGGGGACGAGGGAACTGCAGAGGGCTAAGATCAAGTGGGGCAGTAGAAAGGTCCCAAGAAGACAGTTAAGTCAAAGGGCAGGAATTGGGAATGGACCCTGCACAGTGAAGTTAAAGTAAGGAGCAGAGGAAAGGGCTTGGATTTAAAGAGAGAAAGTTGCGGGGAGAAAAATCAAGACAAATTATGTTTGCGAGAAGCCAAAAGATCTGAAGGGGCAACCAAAGGTCGGTGACTCCTTGTCCGTTTGTGAGGCAGTGGTGTTCTGTTGGTAGTCTTCTTATTTGAGAGTGCATGGATGGTGAAGTGTGAATGCATGTGCTGATCCAGGGAAGATTCAGGAGAGATCAAAACCCTGGAGGTGGATCCTTGTTGAAAGCATCCACCCTCGTGTCATCGACATGGCTCCTCCAGGCCCTGACCCTTGGCAGTGCCATCCTGGGCACTGAACATTCTCACTCCAGATACTTGTCACATGGCTGCTACATCATCATGTGGGCGGTGCTGTTACCCCAGTGTAGTGCCCAATGACTTACGAGAGAGACGAGAAGTGATGAAGTCGATTCAGGCTTTATTAAGCGAGACTTGTCCCCAGCAGCTCAGCAATAGAATGAAGTGGCGGGGAGAAGCTCGGGTTCTTATACTCCACCTTCAGGGCGGAGCCAGGAGTCGGCAGCCAACCAGGACCTGGGATCTGTCAGCCAATAGCATTACGGCTTCACAGTCCCACATGACCCCTAATACATACCACCACACCCAGTCTTACACATTAGCCCATTCAGCCCTAAACACATGAATACTACGTGTATAAATATCTTTTGCATTTATATTTATTTCTTACTCCTTCTTTCGCCCATCAATCTTCATAAGTTTATGAATCTCCTTCCATAATGCTCGATTCTGTGTTTGGTCTGGCTCTTCTATTTGCCCAAATCAATATGGCAAGGCGAATTTGAAATTCATAGCTATTTGAAGCTTTTCGCAAGTCAGCCTGGATTTTTGGAAACTCGGTTGCCATGACGGAGTTTTTCCAAGCTGATCATCAGTCTTCCTCTCATATCCGCTGTGGGTATGAGGGATCCTTCATGGTCACTCCTAAACGTCTAAGACTATTAAAAATAACCACTGGAAGTGACTGTAGAGATTTGATCACTGCATTCTTCCTGTTGGGGAATTATATTTCGCCGCAGCAGTGATACAAAGTCTTTGTTACTACTGCTTCGGCCAACATTGGGCACAAAATTATCCGCTGCTGAAGGCAGGGTGCTCCATCTGCAAGAAGAAGGGTTATCGTCCATGTCAAATAAACGTAGATGGAGAAATCATTGGCTGGAGAAATAGCAGTCACTGTATACAGGTGTTGAACAGCAACAGATTAATGAGAGTTCAGTTGACATCCATAGGACCCAAAGCAAAAGGACGTCCAATGGAAATTTGCAGGACACCATAGTGTTGGATGGGACTCTGGTAAACACGGGAGGTTGACGCAAGTGCATCAGTTGGCATGAATTGCTCTGTCCATGAAATATTGATTCAGTACCACCTGGAGAAAGCACTTAAGGGATTATGAAGTTATGGAGCAAAGAAAATCCCCAGAATGGGAAGTGTGTCTTCGATTCCAGTCACTGACAATGAAAAAATATAAACCCAGCCTTGCTAGGAAGAAACTGATTGGCTGCACTAAAGTTAAATTGGAACCAGCTTTTTTTTGCAGAGAAGTGAAATTCGCAATGCAGGATGACATGATCGGCAAATATTGTCAGTTGTGTAGTGAAACGAGCAAACTGACTCAAGATAGAAGGCTGATGTACAGGTTTAGCACAGTGGGCTAAACAGCTGGCTTGTAATGCAGAACAAGGCCAGCAGCGCGGATTCAATTCCCGTACCGGCCTCCCCGAACAGGCGCTGGAATGTGGCGACTAGGGGCTTTTCACGGTAACTTCATTGAAGCCTACTTGTGACAATAAGCGATTCTTCTTCGGTTCAGAGGGACACCAGACCAGTTTGTTGCAGGTCTCTTCCAGTGCCCTCTGCTCTAAAGGAGAAAGTAGAGCTGAAAGGCCTGGAGACTGAGAACATTAGCTCTAAAGTAGAACAAGGTAATTGGGCCACTCCCACAGGAGTACTAGTCAGATGAAAGTGAAAGAATATGTGGTGATTCAAAGTTAAATCAGGTACTGGAATGTAATCGAAAGAGAAAATGCTGGAAAATCTCAGCAAGTCTGGCGGCATCTGTAGGGAGAGAAAAGAGCTAACGTTACGAGTCCGATGACTCTTTGTCAAAGCTCAAAATGTAATCATGTAAAAATGTAACTAGAATGTAATCCACTTGGTGCTTTGTCAAATGGAGAGAATATGCTCACCATGTTGTCAGGAGGGCAGATTTCCTAGCAATTTGATTTAGACAATTAGTCCAAATCATGTTTGACTGTTAATAGACACATGGGGCTACTTCAGTTTCTTAGGCTGCCAGTTAGTGTTTCTTCAGCCCAGGGAATCTTTCAAGGGGTAATGAACCGAATTTTGCAAGGAATTAAGAGAGCACTGTGTTGTTTGAATGGCATACTTATTTAAGCAGACCGATGATGGGCTGATAAAGGTGCTCCGTTGTTTGGGAAAGCATGGAGTTTGGATGAGGGCATACAAATGTGAAGTGTTTCAAAGCTCTGTCAGGTATTTAGGTCAGAGGGTCGACAATGTTGCGTAACACCCTACCAAAGGCACGGCTCAAGCCATAAGAAAGGTGCCACACCCTCAAGAGTATCTCTGAGCTGAGGGGTGGGATTCTCCCGTTCCCGGCGGGGCGGGGGTCCCGGCGGGACCGAGTGGCGTGAACCACTCTGGCATAGGGCCGTCCCAATGGTGCGGAATCCTGTGCACCTTCAAGGGCTAGGCCCACCCTGGAGTGGTTGGCGCCCCGCCAGCCGGCGGGAAAGGGGCTTGGCGCCACGCCAATAGGCGCCGAAGGGCCTCCGCCGGCCGGCGCGAGTCAGCGCATGCGTGAGAGCGCCAGCGCATGCTTGCGTCATCCCCGTGCATGCGCAGAGGGAATCGCTTCCGCACCGGGAATGGCAGAGGACCACGGTCTCTGGTGCGGAACAATAGAATGCCCCCACGGCACAGGCCCATCCGCGGATCAGTGGGCCCTGACCACGGGCCAGGCCACTGTGGGGGCACCTCTCGGGGCCACAGCCCCCGCGACCCCCAAGAACCCCGGAGTTCGCCCGCGCTGCCAGGTCCCGCTGGTAAGGGACCTACTCTAATTTACGCCGGTGGGATGGCAAAGAACGGGCGGGACTTCGGCCCATCACGGGCTGTAGAATTCGGGCAGCCCTGGGGCCCATTGTGTCGCGCCGGACACCGCCATTCTCAGAGGCGGGTGGCGCAACTCACGTTGGGGCAATATTTGGGGGGAGGGAGAATTAGGAGGACGGCGGGGGCGGGATTCACGCCGACCCCCGGCGATTCTTTGACCCGGCCGGGGGGGAGGTTTGGAGAATCCCGCCCAAGATCTTTAATGGGCTTAGTGTGGGCAGTGAATTTGTCGCAAATTTAGCAATCTTATTGCATCCATTACATGAAGGTGTTCTTATGGAATTGGACAAGGCAGTGTGACAAGGGCTGTGTAAAAGTAAAATGCATCATCCACCAATACATAAGTTAGCATATTATGCCCCACTATATGGACTAGCTGGACCAGTTTAAAATAGCGCAGAGTGAGGGGAAACGGACAGTCTGTGATTGCAGATCAGACCAACCGCATTCTGAGAAAAATGTGACACCACGAGGAAACCTGATTGATGAGTAATTGCTTGGTGAGAAATTTTCTCGTTTATCTTTCAAATTCAGGTAACTTATTAGTGGAGTTTTATTAATAGTAGTAAGATATACGAGCAGTGCTAAAGCGTATTAGCGGTAGCAGGTTAACTAATTATAAATTGACACACAAAGATGGCAGAGCAGGTAATGGGTTGCAGCTGCAGTGTGTGAAAACTGATGGATGCCAGTATGATCCAAGGCAACCACATCTGCAGTAAAGGTCTGTGGACTGAGGAGGTTTGGCTCAGCGTCACTGAGCTGCAGACTCTACAACACATTGGAGGGGGCCTGGAGTGGCATAAGATACCTGGATACTTTGTCCAGAAGGCAGTCATACCCCTTGGGCTGGGGTCTTCTGATCAGGTCCGGGACAGGAGGGCATGACTGTGAGTGAGGTAAGTAAGGGAACCCAGAAGGCAGAATTGCAATTATCCAACAGTTTTGAGGTTCTTGCAGCCTGTGCGAATAATGTGAGTGGGGACTGTGTGGTAATACCAGGTATTGCAGTACCTAAGAGGTGGATGACCATTGGCTAGACCTAGGAGTCTACCATTGGCTAACGTACATAGCTCCGCCCTGAGAGGCAGGGTATAAGACCCAATGCCATCCCAGCAGCCTTCACTTTCTGTATTGAAGCTGCTGGGTACAGTTCTAGCTGATTAAAGCCTATTAGTTATGACTCACCTTGTCTCGAGAGTAATTGATTGTGCATCAGACTGCAAGGTGGATTAGCGATCTGGACTATAGCACCATGGTACAGGCAGTCATTCAAATGGCGGGAGTAAGTAGGAGTGTAGTGAAAGTAGAAGTCAGTGTAGTCAGGGGGATAGACAAGGTTCTCTGCAGCTGAGAGCAAGAGTCCAGAAAGTTGTGTTCTTGGAGTCAGGGCTTGGGTCATCTACTCTGGAATGGAGCAGAACTTGCAGTGGGAAGGGGGGGGGGGGGGGTTCAGTTGACATGGTCCATGTGGGTACCACCAAAATAGAAAGGACAAGGAAAGAGGTTTTGCTTGGGGATTATGAGTAGTTAGGGGCCAAATTAAAAAGCAAAACCTTAAAGGGAATAATCCTTTGACCTTGACCTGAGTCACAATCAAATTGACGTTGGTTAAATAGATTAGAGAGATGAATGCATGGTTCAAAGATTGGTGTGGAAGAGATGGGTTATGATTCACAGGGCACTGGCACCGGTACTGGGTAAGGAAGAGGTTGTACCACTGGGAACAGTCTTCATCTGAACAGTGCTGGGACAAGTGTTCCGGTGAGCAGTATAAGGCTGATTAGGGAAACCCCTAAGGCGTTTTATCCGTATGCAAAGAGCAAGAGGGTAGCCAGAGAAAAGGTTGGTCCATTCAAGGATATTGGAGGGAATTTATGTATGGAATCAGAGGAAATGGGCAAGATGCAAAATAGAACATAGAACATTACAGCACAGTACAGGCCCTTCGGCCCTCGATGTTGTGCCGACCTGTGAAACCACTCTAAAGCCCATCTACACTAATCCCTTATTGTCTATATGTCTATCCAATGACCATTTGAATGTCCTTAGTGTTGGCGAGTCCACTACTGTTGCAGGCAGGGCATTCCACGCCCTTACTACTCTCTGAGTAAAGAACCTACCTCTGACATCTGTCCTATATCTATCTCCCTCAATTTAAAGGTATGTCCCCTCGTGTTAGACATCACCATCTGAGGAAAAAGGCTCTCACTGTCCACCCTATCCAATCCTCTGATCATCTTGTATGCCTCAATTAAGTCACCTCTTAATCTTCTTCTCTCTAACTAAAACAGCCTCAAGTCCCTCAGCCTTTCCTCATAAGATCTTCTCTCCATACCAGGCAACATTCTGGTAAATCTCCTCTGCATCCTTTCCAATGATTCCACATCCTTCCTATAATGCGGCGACCAGAATTGCACGCAATACTCCAAATACGGCCGCACCAGAGTGTTGTATAGCTGCAACATGACCTCATGGCTCCTAAACTCAATCCCTCTACCAATAAAAGCTAACACACCGTACGCCTTCTTAACAACCCTCTCAACCTGGGTGGCAACTTTCAGAGCTCTATGTACATGGACACCGAGATCTCTCTGCTCATCCACACTGCCAAGAATCTTACCATTAGCCCAGTACTCAGTCTTCCTGTTATTCCTTCCAAAATGAATCACCTCACACTTTTCTGCATTAAACTCCATTTGCCACCTCTCAGCCCAGCGCTGCAGCTTATCTATGTCCCTCTGTAACTTGTACCATCCTTCTGCACTGTCCACAACTCCACCGACTTTAGTGTCATCTGCAAATTTACTCACCCATCCTTCTACGCCCTCCTCCAGGTCATTTATAAAAATGACAAACAGCAGTGGCCCCAAAACAGATCCTTGTGGTACACCACTAGTAACAGGACTCCAGTCTGAACATTTCCCATCAACCACCACCCTTTGTCTTCTTCCAGATAGCCAATTTTTGATCCAAACTGCTAAATCACCCTGAATCCCATGCCTCCGTATTTTCTGCAGTAGACTACCATGGGGAACCTTATCAAACGCTTTACTGAAATCCATATACACCACATCAACTGCTTTACCCTCATCCACCTGTTTGGTCACCTTCTCAAAGAACTCTATAAGGTTTGTGAGGCACGACCTACCCTTCACAAAACCGTGTTGACTATCTCTAAGCAAATTATTCCTTTCCAGATGATTATACATCCTATCTCTTATAAACCTTTCCAAGATTTTTCCCACAACAGAAGTAAGGCTCACTGGTCTATAGTTACCGGGGTTGCCTCTACTCCCCTTCTTGAACAAGGGGACAACATTTGCTATCCTCCAGTCTTCTGGCACTATTCCTGTAGACAAAGATGACTTAAAGATCAAGGCCAAAGGCTCAGCAATCTCCTCCCTAGCCTCCCAGAGAATCCTAGGATGAATCCCATCCGGCCCAGGTGACTTATCTATTTTCACACTTTCCAGAATTGCTAACACCTCCTCCTTCTGAACCTCAAGCCCTTCTAGTCTAGTAGCCTGAATCTCAGTATTCTCCTCGACAACATTGTCTTTTTCCTGTGTGAATACTGACGAAAAATATTCATTTAGCACCTCTCTTATCTCCTTGGCCTCCAAGCACAACTTCCCACTACTGTCCTTGACTGGCCCTACTCTTACCCGAGTCATTCTTTTATTCCTGACATATCTATAGAAAGCTATAGGGTTATCCTTGATCCTACCTGCCAAAGACTCCTCATGTCCCCTCCTGGCTCTTCTTAGCTCTCTCTTTAGGTCCTTCCTAGCTAACTTGTAACTCTTGAGCGCCCTAACTGAACCTTCATGTCTCATCTTTACATAAGTCTCCTTCTTCCTCTTGACAAGTGTTTCGACTGCTTTAGTAAACCACGGTTCCCTCACTCGACCACTTCCTCCCTGCCTGACAGGTACATACTTATCAAGGACATGCAGTAGCTGTTCCTTGAACAAGCTCCACATTTCCATTGTGCCCATCCCCTGCAGTATTCCTCTCCATCCGATGTATCCGAAGTCTTGCCTCATCGCATCATAATTGCCTTTCCCCCAGATATAACTCTTGCCCTGCGGTATATACCTATCCCTTTCCATCACTAAAGTAAACGTAATCGAATTGTGGTCACTATCACCAAAGTGCTCACCTACCTCCAAATCTAATACCTGTCCTGGTTCAGTACCCAGTACCAAATCCAATATGGCCTCACCTCTCGTTGGCCTATCTACATACTGTGTCAGGAAACCCTCCTGCACACATTGGCCAAAAACGGACCCATCTAATGTACTCGAACTATAGCGTTTCCAGTCAATATGAGTTCCAGTCAAATGAATACTTTGCCTCAGTATTCACCAAAGAGAAGGGCTTGGTGAATGAGGAGTATAGGGGAGAGTATGTAGATATTCTAAGTCATGTTAATATTAATAAAGAGAAGGTGTTGGGCATCTTAAAAAGCATTAAAGGAAATAAGTCCCCAGGGCCTGATGGGACCTATCCCAGAATACTGAGGAAGGCAAGGGAGGAAATTGCTGGGGCCTTGACAGTAATCTTTGTATCCTCATTGGCTACAGGTGAAGTTCCAGAGGACTGGAGAGTAACCAATGTTGTTCCATTGTTTAAGAAGGGCAGCGGTAGAGAAATTATGGAAAAGATTCTTAGAGACAGGATTTACTCACATTTGGAAACAAATGGACTTATTAGTGATGGACAGCACGGTTTTGTGAAGAGGAGGTCGTGCCTCACTAATTTGATTGTGTTTTTCGAGGAAGTGACAAAGATGACAGATGAGGAAAAGGCAGTCGATGTATACATGGACTTCAGTAAAGCCTTTGACAAGGTACCTCATGGTAGACTGGTACAAAAAGTGAAGTCACAAGGGATCAGAGGAGAGCTGGCATGTTGGATCCAGAACTGGCTTGGGCACAGAAGACAGAGGGTAGCAGTAGAAGGGTGCTTTTCTGAATGGAAGGATGTGAGTAGCAGCATTCCACAGGGATCAGTTCTGGGACCTTTGTTGTTCATAGTGTATATAAATGATTTGGAAGAAAATGTAGCTGGTCTGATTAGTAAGTTTGCAGACGACACAAAAATTGGTGGAGTTCGAATAGTGAAGAGGATTGTCAGAGGATACAGCAGGATATAAACTGGCTGGAGTCTTGGGCGGAGAAATGGCAGTTGGAGCTTAATCCGGACAAGTGTGAGATAATGCACTTTGGAAGGTCCAATGCATGTAGGAATTACACAGTAAATGGTAGAACTCTTGCGAGTACTGACAGGCAGAGAGATCAGGGCGTGCATGTCCACCGATCACTGAAAGTGGCAATGCATGTGGAAAAGGAGATCAAGAAGGCATACAGCATGCTGTCCTTCATCGGCCAGGGCATTGGATATAAAAATTCACAAGTCATGTTGCCGCTATACAGGACCTTAGTTAGGCCTCATTTGGAATATTGTGTCCAAATCTGGTCGCCACACTACCAGAAGATTGTGGATGCTTTGGAGAGGGTACAGAAGCGGTTTACTAGGATGTTGCCTGGTATGGCGGGCATTAGCTATGAGGAGAGGTGAGATAAACTTGGTCTGTTCTCACTGAAATGACGGAGGTTGCGAGGCGACCTGATAGAGGTCTTTAAGATTGAGTGGCATGGATAGAGTGGATAGTCAGATGCTCTTTCCTTGGGCAGGAGAGTCAAGTACTATGGAACATAGGTTTAAAGAGGTGGGGAAAAGTTTAGAACTGATGTGCAAGGCACGCTTTTTACACAGAGGGTGGGAAAATGTATGGAACGCGCTGCCTGGAGAGGTGGTGGGAGCAGGTGCGATAGCGGCATTTAAGGAGCCTCTAGACAAATATATGAATAGGATGGGAATGGAAGGATACGGACTCCGTAAGTGCATACAGTAGTTTAGGCAGGTACCATGGTCGGCGCAGGGTTGGAGGGCCGAAGGGCCTGTTCCTGTGATGTTTTCTTTGTGCTTTGTTCTTAGGGCAGTAAAGAGGGTTTTAAACTAAATAGTGGGGGGATCATATGTGGCAAGATGTGGTAAGTTAAAGGATATCAAAGGTAAAAGAGCAGGGTAGTGATTAGACAATAATAACCAGAATGTGGCAGCAAGGGAAAGAGTGCACAAACTTGAGTACTGCAGCGGTTGAAGGAGGCAGCTCACCACCACCTTCTCGAGGGTAATTAGAAATGGTCAATAAATGCTAATCTAGCCAGCGACGCTCACATCTCATAAAAGAATAAAAAATAGACAAGACCAGATAGTTAAAGGCTCTGTATCTGAATATGAGCAGGATCTGTAACAAAATAGATGAGTTGTTAGCACAGATCCTAATAAATAGAACTTATGCAAAGGATAAAAGAGGGTGGCACGGTAGCACAGTGGTTAGCACTGTTGCTTCACAGTGCCTTGGTCCCGGGTTCGATTCCCGGCTTGGGTCACTCTGTGCGGAGTCTGCACGTTCCCCCTGTGTCTGTGTGGGTTTCCTCCGGGTGCTCCGGTTTCCTCCCACAAGTCCCAAAAGACATGCTTGTTAGGTGAATTGGACATTCTGAATTCTCCCTCCGTATACCTGAACAGGCGCCGGAGTGTGGCGACTAGGGGATTTTCACAGTAACTTCAGTGCAGTGCTAATGTAAGCCTACTTGTGACAGTAATAATGATTGAAACTAAAAGCTCTGTATCTGAATGCAGGTAGTATTTGAAACAAAACAGATGAACTGAGAGTGCACTTAGAAAGAAATAAATAAGTATGATGTGATTGTCATTACGGAGACATGGCTGCAGGCGGAGATGGATTGGGAACTGCATATTTTAAGGGTACAGGACATTTAGAAAGGACAGGAAATGAGGAAAAGGTGGAGGGGTAACTGCTTTAGTTAATGGTGGTATAGCACAATACAGAGGGATGGCCTAAGTTCAGGAAACCAGGATGTGGGAACAGTTTGGATAGAGATGATAAAGGCAAGAAGTCACTTGTGGGAGTTGTGCACAGGTCCCCTAACAGTAACCAGATGGTAGGGTGGAGCATAAAGGAAGAAAGGCAGATGATAATCATGGGAGGTTTTAATTTGCATGTAGACTTGAAAAGTCAGATGGGCAAAGATACCTTATTTGACTTCATTGAATATTTTCGGGTTAATTTCTCAGAACAGCATGTTCTGGAGCCAACCAGAGGGCAGACTATACTAGACCTGGTATTATGCAGCAAGATGGGAGTAATTCATGATTTGATAGTGAAGACGCTGCTGGGTAGCAGTGACAATAATATCATTGAATTTTACATTCAACTTGTATGAGAGGGGAGTGGGTCTGACAGTTTTAAAATATAAATAAGGGCAATTGTGAGGGCATGAAAGCTGAGCTGGAATGGTTAAAAATGGTATGAAACTTCAAGAAAAAGCATCTCATTGTGCAAAGACTGGTGACAGGTCAGAAGGTTGGATAGATACAAGGAACAGCAAAGACAGACAAAAAAAATGAAAATGGAGGAAAAAATTAAAGTCTGAGAGAAAGCTAGCCAGAAATATAAAGACTGATAGTAAGAGTTTCTATAAATATTTAAATAAATATTAAAAAGGAAAGAGTTAACTAAGTGTGTGTCGGTCCTATAGAAAGTCAGTCTGGAGAATTGGTAAAGGTAAACAAGGAGGTGGCAGATGAATTGAACAGATATTTCACTTCATTCTTCGCTATAAAGGATACAAGTAACATCCCAGAAGCAGCTCACCAGGAAATGGAAGGAAGGGAGGAACTCAGGAAAATTTCAAGTGAATTGTGAAGTGGCATTGAGCAAATTGTTGGAGCAGCCGAGAGCCCGGATCCTGTGATGGACTTCATCCTAGGGTCCTAATAGAAGTGTCCAGTCAGATAGTTGATGCATTGGTTTTAATTTTCCAAAACTCCCTAGATTCGGTTAAGGTCACTAGCCTATAATTACCCGCTTTCTGCTTACCTCCTTTTTTAAACAGTGGTGTCACGTTTGCTAATTTCCAATCCACCGGGACCATCCCAGAGTCCAGTGAATTTTGGTAAATTATCACTAGTGCATTTACAATTTCCCTAGCCATCTCTTTTAGCACTCTGGGATGCATTCCATCAGGGCCAGGAGACTTGTCTACCTTTAGCCCCATTAGCTTGCCCATCACTACCTCCTTAGTGATAACAATCCTCTCAAGGTCCTCACCTGTCATAGCCTCATTTCCATCAGTCACTGGCATGTTATTTGTGTCTTCCACTGTGAAGACCGCCCCAAAAAACCTGTTCAGTCCCTCAGCTATTTCCTCACCTCCCATTATTAAATCTCCCTTCTCATCCTCTAGAGGACCAATATTTACCGTAGCTACTCTTTTTTGTTTTATATATTTGTGGAAACTTTTACTATCTATTTTTATATTCTGAGCAAGTTTACTCTCATAATCTATCTTACTCTTTTTATAGCTTTTTTCGTAGCTTTCTGTTGCCCCCTAAAGATTTCCCAGTCCTCTAGTCTCCCACTAATCTTTGCTACTTTGTATGCTTTTTCCTTCAATTTGATACTCTCCCTTATTTCCTTAGATATCCACAGTTGATTTTCCCTCTTTCAACCGTCCTTCCTTTTTGTTAGTACAAACCTTTGCTGAGCACTGTGAAAAACCGCTTGGAAGGTTCTCCACTGTTCCTCAACTGTTTCACCATAAAGTTTTTGCTCCCAGTCTACCTTAGCCAGTTCTTCTCTCATCCCATTGTAATCTCCTTTGTTTAAGCACAAAACACTAGTGTTTGATTTTACCTTCTCACCCTCCATCTGTATTTTAAATTCCACCATATTGTGATCGCTCCTTCCGAGAGGATCCCTAACTATGAGATCCTGATTCAATCCTGTCTCATTACACAGGACCAGATCTCGGACCGCTTTTTCCCTTGTAGGTTCCATTACATACTGTTCTCGGAAACTATCGCGGATACATTCTATAAACTCCTCCTCAAGGCTGCCTTGACCGACCTGGTTAAACCAATCGACATGTAGATTAAAATCCCCCATGATAACTGCTGTACCATTTCTACATGCATCCGTTATTTCTTTGTTTATTGTCTGCCCCACCATAATGTTACTATTTGGTGGCCTATAGACTACTATCAGTGACTTTTTCGCCTTACTATTCCTGATTTCCACCCAAATTGATTCAACCTTATCCTCCATAGCACCGATGTCATCTCTTACTATTGCCCGGATGTAATCCTTAAATAACAGAGCTACACCACCTCCCTTACCATCCACTCTGTCCTTCCGAATAGTTCGATACCCTTAGATATTTAACTCCCAGTCGTGACCATCCTTTAACCATGTTTCAGTAATGGCCACTAAATCATAGTCATTCACGGTGATTTGCGCCATCAACTCATTTACCTTATTCCGAATACTACGAGCATTCAGGTAAAGTACACTTATGTTGGCTTTCTTACCTCTGTTCTGTATCTTAACACCTCGATCAGTAACCTCTCCTAAGTTATATTTCCTCTTAACTTTTCTCCTAATTTTCCTTGTCGTTGAACCCATATCTTCATGGAACAACCTGCCGCGTTGCTTACCATTAATGTTTTTACTTCCCGTTTTATTCCTTTTAGTATTCCTGGTCCTATTCACTGAGCTCCCCTCAGTCACTGTACCTTGTACTGTCGCCCTTTTTGATTTTTGACTATGGCTTCTCTGCCTTACACTTTTCCCCTTATTGCCTTTTGTTTCTGTCCCTGTTTTACTACCTTCCAACTTCATGCATCGGTTCCCATCCCCATGCCACACTAGTTTCAATGCTCCCCAACAGCTCTAGCAAACACCCACCCTAGGACATCGGTTCCAGTCTTGCCAGGTGCAGACCGTCTGGTTTTTACTGGTCCCACCTCCCCCAGAACCGGTTCCAATGCCCCAGGAATTTCAATCCCTCCCTCTTGCACCATCTCTCGAGCCACGCATTCATCCTAGCTACCCTGACATTCCTGCTCTGACTAGCTTGTGGCACTGGTAGCAATCCTTAGATTACTACCTTTGAGGTCCTACTTTTTAGTTGAACTCCTAACTCCCTGAATTCAGCTTATAGGACCTCGTCCCGTTTTTTTTACCTATATCATTGGTGCTTATGTTTATCATGGAATTTACAGTGCAGAAGGAGGCCATTCGGCCCGTCGAGTCTGTACTGGCTCTTGGAAAGAGCACCCTACCCAAGGTCAACACCCCCACCCTATCCCCATAACCCAGTAACCACACCCAACACTCAGGGCAATTTTGGACACTAACGGCAATTTATCATGGCCAATCCACCTAACCTGCACATCTTTGGACTGTGGGAGGAAACCGGAGCACCCGGAGGAAACCCACGCACATACGGGGAGGATGTGAAGACTCTGCACAGACAGTGACCCAAGCCGGAATCAAACCTGGGACCCTGGAGCTGTGAAGCAATTGTGCTATCCACAATGCTACCGTGCACCACAACAGCTGGCTGTTCAGCCGCCCACCTACCCCCAGAATGTCCTGCAGGTGCTCCGAGACATCCTTGACCTTTGCACCAGGGAGGCAACATACCATCCTGGAGTCTCGATTGCGTCCGCAGAACTGCCTGTCTATTCCCCTTACGATTGAGTCCCCATCACTATTGCCCTACCATTCTTCTTCCTGCCCAGCTGCGCAGCAGAGCCAGCCACGGTGCCATGAACCTGACTGCTGCTGCCTTCCCCTAGTGAGCCATCTCCCTCAACAGTATCCAAAGCGGTATATCTGTTTTGCAGGGAGATGACCGCAGGGACACCTACTGCCTTCCTACTCTTGCTCTGTCTTTTGGTCACCCATTTTCTATCTACCTCAGTACCTTTCACCTGCGGTGTGACCAACTCGCTAAATGTGCTATCCATGACATCCTCAGCATCGCGGACGCTCCAAAGTGAGTCCATCCGCAGCTCCAGATCCGTCAAGCGGTCTAACAGGAGCTCCAACTGGACACACTTCTTGCATGTGAAGGAGCCAGGGACAGTGGACCTGTCCCTGAGCTCTCACATCGTACACGAGGAGCATGACACGGGTCTGAGATCTCCTGCCATGTCTTAAACCTTTGGTTAACTTCAACAACTACAATTTCAAAAAATGGAAGAAAAAATAAATACATTAGACAATGAAAATAAAAACTACTTACCAGTCACTTACCAGGGTTAAAAAGCACCCCCCCCCCCCCCCCCCCCCCGCCCCCCAAGCTTTGAATTCCCACCTAGATTCAAAAATCCCAAACTCACTCTTTGCTCTCTCACTCTGGCTGTGTCTTCTCTGGCTCACTGGGAGAACTCACTGGGAGTGAGTTACAAGTTGCTCTTTTTAAATTGGCCTGAGTTGACTCCCCTCCCCCACCTGCTTTGAGATCAAGGTAGATTAAAATGACTGACACTTAACTGCCAACCAGTTATGTGAGTGGATGGGGCAGCCCAGAGGATTAGTTAGCAGACTCCATGCTAACATGCTCCGTATCGGATTACTATCTTACCACACGAGACTCAATAAAAGATTCTGGTTTCGACAAGTCGAAGTGTTTGGTGAGTTCCTTCGTGAAGTCCAAAGGACCAAACACAACAGTATCCACTGGCGTTTAGAAGAGTTAGAAGCGACTTGATTGAAACACACTAGATTCTGAGGGATCAACATAGTTTTGTGAAGGATAAGTCATGTTTAAATAATTTTTGAGTTCTTTGAGGAAGTAACAGGCAAGATTGTGGTGTACTTAGATTTCAAAAATGGATTTGACAACGAGTCAGATCTGTGGTGATCTTTGTGAGGGGTTTCCAGGATGGAAGGTGTAGTGATCACAAAGACATACGAAGCTCTTTTGAAGAACTAAACTAATTTTATTAACACTATGATATTTGAGATTGAAACTTATTCTAAATAGCAAACATACATGTAAGAATTAAACTACTCTCACTAACACTATCTCTATCTATTAACTATAACTATTATGTCTTAGCTGGCTCTGCAATGCACTATGAATCTTGTCTTCTTCAGCTCCAATTTAATCTCCTTCCCGAAGCTCAAGAGCCAGTGCAATTTATAGTACTGTCCCTTAGCTCCCTCTAGTGGTTAGGCTTAACATAACATTAACTCTTCACATGCTGCACATTTGTATAATGTCACAAGATGAAAGGGTACTACACAAAATAATGGTGTAGAGGTGGCACAGTAGCATGGAGAGAGGATTGGTTAGCTAATATGAAGCACAGAGGAGGGATAATTGGGTCTCTTTCAGGTTTGCAATCTGTAGCTAGTGAAGTGAACCAGGGATCAATGCTGAGACCACAACTATTTACAAACTATATCAATGACTTGGAGGAAGGGATTTCGGGGTAGCACAAATGGATAGCACTGTGGCTTCACAGCACCAGGGTCCCAGGTTTGATACCCCGCTGAGTCACTGTCTGTGCGAAGTCTGCACGCTCTCCCCGTGTCTGCGTGGGTTTCCTCCGGGTGCTCCGGTTTCCTCCCACAGTCCAAAGACGTGCAGGTTAGATGGATTGGCCATGCTAAATTGCCCTTAGTGACCAAAAGGTTTAGGAGGGGTTATTGGGTTACGGGGATAAGGGGGAAGTGAGGGCTTAAGTGGGTCGATGGGCCAAAAGACCTTCTTCTGCACTGTATGTTCTATGTTCTAATGAATGGTTGATAAATTTGCTGAAGACTGAAGATAGGGAGGAAAGTAAGTTGTCAAGAAGAGGTGAAGGGTCTACAAAGTGGTATAGATAAGTAAAGTGAATGGCCAACAGAAAAATGTGAACTTGTCCTCGTTGGTGGGAAGGACAGAAAAGCAGTACATTATTTAAATGGAGAGCAACTGCGGAGCTCGATGGTACAGAGGGATCTGGCTGTCCTGGTATAGCAAAATTTGCGGATGATACTAAAATAGGTGGGAAAGCAGGCAGTAAAGAAGAGATAAAGATTTTACAGACAGATACAGATAGGCAAGGAGATTGGGCCAAAATTTGGCAAATGGAGTTTAATGTAGATAAGTGTGAGGTTATCCATTTTGTTTGAAAAATTAGAAAGGCAAATTATTATCTAAATGGAAAGCAGATTCAAGATGCTTCTGGGCAGAGGACCTGGGTGTCTTTGTTCACGAATTACAAAAAGTCAGTATGCAGATACAGCATGTAATTAAAAAGGCAAATCGAATGTTAGCATTTATTGCAAAAGGACTGGAGTATAAAAGTAGAGAAGTGTTGATGCAATTGTATAGAGTGTTGGTGAGGCCACATCTGGTCCAGTTTTGCTCTCCTTATTTGAAGAAGGATGTGGTGGCATTGGAAGCAGTCAGGAGGAGTTTCACCAGATTTCGGGGATGAAAGAATTGACGTTTGTAGAGAAATTAAACAGTTTAGGCTTATACTCGCTGGAGTTTAGAAGGTAAGAGGAGATCTGATCGAGGTATAGAGAATACTAAACGGGATTGATAAAGTAAACATAGACCAAATGTTCCCCTTGTGGGGAAATCTAGAACGAGAGGTCACAGATATAGGTTGAGAGGCAGTAGATTTTGAACTGAGACGAGAAGGAACTACTTCTCGTAGAAGGTGATGATTTTGTTGAACTTGCTGCCCCATAGTGCAGTGGAATTCTAGTCATTAAATGGTTGCAAGAAAGACATTGATACATTTTTGATTTTAAAAAAGGGTTAAAGCGATATGTGGGGAGGTGGATTTGAGACCAGGAAGAGATCAGCCATGATTTGATTGAAGCAAGCTCAAAGACTGAATTGTCTACTTCTCCTAATTCCTATGTTCCTATGTACATGGATTGCAAAAGGTTATTATGCAGGTATTGCTCGTGATTAGGAAGGTGTTCATTGCAGGGAAAATAGAATATAGAAGAAGGGAAGTTTTGCTGCAGTGTGACCACATCTGGAAACTTTGTACAGTTTTGGCCTCCTTATTTGAAGATTTTGAATGAGTTACAAACAGTTCAAAGAAGCTTTGCTCACACCCATTCCTGGCATGAGGGCTTATCTTATGAGAAAAGGTTGAACAGGTTGGGTCTATACCTATTTAGGTTTAGGTGATTTGATTGAAACATGTAAGTTCCAGAGGAGCCTAGATAGGGTGGATTCAGGGAGGATGCTTCCTCCTGTGACTAGAACCTGGGGACATGGATTAAGAATAAGAAATGTCGCAAGATTTTTTTTTCTTTGAGGGCCGTACATCTGGAATTCTCTTCCTCAAAAAGCAGTGGAGCAGAGGTCATGAGGGGGCTTGGGGGGTGGCGTGTTGGGGGTGGGAGGGGCGGGAAGAGGGGTGAAGGTGGTCCCAAGTCGCAAAGTGGCAATCTTTGGAGTGTCAGAAGACCCGGGTGTCCAGGGGCGCGAGAGTCCGATGTCCTGCCCTTTGCCTCCCTGGTAGCCTGGAGACGGATCTTATTAGAATGACGAGACCCGTGGCCGCCTAAGCCGCGGGTTTGGGTTGCCGACCTAGCAGAGTTCCTCAGGCTGGAGAAGATAAAGTTCGCCTTGAGAGAGTCTGTGGAGGGGTTTACCCGGAGATGACAGCCGTTCATCGACTTCTTTGAAAATAGTTAAGATGCCAGCAGTGGGGAGGGGTGGGGGGAGCATCAATTGGCTGCAGGCAGTACCTCTGCCCCTCACTTGGGAGGAAGTCTTCAAGTGCTGCAAACCAATCCGATTGGCTCACGACTCCCTGCAATGACAGCGCTGCAAAGAACAGAAGAGGAACTTCTAAGTCTGGGAGCAGTGGCCGTGGGAAGTTTAAGGGATCCTCAGGTAGGGAAGGGAAGGCATGGGTGGGTCAAAGGTGGCAATCGGGATGTCAGTGGAGACGCCGACATGGGGGAAGTTTAGAAACCACCGGGCTTTGGGGTGGGCGAGGGCGCACGGGGGTGCCCCCAGTCAGAAGGAGGATACTGATGGAGGTGCCTCCCAACCCTCAGATTCTCGGAAGATCGTTGTCATGTCAATGTGATTACCATCCCCAACAGGGTAGAATCCAACAGGGAAGATGTATTTTTTCTTTTTGCATGTGGAGGAGTCACCAGTCACAGCAAGTCATTGGTAGAACAGCTCTTGAGGGATCCTGCATTGGCGCAGGTACACAACTGTATTGCAAATAAGTGGCCAACATGGACACTGGATTCAGAAATGAGGCTATTTTTTATGCATAAGAATGAGTTTTCGTTGACAAAGTTTGTGATATGTGGTGAGCCAGAGTTGTAATTCTTGAAAGGTAGAGATCGTAGTTGCTATTGAATCTTCATAACCAACACTTGAGGATAAAGAACCAGAAGGTATCTTTGGTGGCCAGGTTATATATCGAAGACACAGTGTAGGGTATGTCAAACAGTGGAAAAGAAGCCACAATGGGTACCTTTGTAACCATAGAAACGGCCAACGAGCGTGTGGCAGAGGCTGTCCAGAATTTGTGGGCCAACAGCTCTTCATTGTGATAGCTAATTGAAATGGGTTGAGTTTTTTCTGATGAATCGAGCAACAATTAACAAAACCCTAGATATTCTGCGTGATTTGTTTTCTGCTTATGGATTCCGAGAAGAAATTATGTCTGGCAACAGACCTCCGTTTTATTCAGATGCAATTTCCAATTTCACAAGAATAAGTGGGGCAGCCCCACCACATCACCCCGCTTCAAGGGGAGCAGCAGAGGACACAGCACAAATTGTTAAGCATGCTCTTGTTGAGAAAATGCTGGATACAATTTGAAAGAAATGTCAGATGTCATTGAATCACAAACTGGCAGAAAGCCAGCTGAATCGCTCATTACAAAACAGCCAGGAATGTGGTTTTCAGTGCTGAAGCCACATTTAGCACAGTCAGTACAAGAGAGACAATCCAGGCAGAGAGTCATGGCAAGGGTTCAGAGAGATATTGAAGTCTATTGAAGTTTAGTCAGAAAGTTAAGGTGAAAGATCATCATCAGTGATTAAAGTGGTAACCACGAAGAGTCCTAAAAATACGTGGTCATCGCACATTTTTAAAAATGTATTTAAGCGATGTGGGTGTTGCTGGCTAAGACAACATTTATTGCCCATCTCTAGATGCCTTTGAAAAGGTGGTGCTGATGTGTTTTCTTGAACTGCTACAGTTCCTGAGGTGTGGGTTAATCTGTGCTGCTCGGGAGGGAAGTCTAGGATTTTGACCCAGCGACAGTCAAGGAACAATGATATATTTCCAAGTCAGCATACTGAGTGACTTGGAGGTGACCAGGTGGTGGTGTACCCAGGTACATACTGTCCTTGCTCATCAAATGATAATGGTCATGGGCTTAGAAGTGGCTGCCTAAAGAACCTTGTTGTGTTCCTGCAGTGCTTCTGGTACACACGGCTGCTGATGTTTGTCAGTGATGGAGAGATTGAACATTTGTGGAAGGGGTTGCAATCAAGTGGGCTGCTTTGACCTGGATGGTGTTGGGCTTCTTGAATTTTGTTGGAGCTGAACTCTTCCAGGTGAGTGGGGAGCATTCCATCACACTCCTGACTTGTACCTTGTAGATGGTGGACAGTCTTTGAGGAGTCAAGAGGTGAGTTACTCAATGCAGGATTCCTCGCCTTCGTCCTATTCTTGTAGCCAAAGTAAGTATATAGCTAGTCCAGTTCAGTTTCTGGTCAATAGTAACCACCAGGGTGTTGATAGTGTGGGATTCAGCGATAGTAATGCCATTGAATATCAAGAGGTGATGGTTAGATCCTCATGTTGGAGATTGCAATTGTTTGGCACTTTTGTGGTGCGAATGTAACTTGTCACTTGTCAGTCCAAGCCTGGTTATTGTCCAGATCTTGCTGCATTTGGACATGGACTGTTTCGGTTCCTGAGGAGTCACAAATGGTGCTGAACATTGTGCAGTCATCAGTGAATATCCCTATTTCTGACCTTCTGATGGAAGGAAGGTCATTAATGAAGCAGCTAACATGGTTGGGCCTTACTCTCCTGAGGAACTCCTGCAATGATTTCCTGGAGTTGAGATGATTGACCTCCAACCACCACAACCAATTTCCTTTGTGCCAGGTAATACTTCAGCCAGTGGAAGGTTTCCCCCCTGATTCCCATTGACTCCAGTTTTGCTAGGGCTCCTTGATGCCATACTCAGTCAAATGCTGCCTTGATGTCAAGGGCAGTCACTCTCACCTCACCTCTGGCATTCAGCTCTTTTGTCCATGTTTGAACCAAGGCTGTAATATTAAGTCAGGAGTTGAGTGACCTGGCGGAAACCATACTGAGTGCCTGTGAACATGTTAGTGATGTGGAAGTGCCGCTTGACAGCGCTATTGATGACCCCCATTTCATCACTTTACTGATGATCGAGAGGAGACTGATGGGGCGGTAATTGTCTGGGTTGGATTTGTCCTGTTTCTTGTATACAGGGCACACCTGGGCAATTTTCCACATTGCCGGGTGGATGCCAGCGTTGTCGCTGTACAGGAACAGCTTGGCTAAGAGCGCATATTTGGTTGTGCAAAAGCTAAGTTTGTACATAAAGATCATGTTTTATCTTCAGAAGTTCACGAAAGAGGAGAATGTTGGGAAGAATCAAATGAGTCCGATGAATTGGATAGTTGGGATGCGTCAAGTACAAATAGTTACGCCAACACAAGTTGGGCCTGAAACCAGTTCAAACACGAGCCAGAGTCAGACAGATATATCCGATGAGGTGCATATTTCAATTGAATGTCGAGGACACTTTGAGAACACTCCTTATACTCGGGCCAAGATGGGTCAAGGTTCTTCCCCAAATTCTGAATGTTTTGGTGAAGAAAGAAGATATCTTATAAGCAATAGGAGATCAGTGGTTAAGTTTGATTTGTAAATGAACGAAACAATGAGTGTGTATAAGTTGTTGAACATTTGCATTGGAAGAGTGTAATCACACCTTTTGAGACCATTTGAGAGTGTATATAAACCAAAACCAGGTTAAACTAGATTCAGTTGGGTAACTGAACTCCATGTTCACCGTTGAGACCTTCCGTGCTCGTTGTGCACTACAGGGCCTGGGGTGCCTTATTGATTCTTTTAACCACATTTTAGTTTGTTGTTATAAGTTTTGTTGGGTTTGGTGTTTTAAGTTTTATTTGTGATTTTAATTTTGTTCAAGACAGTATCCCTTTAAGGGGCTGCCCCTTGTACTTTGTCCCTCGGTTTGTTTAATTAGTTTCATACAAACTAGTTGGAGTACAGTCATGAGGAAGCTTACTATTGTCCAGGTAAATAAGAACCTTCTCTCACCCAGCTTAGTTCTGCCCTAGTAACCACAACTTCTGGTCCTCCTTCGCATGCCCGGTTGAAATAATTGATTCTCATAAACACAACCAAGTCTCTTTTTTAGTTTGTATACCATGATCATGGTCAAATCTAGACTGGTAATAGTTGTCTTTAACAACAACCAAATCCACTGGGACAGGAGGTAGGAGGGTGTGTTCAACTTTCATAGCTGTACAAGATTGTGAGGGGCTTTGCTGTGTGGATAGGGAGCAGCTGTTCCCCTTAGTTGAAGGGTCAGTTACGAGGGGGCACAAGTTCAAAGTGAGGGGTGGGAGGTTCGTGGGGGGGATTTGAGCAAAAGCTTTTTACCCAGAGGCTGGTGACGGTCTGGAATGCGCAGCCTGGGAGGGTGGTAGAGGCGGGATGCCTCACATCCTTTAAAATGTACCTGGATAAGTGCTTGGCACGTCATAATATTCAAGGCTATGGGCCAAGAGCTGGCAAGTGGGATTAGGTGGGCAGGTCAGGGCCTTTCATGTGTTGGTGCAGACTTGATGGGTCAAAGGGCCCCTTCTGCGCTGTAGTATTCTATGATTCCTCTGAAGGACAATACCTCTGGCAATGCAGCACACCCTCAGTGCTGACCAAAGTGCCAGTCTAGATTTATGTGCTCTGTTGTGATAGATGGGGCTGGAAGCTGTAACTTTCTGACTTTAATCTGATAGTGCTAGCTACTGAGCTAAGCTAAAACCACTCGCACACTTTTGGCTCATAAATGACCATCTATGAAGTGCGCTGTTCTTTAGGTTCCAAGACGATGGCAATAGGACACAAAATGGTGTTTGTCCTGTCTTTTCAACTGAATGCATCTGATTAACTCACCATTCATCTTATGATCAATCCATAAATGACTCCGTTTCAGTAACTGTCGCTGTTTGAACAATAATAATTCTTTAACTTAGTGCAAAGAACTCTGGACGATGGTTGTTCAATTATCTGTATTCACATTTTCGTTTGAGGTATTTTGATAAGAAATTGAGTTCAAATGGCTTCGAGCACAAAAACGCTTTCATGTGCCGAGACTCCCGGAGGAAGTGAAATAAATAGAATATATCTATGGGCAGCACGGTAGCATAGTGGTTAGCACAATTGCTCCAGGGTTCCAGGTTCGATTCCCAGCTTGGGTCACTGTCTGTGTGGAGTTTGCACATTCTCCCCGTGTGTGCGTGGGTTTACTCCAGGTGCTCCGGTTTCCTCCCACAGTCCAAAGATGTGCAGATTAGGTGGATTGGCCATGATAAATTGCCCTTAGTGTCCAAAATTGCCCTTAGTGTTGGATGGGGTTACTGGATTGTGGGGATAGGGTGGAGGTGTGGGCTTGGGTAGGATGCTCTTTCAAAGAGCCGGTGCTGACTCGATGGGCCGAATGGCCTCCTTCTGCACTGTAAATTCTATGATCTATGATCTATGTCATACTTTGCTGGACTACTTCAGTAAGTGCTTAATGATTTAAAAAGATTTACTACTAAATATATGTCAACAATTTCTGAAGAATATTGATGGCGATCATTTATTTATTGCGCATGTACTGAAAGCTTTTTCTACATAATTAAAACTCTTAAAGCAGCCAGGTGGCACAGTAGTTAGCACTGCTGCCTCACAGCTCTAGGGACCTGGGTTTAATTCTGGCCTCGGGTGACAATGTGGAGTTTGCACTTTCTCCCGTGTCTGCGAGGATTTCCTCCGGGTGATCCGGTTTCCTCCCACTGTCCAAAGATGTGCAGGTTAGGTGGATTGGCTACGCTAAATTGTCCTTTCGTGTCCAAAGGTTAGGTGAGGTTACAGGGATAGGGTGAAGGCGTGGGCTTGGGTAGGGTGCTCTTTCAAGGGCTTGTGTAGACTCGATGGGCCAAATAGCCTCCTTCTACACTGTAAATTCTTTGCAATGATTGAAGAAAGCAAGATTTTCAGGGTTTGGCACATTTTCTCACCTCAAAAGCATTTCCCGTAGAACTAATTTCAAAGTTGGCAAGGAGTGCATTGTGGCGGCTATTTTATGGCGTGCAAGGCTCCCGTAGGAATAGTCATTTTAACGTGGCTTTCGGTGCATGTTCTGAGAACCCGCAGCTCTTCTTTATAAAGTGCAGTGAGATCTTTAAGAATTGCCAGTAACATCGTAGTAGGCTCTTGGATCTTGGGGTTACACCTCAGTTCAATGGCAATAAAAGCTGGACACTGAAGCTTCATTAAGTTCCTCCTTTTGGAAAGAAAGAATCACTTGCATTTATATGGCACTTTGACAGCCAATGAAGTAATTTTGAAGTGTAGACACAATTGCAATTTAAGAAACATTGCCGGGATTCTCCTTTCCGGGGACTAAATTCCCATGCTGGCGGAAAACTGGCGGCGACGACTCTGGCAGCAATAGGCCCCGAAGGTGAGGAGTTTTCACCTGTCTCGGGGGCTAGGTGGACGGCGGAGGGGTTGGCGCCGCTCCAGCTGGTGCCGAAGGGACTGTGTGAGTTCGCGCATGCGCGGACCGCTGGCGTGTTTTGGCGCATGTGCGGGGGTTCTCTTCTCCGTGGCGGCCATGGCGGAGCCCTACAGGGGCCAGCGCGGAAGGAAGGAATGCCCCCACGGCACAGGCCCGCTCGCAGATCGGTGGGCCCCGATCGCAGGCCAGGCCACCGTGGGGGTCCCCCCAGGTTCGGATCCGCCCGCGCTCCCCCCCTCCCCCCCCCAAGGACCGCCCCAGCCGACTTACCTGCCAGGTCCCGCCGCGTGGGACCATGCATAATCTACGCCGGCGGGACTGACCAAAAATGGACAGCTGCTTGGCCCATCGGGGCCCGGAGAATTGCCAGGGACGCTGTTGCCAATGGCCCGTGACCGGCGTGGCATGATCCCCTCCCCCGCCCGGAAAATGGCACCAGAGAATACGGCAGATGGCGGCGGGGTGGGATTTGCGCCCCCCTGGGGATTCTCCGACCCGGTGGGAGGTTGGAGAATCCCTCTGCATGTCTCCCAATTGGCACACAAAATGCCCCTGCTTCTGTTTGAAATTGTTTCATGAGATCTCATTAATAGACGGTGCCTACAACAGTGCGACCACTCCATCGAAACAGCACAGGAGAGTCAGCTTTGATTGTTAAAAATGTATTATCCAAACTGTTTATAATTATTAATTACACAATTATGTTATGATACCAGACTATTGTTTGTTATGATAGTAGACATGAATCCTATTTTTTAATACATAAAACTGTGGGGAAAGGATATTTCACACCAGGAATGATGAATCTGACTCTGACCAAAAAGTGTTTTTTATGTTAAAACAAACTAATTTCAACACGGAATTAACCACATTAACATCAAAGAAATAGCTTTACAATTAACAGCTAAATGTTCTTAAATAAAAGGGGAAACGTCAAATTACTATCTACACCTGCCTTTAATTCTAATTGAGCAACCCAGTACAGTTCAAATGTCACGTATAAATAAAGTTAACAAACAGATTCCTTGTTTATTTGTGCAGACCTTTGGAGAGACACCCTTTTTAAGATCAGATCTGATAAACTTCTGCCTTGTCAGATCTTTCTGTTCAACCTAACAGTATTTGGCAAAATTGCAAATTACGAACAGACCTGGCTCCTCCCATTAATCTGTATCCCGCTAAGATGTCTCATAACCTGCTCAGCTTGGCGAAATACAATCCCTCAAATTATCTATATCCCCAGGGAACCATCCAAAAAATGTGGCAAAACTGAAAACTACAGACATACCTGGCTCCTCCCATTAATCTGTATCCCGCTAAGATGTCTCATAACCTGCTCAGCTAGGACTAAATACAATCCCTCAAATTATCTATACCCCAGGGAACTATTCAAGATATAAACAGTGTTTGATTAGCCATCTCTCTGTAAGTAAGTAAATGGTTAAGATCAATAACTCACCTGACTTCTTAATACAGCTGTCGCAGACAGACTACCTGTATGCAATTTAAACCAGGGTTTTTAATAACATTACTGCCACAAATATGAAACATAATGGCCGGAATTCTCCGGTCATCGGGATTCACTTTTCCCACTGGCATTCACTTTTCCCACTGGCAGCACACCCCCGCCAGCAGTTTTTGCGGCAGTGTGGGTAATTTCAATGGGAATTCTCATTGACAAGCGCGTGAGGATACAATCCCACATCAGCAAGCAGTGCACCGCCGAGAAACACGTGGCTGGGGGAACCAGAAAATCCCGCCCCAAAAATAGCAATTTCTACATTCATAACAATATAAGCAACTCTTACCTCCTGTTGAGAAAAGTAGCGAAGGGATTTAGGGCCTTTCGTGCAAGAGACCACAGAATTTTGGAAGATTCAAGAAGCTGTGAATCAGCAAGAGGTGACACGAAGTTTATCTGGATGTATCTGCCGGATCCCATCGGATTCAAAGAATGAGGGCAGTAAGGCATTGCATAAATCTGAGATCTTGAGAAACTGGGACTGTGCAATGAGTAAAGGAAGAATGCGGGCGGCACTATGGTTAGCACTGCTGCATCACTGCCCCAGGGACCTGGATTCGATTCCGGCCTTGTCTGTGTGGAGTTTGCACGTTTTCCCCGTGTCTGCATGGATTTCCTCCGGGTGCTCCGGTTGCCTCCCACAGTCCATAGATGTACAGGTTAGTTGAAATGGCCATGATAAATTGCCCCTTAGCGCCCAAGGATGTGTAAGTTAGGTGAGTTAGGGATAGGGCAGGGTGGCGGAGTGGGCTTAGGCACAATTGCTGTAATGTCTCACCTGAAAGCTGGTGCCACTGTGGCCGTGTGGCAGTCTCTCAGTGCTACACCTGGAGCATCAGCTTGGATTATGAGCTCAGTGCTCTGGGGTGGGGTTTGAACCCACAAACTACTGAGCTGAACCTGCGATTGTTTGTTGCGAAGAAGGGCATGGTCTGTTGCAATGTGATTGGAATGTGACCTCATGGCAGTGACCTGCAGGATAAATATTGGCTGAGCCACAGGGGAGATCTCCGCTGTTGTGCCATCAGATATTTTGGGAAAATTCCTAGGTGCATCCACCTCGGAGAAACAGCCCCAGATGGCTGGAGCTTTGGTCTGGGGCAGTGGGTGGATGCTGGAATCTGGCCTGCTACCCAGGGAAACGGAGCTGCTGAATGCCAAGGTGGGCTATTAAAAGGCTTCTCAGGGGTAATAAAAGTAGTTAAGTCCCCTAGCCTTCTGGCTTCACACCCCCCCCCATGCCTCATCTATGACGACACATGCCCTGCCTACCCAGGGACCCCTCCCCTCCCATAGCCTCTTCGCCAACCTATGCTCTCTACCATCCATGGCAAGTTATGCTCTGCCAACCTGTGCTCCCATCATTATTATGGGAGGGAAAACATACCAACGTTGCCTGAGATGATACAATTGGGTACGTTAAGGTACATTGTTGTACAATAAATTGGGTGACGCTCATTCAAGCTAGATGGGGGAAACTTTTGTGTATCTTCAGTCAAGCTGTCTTCCAGAGCTTTTGGGGGATGAATCGCCCATTTAAAATTGCAATGAAGTCCATGACCAGTCACCTGCTATCTGTATTAATTTCACAGCTCATTGAATGATAACATCCTGTTTGTGTGATTTGCCCTATACTTATTCTCATTCCTATCACTTGGGTTACACTTGTGTGGACCTAGAATCTAGAGACTCGCATTTTATTTCATTCACTCAGGAGGAGGTCCCTTCCATTCTGTCAGATATCCGAAATGGCAACATAGTAGGAGTGCCACTTATTTATTGTTCTCAAGTTGCCGTCCTCTCGGCTGACCTTCAGATTTTTCTGTGTTTGGGGTTTCCTTTTGTACTTTTCAGTCAGTTTCTTTGAATTCCTCCGCTCCTTTCTGGAAACCGTGAATGAATTTCTTTCAGATTTTATTATTCTCAATTAATTTGTCCATTCAACATCTTGACTGAGATGATGCTGACACATCAGACTGCAACAAAGCTGATGGAGAGCTTGTTGCTATGACAGCCAGCTCTCGTCGTGTGCAACATTCAGCTCAAAGTACTCCGACAGCACAGAATGACTGGTAACTAGGCAATGATCGTGTCACGGGAAGTCATAACACTGTGCTTTGATAGAGAAGTCACCTGGTGAAGCTACAACACAGGACGACTGCATGCCTGCTGATCAGTGGAAGCAGCATGCGATAAACAAGGCCAAGTGATCACGCAACCAACAGATCAGATCAAAGCTCTGGAATCCTGCCACATTTAGATATAAATAATGGTGGACAATTAAATCACTAACTGGAGGAGGAGGCTCCACAAACACCCCCCTCAATCATGGGGAAAGCTTAGTATGTCAGTGCAAAAGTCGAGGCTGAAGTATTTGCAAAGATCTTCAGCCAGAAGTGCCGAGTGTGTGATTCATCACCAGCCCCTTGCTGAGATTCCCATCATCACAGATGCCAGCCTTCAGCCAATTTGATTCCCTCCATGTGATATCAAGAAACTGCTGAAGGCTCTGGATACTGCAAAGGCTATGGGTCCTGACATCGTCCTAGTGATAGTACTGAAGACTTGTGTACCAACACTGGCCGTGCTGCTAGCTAAGCTGTTCTATTACACCCAGAAGATGGGCATCTACCCAAAAATGTAACTAATTGGCCTGGTATGCCTTGTCCACAAAAGAAAAGGACAAACCCAATGAGGCAAATCACTGCCCCATCATAAGCAAAGTGATGGAAGGTGAGGTCGACAGTGCTATCAAGCTGCACTTGCTCAGCAATAGCCTGCCCATCAGTTTCAGTGTGATCCTGTCAGGGCCACTCAGCTCCTTACCTCGCTACGTTTTTGGTCTAACATGGACAAAAAAGTGAATTTCAAGAGGTGAGGTCCTAGTGACTACCCTTGACATCGAGGCAGAATTTGATCTAGTGCAGCATCAAGGTGCCCTTGCAAGATTGAAGTCAATGGGACTCTGAGGGGGACAAACTGTCCACTGTTTTGAATCGTGTGTGGAGACCGAGGATTTTGGTTTCAGACCATCACTGCAGGAGTTCCTCAGCAGCCCAAACATCTTCAACTGCTTCATCAATGACCTTCCTTCCATCATCACCATTTGCGACTCCACAGATACTGAAGCAGTCCATATCCAATGCAGCAAGACTTGGGACAACTTTCAGGCTTGGGTTGATGAGTGGCAAGTAACATTCCAGCCAAGTGCCAAGCAATGACCATCTCCAGCAAGAGAGAATCCAACCATCTCCCCTTGACATTCCAGGTCGTTACCATTGCTGAATCCCCCACTATTAACACGTTGGGAGTTACCTTTGACTAGAACTAACTGGACCAGCCGTCCAAATAGTGTGCCTGTCACAGCAAGTCAGAAGCTAGGAATTAGGCGGTGCCTGTCTCATCTCATTCCTCCAAGTCTGCCCACTATGAACAAAGCTAAAATCAGGGTGTGATAGACTGCTACTACTCCACTTGCCTGGATGGGTGCAGGTCATTTGCAGTCCAAGGGCACTCAAGAGATCTTGACACCATCCAGAACAAAGTAACCCACTTAATTGACATCCCATTAAACACTCACTCCTTACGCCATCAACACACGGTGGCAGCAGAGTGTATCAGCCACAAGATGCACTATAGCAACGGGCCAAGTCCCAGGACGAGCCATGACTCGTAACATCGACAAAGGCAAGGACAGCAGGTGCAAATGCCTATAATGTTCCCGCCAAATGGACACAGCTGATGTTCCCAGTTCTAAAGTCATGAGTAACACCACCTGAAGTTCCCTCCGAGCCACACAACACCCAGTCTTCATGAGGTTAGCTCACCACCATCTCCTCCAGGCCATTTAGGGATGAGCCAGCATTTCTGGCCTTGCCAGTGATCCCCATATGCAGGTTTTAAAGTTTTTATTTTCCCGTGAGCTTTCAAGAGAACTTGCATTTACATGGCACCTGTTGTGAGCTCATGATTGCCCATCATTTAGGGAGTTAGGAGATAAGTTAAAAAGTAGGACCTCGAAGGTAGTAATCTCAGGATTGCTACCAGTGCCACGCGACAGTCAGAGTAGAAATTCAAGAATAGTCAGAATGAATACGTGGCTTGAGAGATGGTGCAGGAGGGAGGGGTTCAGGTTTTTGGGACATTGGAACCGGTTCTGGGGGCGGTGGGACCAATACAAATTGGATGGTCTACACCTGGGCAGGACTGGAACAAATGTCCTAGGGGGTGCTTTTGCTAACACTGTTGGGGAGGTTTTAAACTAATGTGGCAGGGGGATGGGAACCAGATTAGGAAGTTAGAGGTCAGTAAAGAGGCAGCAACTAAAGCCAGTAAGGTACTAGATAATAAACTCAATGTGACTAAGGGGAAGAGTAGACAGGGAAGAGATGATGAACGTAAAGGAACAGGTTGTCTGAGGTGCATTTGTTTTCATGCGAGAAGTGTAGCAGGTAAGGCAGATGAACTTAGGGCTTGGATTAGTACCTGTATATATGATGTTATTGGTATTACTGAGACTTGGTTGAGGGAAGGGCAAGACTGGCAACTAAATATCCCAGGGTATAGATGCTTCAGGAGGGATAGAGAGGGAGATAAAAGGGGTGGAGGGTTTGCATTACTGGTCAGAGATGATATCACAGCTGTAATTAAGGAGGGCACGATGGAGGATTCGAGCACTGAGGCAATACGGGTAGAGCTAAGAAATAGGAAGGGTGCAGTAACATTGTTGGGACTTTATTACAGGCCTCCCAAAAGCGAGCGTGAAGTAGAGGTACAAATATGTAGACAGATTATAGAAAAATGTAGGAGCAATAGAGTGGTCGTGATGGGAGATTTTAACTTCCCCAACATTGAATGGGACTCATGTAGTGTTGGGCACATAGATGGAGCAGAATTTATAAGGAGCATCCAGGAGAATTTTTTAGAGCAGTATGTAAATAGTCCAACTCAGGAAGTGGCCATACTGGACCTGGTATTGGGGAATGATCCCGGCCAGGTGGTTGAAGTTTCAGTCAGTGATTACTTTGGGAACAGCGATCACAATTCCGTAAGTTTTAGAATACTCATGGACAAAGATGAGAGTGATCCTCAAGGAAGAGTGCTAAATTGGGGAAAAGCCAAGTATAACAAAATTCGGCAGGAGCTAGGGAATGTGGATTGGGAGCAGCTGTTTAAGGGTAAATCCACATTTGAAATGTGGGAGTCTTTGAAGGAAAGGTTGATTAGAGTGCAGGACAGACATGTCCCTGTGAAAATAAGGGATAGAAATGGCTAGATTAGGGAACCATGGATGACGGGTGGAATTGTGAGACTAGCTAAGATGAAAAAGGAAGCATACATAAGATCTAGGCGACTTAAAACTGATGAACTTGGAGGAATATTGGGAAAGTAGGACAAATCTCAAATGCGCAAAAAAGAGGGCTAAAAGGGGTCATGAAATATCTTTGGCTAACAGGGTTAAGGAAAATCCCAAAGCCTTTTATTCGTATATAAGGAGCAAGAGGGTAACTAGAGAAAGGATTGGCCCACTCAAAGACAAAAGAGGGAATTTATGCGTGGAGTCAGAGGAAATGGGTGAGATTCTTAATGAGTACTTTGCATCGGTATTCACCAAGGAGAGGGACATGACGGATGTTGAGGCTAGGGATGGATGTTTAAATACTCTAGGTCAAGTCGGTATAAGGAAGGGGGACGCTTTGGGTATTCTAAAAGGCATTAAGGTGGACAAGTCCCCAGGTCCAGGTGGGATCTATCCCAGGTTCCTGAGGGAAGCGAGGGACGAATTAGCTGGGGCCTTAACAGATATCTTTGCAGCATCCTTGAGCACGGGTGAGGTCCCGGAGGACTGGAGAATTGCTAATGTTGTCCCTTTGTTTAAGAAGGGTAACAGGGATAATCCAAGGAATTATAGAGCTGTGAGCTTGACGTCAGTGGTCGGCAAACTGTTGGAGAAGATACTGAGGGATAGGATCTATTCACATTTGGAAGAAAATAGACTTATCAGTGATAGGCAGCATGGTTTTGTGCAGGGACGGTCATGTCTTACAAACCTAATAGAATTCTTTGAGGAAGTGACAAAGTTAATTGATGAGGGAAGGGCTGTAGATGTCATAGACATGGACTTCAGTAAGGTGTTTGATAAAGTTTCCCATGGCAGGTTGATGGAAAAAGTGAAGTCGTATGGAGTTCAGGGTGTACTAGCTAGATGAATAAAGAACTGGCTGGGCAACAGGAGACAGAGAGTAGTGGTGGAAGGGAGTATCTCACAATGGGATAAGGTGACTCGTGGTGTTCCACAAGGATCCGTGCTCGGACCACTGTTGTTTGTGATATACATAAATGATCTGGACGAAAGTATAGGTGGTCTGATTAGCAAGTTTTCAGATGATACTAAGATTGGTTGAGTTGCAGATAGCGAGGAGGACTGTCAGAGAATACAGCAAAATATAAATAGATTGGAGAGTTGGGCAGAGAAATGGCAGATGGAGTTCAATCCAGGCAAATGCGAGGTGATACATTTTGGAAGATCGAATTCAAGAGCGGACGATACGGTCAATGGAAGAGTCCTGGGGAAAATTGATGTACAGAGAGATCTGGGAGTTCAGGTCCATTGTAACCTGAAGGTGGCAACGCAGGTCGATAGAGAGGTCAAGAAGGCATACAGCATGCTTGCCTTCATCGGATGGGGTATTGAGTACAAGAGTCGGCAGGTCATGTTACAGTTGTATAGGACTTTGGTTAGGCCACATTTGGAATACTGCATGCAGTTCTGGTCGCCACATTACCAGAAGGATGTGAATGCTTTAGAGAGGGTGCAGAGGAGGTTCACCAGGATGTTGCCTGGTATGGAGGGTGCTAGCTATGAAGAAAGGTTGAGTAGATTAAAATTGTTTTCGTTGGAAAGACGGAGGTTGAGGGGGACCTGATTGAGGTCTACAAAATTATGAGAGGTATGGACAGGGTGGATAGCAACAAGCTTTTTCCAAAAGTGGGGGTGTCAATTACAAGGGGTCACGATTTCAAGGTGAGAGGGGGAAAGTTTAAGGGAGATGTGCGTGGAAAGTCTTTTACGCAGAGGGTGGTGGCTGCCTGGAACGCTTTGCCAGCGGAGGTGGTTGAGGCGGGCACGATAGCATCATTTAAGGTACATCAGGACAGATATATGAACGGGCGGGGAACAGAGGGAAGTAGATCCTTGGAAAATAGGTGACAGGTTTAGATAAAGGATATGGATCGTCGCAGGCTGGGAGGGCCGAAGGGCCTGTTCGTGTGCTGTAATTTTCCTTGTTCTTTGTTCTTTTTTCAAAGTACGTTCTCGCCAATTGAGTACTTTTGAAGTGGAGTCACTGTTGCCATATTGGAAATACATCAAGTAAGGTGCACACAGCAAGGTCTCACAAAAGAGCAAGGTAACTCCTTTGCTTTTTGAATGCTGCTATGGGAACTGAGGGCAGACAAGGCCTCAGTTTAACATCTCATCCAAAGGACACCTGTGACAGATTGTGCTCCCTCAGCATTCCCATTGGGATATGGGCATGGGTTATGGACTCAATCTGGAGAAGGGCTTTAACCTACTAGGTGCTGGTTTGGAAGTGTGTGAGATATCAGCTGAGCCCCAGCTGGCACCCAAGGGTCTTATCTTCGAGACTTTAGAATTGGGAATGTCGGCATTGTCCATTTAGCGGTAATGCTTTTGGTATTTGCTGGGGGGGGAGGGTTTTATGCCTTGCAACGCTGAGACATTTTCAGGTTGAAGCTCGAGATGGGGAATGCAAGTAGGGCTTACATGGGAGATGATTGAATTGAATTTCACTCCCTCGAATCGACATGTGCATTGTAGTACAGACATTCAAGCTATCTGTCACCCTTCAGTGGACTGGTATAATCTTGACTGATTTCCAGACTGGAAAAATCTATTCCCCAACATCAACACCCTGCTTACTTTTTGGGACGAAGGTGGGGAGGAGAACGATTTGCTTCGCCACTATTGTGACACCTGGCCTGAGGAAACGGTGGAACCAAGTACAATGTGCAAATACTTCTGTGTAGCGGTGTTTGTAGTGCTGTCTCACATCCCGACTGTCAGCCTGAAGATTGTAATTGTTTCTCCTCATTAACGTTCATTTGCAATCCACTTATTAAATGAAATGCTGCAGAATCACTTCTTTGAAGTATTAATGCTGCGTCTTATCCAGAGCACCAAACGCTTCAATTTTTACTTTTGCACATTTCAAAGGAAATATGTGTGTGTGGTCAGGCAGATTTTAGCTCTTGATAAGAATATGAGGCAACACGCAGGGAAATAAACAGCTGCCAAATCATCAAACCGCCCCCCTCCTCTCTCCACCCCACCACCGCCAACCCCCGAATATCTTCGAGGTGACTCACCCCAAATCGGTTGTTCTTTAATGCCTCGCTGCGAAGGATGATTTAAGATAGGCCACTAAAGAAATAACTGGCTGCATACTGTGATAAGACAACTGGGTTCTATGTGTTTGGACAGTTACATTCAGCCAGAGTGTTTGGGTTTCTTCATGGGAGAATATCTTCTGTTGACATTCCGAATCGCATTAAGAACCACAATGTTCTTATCATCTCTACTTATCCTGCTATTCAAGCTGTTCTGAATGAAGAGCCACTTCAGAAACTATTAATGACTTTATCTGGGAATCATTTTTTTAAATGCTTTTCTTCCGGTTTTTCTTTTTATACAAAAGACAAGATGAATGTGAACATACACAGAAACTACATATACCGTTTAGCATTCACTATATACATCAGTTACACTTTAAATTTCTCAGCAAGTGCCTAGTTTTGACTAGGCCTCCATGCTCCCAACTCCCCCTTTTCTCCCGATTCCCCCTCCCCTTCTTGCTACCTGGGGTGTCTTCTTTGTTCGTTGAATCTTCCAACTTGGACCTGTTGGGGTGGCATGGTGCTACGTACACTGTTTTGTTTAGATATGATTGGATTCTCTTTGTTCCCTCCCTCTCTCCTTCCCCCCCCTGCCCTCTCTTTTCATTTGTGTCTGTGCTTCTATGGAGTCCTCTCCCACTGGCTTATTGGTTGTAGGCTACAAACGTCTTGGAACGGATTGGTGAATGTCTCCTATGTTTTGTGGAAGCCCTCTTCCGACCCCTGGATGACGAATTTGATTTTCTCCATTTGGAGAAATTCCAATAGGTCAGACAGCCAATCTGCATCTTTGGGTGGTGCTGTTGATCGTCAGCCGACTATGAGTATGCCATGTGGGTGAGCCCCTATACTCCGGTGTTTGGGGACCCTCCAAAGTGGCTGCTTGCGGTGCCTTTGTGTTCCACGTCGCCACGTTTTGCCTGTTGTAGCCAGCTTAATGCCCTTACTATCCTTGTCCCGATGGTTCCCCTATGATTCCCGCCCCTGTCCTCTCCCTCCCCCCTCTGTTAATGCCCCCGCCCCCTTACTCCCCTACTCCACACCCTCTCCTGTGCTCCGCTGCCCTTACCCCTTCCCTCCTACGCTTTAATTCCTATCTTCAAAATGAGGCAGTGCAGTCCCATGCAAAGTGTCTTTCAGGTTGATTAAAATCCCTTTGGGTGATCTTCTCACCAATGTCTCTGCTGCTGTTTTCCCAGACCGTTTTCCAGGACAAATTTGTCCACTTCTGCAGGGATCGTGAAGAAAATCTCCCCGCCCTGGAATGTGACCCAGAGTTTAGCTGGGTACAGCATCGCAAATTTTACCTAGCTTATGTAGAGGGCCACCTTCGCCCTGTTGAACTCCGCCCGGCGCTTGGTCAGGTCTGCCCCAATGTCTTGGTAAATCCTGATCTGGTGCCCTTCCCAGTTACAGGTCCTTGTCTGTTTGGCCCAGCGCCGGATTCTTTGCCGCTCCTGGAACCATTTTAGCGATTATCGCCCTCGGCTGCTCTCCAGCCTTGGGTTTTGGCCGGAGCGACCGATGGGCTCTGTCTACGTCTGGTGGGTTAGGGGAGCTGTCCTCTGGAGTTACTGTTGTTCGGCATCCTCTCTTGTATTATTGTTAGCTAGGGTGAGGGGATACCTTTTTCCCTGTTTTAGTGAGCTATTTTGGGTAAAAGAACCTATTTTGGGGTTTGTAGGAGGAGAGCTACCTGATGTGCGACTAATCAGCACATCCCCATTTTTAGAGGTTGTCTCATCTTGGAGTCTAATTGTTGTAACCACACCTCTGAGGGCGGAGAGGAGAACTGTTGCATGATCTTTATTTGCGGATCATGAATTTCCTTGTGTCCTCAGTTATTAGTTTCTAGTCCAAATTAGGCAACTTGATTGCACCGAGGGTATTTATTTTGATACCTGTGTTTCAGCCAATGTGCTAAATGAAAGGTCCTTCCCACTCTCGAACTACACAAAGAGGCAATGCGTAGAGGCCAGACACAACAAAAGTGAGAGAGGTGAAAGCAAAGGGGAATTGACTATACTTCCATGATGCAATTTCTGCGACCTTGTGGCTAGCTTTGAACCGGAGTTCTTTTTTATCTGTACAATGTTGAGTTGTTTTCTACCTTCTGGGCAGTAGGGAACAGTTCATTGGGGCTTGCTCTCGTCTGGCAGTGAATTACAACTCTGCTTATGTGTCGAACAACTTTGCTTCCATTATGTTTTGCAAACAGCAAAAAAAGCAAATCCCTGACCATGTAGCTGCATACCATATTTTATTGATGACCACACATTAGGGACAATTAGCGAATGATTATGGAGGGTCTCTGACCTTTAGTGAGCACATGTCAAAGTTCTTTGTGATTAATGTTGCTTTAGCATGTCTACTCATCAGTCAAGAGGTAATTGTCAGAATAAATTAACTCATTTTGTTCAATTAATGCTGCAGTGATCTGTGCTCATCACTCCTTTCTCTTAAGCTGAAAGTTAATCACCCCCAAACCGTCCGGTTGTGTCCTCGACATCCAGACCAATTCGGACTTGTTCTCCAAATGTGCTCCCCCAGCCCTCATTGCATCAATGTTAAAATGCTTAAGCCTGTTGGAAAAAGCAGCCACTTTCCCCACCACCCACAAAACCCTGTTTTTTTGGAATCGGGTATCGTAGGCATATTCTCCATTGATCTGTTTTACCATTGGTAGCTGATTTATTTTCACAAGCTGGGCCAGTTTAGCTCAGATGCAGTGCAAAGGCTAACTGCGCGAGTTACAATGCCATACCGGCTGAGGTTATTCATGAACCTTGCCCATCACATGAGGTGTGCTGACCCGCAGGTTAAATCACCACCAGTCAGCTCTCCCCCTCAAAGGGAAAGCAACCTTTGATCATCTGGGACAATGGCGACTTTAAAACCTGGGCCTCTTTTTTTAAAACTATCAACTTTTTTTGTTGTTGGAAGATTTCATCCTCAAACTGTCCTCCAGTCCTATACCCCCCCCCCCCCCTCCTCCCCCCTCAAGGTCTCTATGCTCCTCCGCTTCTGGTCTCTTTCATACCACCATTGGTGACCATGGGCGGGATTCTCTGATCCTGAGGCTAAGTGTTGACGCCTTCGTAAACGCTGTCGCGTTTTATGACGCCTTCAACAGGCCCCCAAGAGCAGGAATTCTGAGCCGTACAGGGGAGCAGCACGGCACTGGAGCAACTCACACAGCTCCAGCTGCTGATACCGGCCTCAAATGGGCGCCGCAGGTCTGCGCATGCGCGCTACTACGACCGGCGCGACTGCACAGTGGCTTCGATCTCCACGCCGTCCCCAACGCAACATGGGTCGGGTGACAGGGGCTGGCGCGGAGCAAAAGAGGCCCCCAGCCTGAGAGGCCGGCCCATCGATCGGTAGGCCCCGATCGCGGGCAAGGCCACAGCGTAGGCTCCCCCCATGGCCGCCCCCCCCTCCAACCAGGCCACCCTCGAAAGGATGCAAGCCAAGGTCCCACCGGGTTAAGAGCCGTGGATGGCGCCGGACTTGGATTTTTATTGCGGCCACTCGGCCCATCCCGGGCGGAGAATCTTGCCTTGCCGACCACGCCGGTGCAAATGGCGCCGATTCTCCGCTCACCGGAGAATCGGTGGACCGGCTTCAGTGCGGCGTCGCGCGATTGGCGCCCGGCCCGGGGTGGGCTGAGAGAATCCCGCCCCATGTGTTTAGCTACCTAGGTCTTAATCTCTGGAATTCTCGCCCTAAACCCCTCTGCCGTTTGTCCTCAGTATCGTTTTTCCTCTGTTGGTCCTTAAAACCTTCTCCTAATATAGCTTGCTTTCAAATTTTGTTTGATAATGCTCCTGCAAAGTGTCTGATGACATTATACTGCAGCTTTGTTGAAGGCGTATAGTTCTTAGAGAACAACCACGAGCCAAGTGCTGCTGGTATCCATGGTAACGCTACACCCAACAAGCGCCAGTATCAGAAAAGGAGGGTGAAAGATTAGCGTTGTCAAGATTTAGTTTAGCTGAAAGTAAGCTTAGTTTTGCAGATAACGTTCCCATCAACAAGTCAAGGGTACAAGCCTTATCTAGGTGTTCACTTCAGTGGTGGATCGAGGACGTGCAACATTGCCAAAATAAAATATTAAATTGAGGCTCTATTTGTCTGTTCAGATGGCTGAGGAACATCGAACTGGATATGTTCCTGGTGTTTTGTCCATCAATTAATTTATTCTTTTTGTGGGAGCGTGCTGCATTTGGCAATTATTACAATCTCGGACTGGAGCAGACCCTAACAGTTGCTAGGATACCAGACAGAAACCCCAATATTTAATTTAATTTGTACGGCTGTGAGGAAAGGATACTTCGCTCAGGAGTGCGTCCACGTACAATTTGGGATATGGTATATTGAAACAAACATTATTACTAACTTTAGCATCATACAGAAAATAGCTTACAAGTGAAATGAAACTCTCTCAACTGCTATCTTTCATCTCCACTCAAGCAAAATTCATCTCGGGTCAAAATCCACTTTTGAATATAGTTAGCCAACCCAGGAATACTTGCTGGAAAGAGATGTCTTGGATAGGCCACTTTGAGAAAGAGAGATCCTTAGGAACCAGCTGCAGGTTCTTTCCTGTGTCAACTACTGTTTAACCTGCCAGTCTTTTCAGAAGCTGCTGGTGTAGGCAAAATCTTTTTAACAAAGTTGCTTTCACAAAAGCTGCTGGTCTGTTCACAGTCAATTCTTTAACTGAACTGAAAGTCAACAGCTGACTGCTTCAAACCCTGGCTCCGACTGTTAACTACATCATCTTAATCAGGCCAAACACAATGTCTCTAATGATCTACTCCCCAGAGAACCTTCTTCATATTATCAAAATTCCATTAGCAAACTTTTACGATTTAACCATCCTTTGTAGCCAGTGTCCGTCTTTTAAAACAGGACTTTAAAAAAAAACATGACTGCAGCAGTCGTACACACACTAACCCAGGCGTCCCTTACTGTACCAAATACATATAATACAATATATATCTGAAAACCCTACATTCATCACACAGTGTTCAAGAATGGCAATGCCTCAGATCACACTAATCGATGCTGCAAATGCTTTGGTATGTCATGAGAACCCCAGAGGTGCTCTATTTTTAGATTCAATTTTGTTCTTCAGGTGATACAGAAGCTTCAGTTCATCTTTGGTGACCTTTCAGTTAATGTTTTGAAAAATAATAACCTGTCACCAAAGCAAGAGAAGAAAGATTTCCAGGAAAGCAATGGATGTGCAATCTGTGGGGATCATTTCCCCTCCTTACCATTTGTTTCGACTTGCAAAAGAAATCTACAAAGAATTCCTCGGAGTTAGAATTTCTTGAGGAAAGTGTTCCCTTCCTTTCAGTTCTCAACAAACATGGCTGCAAGAGAACATCGCTGGCAATACCTTACACTTATACATGCACCTTCAATGGAGCATTCTCAAATAAAATGTGGTACCAAGCAACATACGATGTAGGCCAAAGAGGGAAGCGTTCAGGAGAGTCTTCAAGGAGCAGAGATAGAGATGGAGAGGATTAGGAAGGGAATTCCTGAACTTAGGACCTTCACAGTTGAAGGCATCGCTGCCAATGATCGGGGGGAAAGAAATCAAGGATGCCACAGAGACCAAAATTGGAGGAGCACAGATTTCTCAGAGAATATTTATGAGGTGGGGAAAACTGGAGGCAGGAATTTGAACAAAGGGTTGAGCATTTTAAATATGTGGCATTGGTGGACTGGGACTTGACATGGGTCAATGAATATATGAGCAGTGAGTTAACAAGAATTATGTAAGCTTAAAACACAGGCAAAATAGATTTGGATGGGCTCGATTTTGGAAGGATAAAAGATGGGCGGGGAATAGTCTAATCTATGCCCTATATATTTGAATAAAACAGAAGATGTTTAACACGCCATCCTCCGAGCAGTCATATATATATCTACTGAAGCTGCACACTTTAAGAATACACAGAAGCATTCTTTGTCTATGGAGATGCAAACCGTTTACAACAACCTCTGGACATGCTAACACACACTGGCTTCTTCAAGGGCAGTACAGCTTGACCTGCTCTGAAGTGCCTCTTTGTTTATTTGTTTTCTCAAGTAATTTTATTTGCTCGCTTTGGGTGGTTGCTGGACGACCCAGTTCACAGTCTGCACTTAGGTTGCCGTGGCAACAAGCAGATGTAGCATTGGGAGGAGGGGGTGGGGGTTGGTCAGTTTTGTACCTGACATCCCAACATTGACTGAATGAATAATTTCCCTTCTTCACTTGGCAAGTTGAAATCCCGAGGTGAGCTGACAAGCGGACAGACTGAAAGCAGCAGCTAAACAGTCGGTTGGTTTCTGGCTCTTTCTAAAGATCATCAATGAATAAAAGCTTCAAATGCAGACTGGATTGTCTCCTGACTGATTTCCTGAGCTGTCTTTCACTCTCACTGAGCACACACACGATGCAATATATCTCCATCAATCCAAGCTGACCATAGGTCACCTTTTCAATTAATCTTCAAAACATTTTTTAAAATCTAATTGGAATTGTTCAATGGTTATCACATCCCAGTGCAACAGATACAATGAAGTAATATCCAGAGGTTAATCTATTTATATAACAGATTAACTGTTTACTTTTAAAACCAGTGCAATAAACTATTCCAGCAGGGGTAGAATCATAGAATTTACAGTGCAGAAGGAGGCCACTCGGCCCATTGAGTCTGCACCAGCCCTTAGAAAGAGCACCCTACCTAAGCCCACACCTTCACCCCATCCCTGTAACCCAGCAACCCCACCTCACCTTTCAGAAAGGTAAGGGAAATTTAGTATGGCCAATCCACCTACCCTGCACATCTTTGGACTGTGGGAGGAAACCGGAGCACCCGGATGAAACCCACACAGACACAGGGAGAACATGGCAGACTCCGCACAGGCAGTGACCCAAGCCGGGAATCGAACCTGGGACCCTGGAGCTGTGAAGCAACAGTGCTAAACTCAGTGCTATGTGCCGCCCATCATATTTTCTGTATCTTGGAAGCCTTGACTTGACGAGGGCAGATGTAGACGACAAAGTTCATCATCTCCAGCTCAGCCTTCGGATGACTGAAGAGAGGGGTATTTGAGGACCAGGATCATGAGCCTGAGCCTAAGGTCATTGTTTACCAGGAAGCAGTGATTTTCTGCACTCCTATATGCTTTGGAGACTTGGGTGACCCACAGAAGACACCTGAAACACTGAAGAAATACCACCAGCAGAGTCTTGGCAAGATCCTTCAAATCTGGTGGCAAGCAAGGCGGTCCAACAACAGCGTCCTCTCCCAAGCCAACATGTATAGCAACGAGGCCCTAGTCACTCAATACCAGCTCCGCTGGGCAGGACATGTCACTGCCTGACTCCTCAAGAAACTCCCTACCTGAAAGCTTTGGCAGGATTCTGCGCACAGGGGCTGGTTTAGCACAGGGCTAAATAGCTGTCTTTTAAAGCAGACCACAGCAGGCCAGCAGTGCTGGTTCAATTCCTGTACCAGCCTCCCCGAACAGGCGCCGGAATGTGGCGACTAGGGGCATTTCACAGTAACTTCATTTGAAGCCTACTTGTGACAATAAGCCATTTTCATTTCATTTTTCATTTCATTTCATTTCATATATCTGTTAACTTGAACTCAGTTGCATAGCTCTACATTTGGAAGCAATTTTTAAGTCCTAATTTAACATCTCAAAGGAATCAAGTGAGGGAACTGACCTGAAATGATATCGTTTGTGAACCTTTAGTTGCTCGCCAGTGTAGAAACTCCATCAATTGCAAACAGCAACTGTTCACCTGACATCACTGGCATTAAACCCTCATGGATCAGTGACCGGATCCCAAGGGGGCAGCGGAAACACTAGGGGCGGGATTTTCTGTCCCGCCGCACCTGCATTTTGGTGTGGCACGCCCCTGCCGGCAGTGGGATTCTTCGTCCTAGCAGCCAGCCAATAGTGTTTCCCATTGTGGGCACCCCACGTCATCGGGAAATTCCCGGGCGTGAGTGCGATGCCGGCAAAGCGGAGGATCCCACCAACGGAAAATCCAGCCCTAGATATTTTCAAAGAAATCCTGACGAGGACATACATCCCTGACAACTCGCGTGTGACTTTGATTTGTGCCTGACCAAAATGCTGAAGACTCATCTGGAAAGCACTGAGCAAATCAAAAGATATTCAATCGGGAGCAGGCAGAGGTGAAGTTGAGGTTTTGGTGCGAGTGGACAAACCTCCAAACAACCCATCTCCTCGATCCTCCCAAGAACCACCTGAGGCACATGTGGCAGTGTCTAGAGTTCACACATTGGACTTACCAGCCATCTCAGAACCTGTCAAAGTGAATTGGCAGCAAATCATCTTCGATCCCGAGGGACGGCAAAAGAAGATACCTAATATAAACCAATTTAACCAATTTTCCTCTGTTCAGCGTGCAACTGAAGCAGTTAACCAGGCAAAGACCCAGATTCGATCCCAGATGCGAGCTGACCAAATCTTAATGGGTTGCACTGGCAGTAAGTGAGGCAGGGGGCAAATCAGCCTGGGTTCTGACGCCTCGTTGAAATCCTACCACCCCTGCTAGAAAAGCCCATGGGTGGATGGTGGCTGAGGGCAGGGTCGTACATACCTAACCATAAAGTGCACCATTGCAAAATAGTCTTGTCAGTTCATACTGTGTGGATGTTTGAGAGTTAACTGGGCAAGTTTATAATATAATCTTTATCAGTGTCACAAATAGGCTTACATTACACTGCAGTGAAGTTACTGTGAAAATCCCCTAGTCGCCACGCCCCAGCACCTGTTCGGGTACACTGAGGGAGAATTCAGAATGTCTAATTCGCCCAACAAGCACGTCTTTCGGGACTTGTGGGAGAAAACTGGAGCTAGAGGCTGTGTCACAAGCTGATGCCTTCAGCAGTGTGGTGGAGTGACAGGGGTGGAGTGCGGGTTGGGGGGGAATGGATGGAGGGAACTCTGGGTGGGGTGATAGGGAATAGAGCTTTGAGGGGGAATAGGGAGCGGAAACTTGGGGAGATGAGGGGAAATTGAAGCATTGGGGGTTGGGGGGGGAGTGCCAATGCTTGGAGAGGGGAGTGGAGAGTGGGGCAAAGACTGGCAAGGAAGGGTAGGAATAGAAATTGGAGCAACGGGGCATATAAGGCAGCTTCATTTAAAAGAAGAAGAATGCGGATACTGGAAATCTGAAATAAAAACACAAAGAGCTGATCTGCCAGTCTCTGTAAACAGCTTACGGTTTGATGACCGTGGACTCAAAATGAGGAGGAAAAGCTAGAGATGAAACAGGTTTTGAGCAAAGGATGGGTGGGACAAGGACAAAAGGGCGGTTTGTGGCAGGCCGGAAGACGGGAGAGATTGAATGACAGAAAAATTAATCTTCCGAGGCCAAAGGCAGTGCTGATGGGGCAATAAAGGAACTAAAATGACTTACCCCGAGCAGGTGTCCAACAGAAGAAAATGAAAAGAGAAGAATTTTGCTTGAAACACAATAATTGTTTTAAAACACTTAAGAATGCTCGTAACAGTTATGCTGTCTTTTATCTCCTGCCAACTCTGCTGTGTAGGGGTTTTTACTTCCATTAGATTCTTGCCTTCGCTTGTGCTGCATCTCCTGTGAAGTGAAACCAATTTGGTTTTGATGAGGCTTAATTTAATTTGCCTGCCCGTGCTGACAGTTATTCTTTCTGTACACACTGCAATGTTGTGACCTTTCCTTCAATCTTTAATGCTTTGAGCTGTTGATTTCTGCCAAGCATGAAATATCTCCGTATTTGGCAGCAGCAACAATACATTTTGGTTCAGCCCGCCCTCTGCCCAACTGTCTTGTTCTTTTTTTGGTTAGCATTCTTCCTGAACAATGTCTGAAGCTTGTGTCAGAGAGATGTATGGTGTGCCCAGCACAAAGTTGGCTCTCCAGTGGCGTATGTGCAAAGGGTGAATATCCACCAAGACTTATGAACAAAGGTTCTACACAAGTGATTTTTCCGTCCCACTTGTCTCTTCCCCACCCTGAAATAATTAATTGGAAATTATTCACATTGACCGTGAGGGCATTGCTACTACCGTTGCCACACGTCCATAAGACATAGGAGCTGAATTAGGCCATTCAGCCATCGTGTCTGCTCCACCATTCAATCAAGGCTGATATGTTTCTCATTCCCATTCTCCTCCCTTTGTCCCATAACCCCTGATCCTCTTATTAATGAAGAACCTGTCTATCTCTGTCTTAAAGACGCTCAGTGCCTTGGCCTCCACAGCCTCCTGCACAATGAGTTCCACAGATTCACTTGCAAGTCTTCCGGGATTTGTCATTGGCAGTGGGTCAAAAATGGGTTTCCGGTTTTCCTGGCGTCTCCAATGGCTCAGGTTTTTTCGGGGTTATCCACACAGTGGGCTATTTTCTGCAGAGCGCCTGCTAATTGTGATTGTGGGTCCAGGATGCAGCACCAGTCTGCAATGAGGTGGAAACTTGGGAATTAGTCATGTGCAAACTCGGGAAGAAAACAATGGGAAGGCGCAGCAGCAGCACTAATTTCCTGTGTTTTTTCTGGATCATTTTCCTGTCTCCTGACTCCATGATCAACACTTGCCCTTCAGTTTTTCCAATCTTTCATCTGGATGCACTGTTAAACAGCACGATGCGTCGGAGCTAAACATGATCTTGCCTGGACCTGATCTGACAAGTGCAGATGCTCCAGTGGGCGTGGGTGGTGAGAGATCTGGAGTAGGGCTCCTGGGGCAGCATGGTGGCACAGTGGCTAGCACGCTGCCTCACAGTGCCAGGGACCCAGGTTTAATTCGGCCTTGGGTGACTGTGTGGAGTTGGCACGTTCTCCCCGTGTCTGCGTGGGTTCCCTCTGGTTTTTTCACACAATCCAAAGATGTTATTAATCATAGAATCTACAGTGCAGAAGGAGGCCATTCTGCCCATCGGGTCTGCACCAGCCCCTGGAAAGAGAACCCTACCTAAGCTGACACCTCCACCCTATCCCTGTAATCCATTAACCCCACCCCTTTTTTGGAGACGAAGGGACAATTTAGCATGGCCAATCCACCTAACCTGCACATCTTTGGACATGTGCAGGTTAAGTGGGGTTATGGGGTTACGGGAAAGGGCAGGGTAATGGGCCTAGGTAGGATGTTCTTTCAGAGGGTCAGTGCAGACTCGATGGGCCAAATGGCCTCTTCCCGCACAGTAGAGATTCTATGATTGTGATATGGTGCATGTCATTTAATGTACTGATTAACATACTGCTGAATATGTAAATGATTGGCATACAGCATCACAGGAGGTGAAGCAAGTTAACACGTGATATAGTAGTTGGGGTAGGTAGAATATCTATGAAGAGCTCTCTTAGAATCCTGTTATTGTTGAATAAAGAGCCCTAAGGTTGCCAATCATTGTCATAGTTCTTTGTATGTTTGTGAGGCAATAGTACTAAACCTGGGGGAGTGATCCCTCACTCTACCCAGGGCAATTTAGGAAACGTGATAAACACTAAAGACCACATAGGACCTTGTGGCTTTTTTAAAGTTGAGTATTTTATTGGCAAAAAAATGGTCAACATTTCCTCTATACAAAGATATGAAAACCAACTACTCAACACTCTATATCACACTGACCATTTATCAGCAAAGAGACCTCACCATTCCAGTCACACACCATCCACTTTGTACAAGCCCTTGCATTTTGTGTTCAGGAAAGAGCATCAAGTACCTTTTTGCGAAATATGTTGGTACCAATACATAGCTATATCAGTTCCTTTTCACGAAAAAAACAAACACACTGGGCTGGATTCTCCGATTTTGCTTCTAAGTGCCAATGCCGGCTTGGGAACTGTGGCGTTTTACGACGTCAAAATCGGCGCCAAACTCTCACCAATTCTGGGACCGATGAGGGGCTAGCAGCCATGCAAGGTAAAACTCCCGGCTCCCACGCCAAAACTCTCCCGCAGAGTGGCCGCTCATGCGTATGGCGCCGGCCACACGTGTACCCGACCTGCCGGATAGTGCCACCCTGTAAACGGCCTCGCCACCCCCAGACCACACCCCACCAGTCCACAGCTGGCACGCAACATCCCCGAAAGGTGTGAGCACACGCGAGAGACGTCGTCAGGGACTCGGCCCATCGGGGGCGGAGCATTGGGGGAGGGCCTCAGGTGACGTCCTGAGGTCGTCCCGACGTACGTACGCCGTTTTTGAGGGGGCGGAGCATCGCAAAAACGGTTACGCTCCCGATTTCAGCGTAAGCGGGGATTCTCACAGGTTCTTCAATGGAAATGGAGGAAAGGCTTGAAACTGGTTTGTCATGTTCAGAACTTTGTCTTAGTAATGATCTGTTCATCAATAATTTGTTTTTGTTCTTTTGCATATCAGTGCCATTCTCTGTTTATGAGCTTCAGTTGTGCAGGCCTTACCAAATCCTGGCATCCACATGTTCCAATGGCGGACACAATGTAGTTGAACATCCTTGACTTTCAGTGTGTTTGACTTGCGGCAATGTGCTAGTTGACATACAGCAGTCATGGGTGAACTAATTACTTGGTAAGCCTCATGATCAATTGAGATAAATCCTTGATCTTGCGCTTGTATGTTAATGAATCCCATGGTTTTGTTGATTTTTATTCTGAATAACTCAAAGCCATCACTGGCTGAATTGGCATTCTTTATTTTGAGAAATGCTACAGTTACTCTGAGCTACAGATGAGTGCACTATCCACCTCAATTGGGCGGCACGGTGGTGCATTGGTTAGCACTGCTGCTTCAAGACGCCGAGAACCCAGATTCTATCCCGGACCCGGGTTACTGTCCGTGTGGAGTTTGCACACTCTCCCCGTCTCTGCGTGGGTCTCAGCCCCCACAACCCAAAGATGTGTAGGGTAGGTGGATTGGCCACACTAAATTGCCCCTTAATTGAAAAATGATTATCCATCTCAATTCACCCATTGTTCTAAATTATGGTATGCTGAGGGTGACATCCACATTTTAATGGCCATTTTAGGATGTAACCAGTGCCAATTTTAATTGCCAATTGCATCCAGAAACAGTTGATGAGAGCCACTCTCATCATTCCTAAACTCTCTAGTTTCTGCTTTCTGTCTGGCTGAGTTCTGGACTGGTTGACCAACCGAGATGGGTCAAGATTAAAGATTGGCAGTGGCCTAGTTAGTTGCCTGTAGGATTTGTCCGACTAATGCCGGGGAGGTCAGCCACGGCCCATCACCACTGAAACCTATGTTGGATCCGGATAAAGGGAACTGAGCGTGCAAATTGTGAAGTTGGATTGAGCCCTAGCTGGAGCTTCCCTTTCTGTCCTTGCCTTCCTTTTCTCAAGGTCAGATTGTTGAGGTTATGATCAGCCATCGCAGCCTCACTGGGAGTAAGCTGACAACTGGGATGACAGGTAGCAACTGTGCGGGGAAATAACTGGCCTCTTTGTTACCAAGGAAACACTGCTGTTGCGTTTGGCTTGATTTGTTCTGTCGCTCTCGCTCTTCCTCATCCCGTCTTTTATTCTCCGTCATTCGCTTTCTCTCTCTTTCTCTGTTCTGTCGCTTTCTCCTTGTGGTTTTGTCTCCTACCTGTCTTGTCTTTTCCTGATAAGCACCGGCTCTTTCTGCTTTCTTCTTTTTTATCTTTCTCGCATTCGCTCTGAATGTGTCTCAGCTTTCCCCTCCTCTACCACACTGATCATGGAGTCAATCTCAGCCTCTGCAGACAGCCTTCCTCCTCCCAGACAAATTAACCTGATGCTCGGCATTCATGGAGTTTGAAACTTTTTGGATTATTTCCTTTTGGGTTCAAAAAATGGAAGAGCGGGAATGACTGCGACAGGAAGCAAATAAAAGTCACAGATCAAAATTTACAGATTTACAAATTGAATAGAGCTGCAGATCGAACTGCCGCAGAGAACTGCTTGCCAAAGCAGCCACAGAAAGCCTGTTTTTTAAACTTTGTTCACAGCTGGTGAGCATCTTGGCAAAACTAACATCCATCGCCCCAAGCTAATTGCTCTTGAGACTGCCTTCTTGAACCATGTGCTGTAGTCATACTCACAGGTGCTCTGAAGGAGTTCGAGTTCTTTGAAGTGGTGATAGTGAAGGAATGGCGATATACTTCCAAGTCGGGTATAACTTGCAGGGAAACTTGCAAGTGGTGGCGTTTCTGTGTGTCTCCTTCCCGTCTCCAGTCTACATGGTAAAGGTTGTGGGTTTGCAAGGTGCTCTCAAAGGAGGCTTGGCAAATTACTGCAATGCACCTTTTTGATGTTACTGCTGCTACAGAGCTTCATGTGTACCTCCTTCAATCTGGACTATTGCATTTGCTGTTCCCAATGAGGTCTACTCTGCATTGGAGAGACTTAACGCAGACCGCGTGACCGCTTTGCAGATCACCTTCAGTCCAACACAGATGAGGCAGGACCCAGACCTTCCTGTCACTTCCTGTCCCCGTCCTGCTCTCATGTCCATATGTCCGTCCTTGGCCTGCTGCAATGTTCCAGTGAAGCCCAGCACAAAGTGAAGGAACAGCACCTCATCTTCCCATTAGGCACATTACTGCCTTCTGGATTTAACATTGAGTTCAACAACTTTAGACTGTGAACTCCTCTACCTTCACCCCATTCTTATTGCTATCAATTTATTTTCATTTCTTCCATTGATCTGTTTTTCCCTCACCATTGTCCCCGTCCCCCACTCCATTTTGGTCATTTATTCCCTGTTCCTCTTTGCCCTTTGACACACTGCTCACCTTTGTTCTGCCATGCACACATTCTAATCTCTTTATGTGCCACTATCTGCACCCTTCTTAGCCTTAATCACCTCCATTTACATTCCCTTCTTTGTCTTTCTGTCCTCTTATAGAGGGATATAGACTCTTTGTCTATATCCACCTATCGCTCGCTCCCTAACCAGGCCCACCGCTCCATGCCCCCCCCCCCCCCCCCCCAACACACAACAGTGTAAATATGACCCCGTTTCCAGTTCTCTCCAACCTTGACAAAGAATTGTCCCGACTCGAGACATTAGTTCCCTTCTCTCTCCTGTCAGATGCTGTCAGACCTGCTGAGATTGTCCGGTATTTTCTATTTTTGTTTCAGATTCCAGCATCTGCAGTAACTTGCTTCTACCTTGCTGCTACTGTGTGCTGTTGGTTAAGGCAGTGAAAGTTTAAGGTGGTCGATGGAGTAGAAATCTAGTGGGCTGGTTTGTTCTGGATGGCGTCGAAATGCTTAAAATCTGTTTGAGCAGCACTCATCCAGAATGTTGTGAGTAATCGGCAGATGGGGTCGGGCAGTTATTGGCTACCTTGTCTGTTCTATATGAGGAAGAGTAGGTTTCTGATTTACTACATGCAATCTGTCCCGGTTGAGAATTTGCAATAACAATGAATATGGGATGAAAGCTTGAGCAGTTTATAGTTGTTACTCAGCAGGAGGTAAGTCATGACCTCCCAATCACTTGTCATGTAACAGATTTATTGTTCAATATTCCCTCCGTTAGTATGTTGTACCTACATTCAGGGTATTGTTGACTGAGTTGTAGTATCCAGTTCCACCTCTCATTTCTTGCTCCACAATGTTGAAGCAGCATTAGTAACAAGCCATCAAGCACATGGCATTGCTATTTACAAAGTCACGCAGGGAGGGCAGCCTTTGTCTTATCAAGGCCCATTCACACACAGAAAAAAATCAGTTGCAGGCCAAACACGTAAAAAAACAACTTCATTTATTTTTTAAAGAATAGAGAAACCTTCAACTGTGGTGCACTATCAATTATGACGAGACGAGAGTAGAGAGTAATCGAGGCTTTATTGCACGGAGATGTGTGGCCTCCTACAGCTGCTGCCGAAATGGCTGCAGTTCGCAGAGCACACACATTTATACTCTGCCTACTGGGCGGAGCTAGCAGGCAGGGATCTACCCCTGTACCTGTAGTACTGGGGCCTTACCGTAATACCCTCGTATGCAGTGCAGTATATACAATATAATGCAACAGTGGTGACTACCACAAACTGCAATGGCTGAGTTTGCTTTTCCTCATTGATGAGCACAGTTTCTGTGTTCTAATCACAGCACTCCTGAAACTCAACACAATTTCTCACCTCTTTTCCTTGCCCATTTTCACTCTCTCTCTCTCTCTGTCTGTCTGTGTCTCTCCCCTCTCCTTTCCCAATCTGTCACACGCCCAAACCAGCCCAAGGCAGTATCTCAACAACCCAAGGCTCTGGCTGACTCCCAGTCCAAGGCTGCACCTGGGCCTGGAGCCTGGGCCTCTTCCTCAGTTTTGCAGGAGCTGAGCTCCTGTCCCTGGGACATCACTGGAGCTGACAGGAGATTGGGGGGGGGGGGGGGGGGGGGGGGGTGAGCAGCCAATGTAGCCGGGTGCCCTGTGCTTTTCTCCCCTGCCCCGGGTTACTCACTCTTCACCACCTAATCAGCATCTTCACATCCCTGCCCTGTGCCCCTGCTCCTGGATCTCTATCCTTGCTCTTTTACCACAAACCGGGCCTTTGGTGACTGCGGCCTAGGCTCAGGCATCAGAATATGGCAGCGGCTGGGCAAGAATGCAGCACACGGGCTGGATAAAAAAGTGCAACGGGCCGGATCCAACCTCCGGGCTGGGCTGGGCTGGGAGTTCCCACTTTGATGTACTGCTTGGCTGTTCCTGGCTTATACTTCACACCTCTTGAAATACTCGTAATTTTATAGCGCCTTTCACATTTACCAGACTACCCAAAGCACTTTACAGACAATTAAATAATTTTAAAGTGTAATCACCGTTCTCCTGTCGGAAATGTGGACGCCAAGCTTCCACAAGGAGCAATGTGATCATGACCTGATCATCTGTTTTTTGTTATGTTGATCTGAGGGCTAAATATTGGCCTCGACACTGGAGGCAACTCTTGTTCTCTTCCTCAAAACAGAGCCTGCCGATCTTTAATATTCACACAGGGCCTCTGTTTAACATCTCATCTGAAAGACAGCCTCTCCGACAGTGTAACACTCCCTCAGTACTACACTGAATTGCCAACATAGAATCATAGAATGTACAAAGCAGGAGGCCATTCGGCCCATCGATTCTGCATCAGCCCTTTGAAAGAGCATCTTACCTAAGCCCATACCTTCACCCTATCCCCGTAACCCCACCTCACCTTTTTTTGGACACTAAGGGCAATTTAGCATGGCCAGTCCACCTAACCTGCACATCTTTGGGCTGTGGGAGGAAACTGGAGCACCCATTGCTCTAGTCCTTGTGTTGGATTTGAACCCGGAACCTCCTGACTCAAGAAACCAGAGTATGTCAGGCATGGCTGAAGGTCAAATCATCTCACAATAATGAGTTCCTCATCATTTTACGGAACAAAAGGAAGCAAAAGTCAAGACTAATGGCTGAATTCTCCGTCTCCCGAGCCGCGGGTTTCTCAGTGGCACACCATCGCTGGTGGCGGGATTCCCCGTTCTAGCGGCTGGCCAATGATATTTCCCATTGAAGCCGCACCACGGTCCCGGGAAACCCACGGGCGGAGTGCTCTGCCAGTGGAACCGAGAATCCCACCGGCGGACAATTCACCACCGAGCATTTTACTCTCTTAAAATGATCTCTGTTCCTCTCTGCGCGCTTGGATTCAACCAAAAATATAAATGGAAAACAAAATGAAGGATGCTGTGGAGTTTTGTTCCTTAACTAGTAGTGGAAGGTTCGAAGACGCCTCTCTGTTTATCTTTCTTTTGTGAGGAGCTTGTGTGGAATCAGGTCATGTTTGAATTCTTTCAAGTTGTCCTTTAGCTCACGGAGCATATTAGTCAACATTTTGATTTTGAGCTCCAAGTAAATGCCACCTCCTCAGGTAGATAGCTCTTCCCTCCAGCTAGTTGGATCTCATTTGTTCAAGCAGACTGATCAGAAGGTCCAAGGTTCAATTCCCAGGTGAGCTGAATGAAATAATGAGTGTGCCACGGGAAGGTCAACCCATCCTGAGTTTGGGCCTTGTGTCGAGGACACCGTCAACTGAAATAGCCAGCGACACGCCGAATCCAGGCTCTTGTGCGGACACAGTAAGGTGGAAAATGGAACCTGACACTTCTCTTCTTGGCAGACATATCAATCCACAAGTGTCCAGGCAAGGTATAGAACAAAGTTAGTAGATAGGAGATGGGGGAGTTGTTTACCAACTGGTGAGGGGAGAATAGATGTTTACCAACTGGTGAGGGGGAAGAGTCTGTCGTGTCTCGAGTAAACATTCTCCTCCTGTAGTAATAAACAAAATCAATGTTGGAGTTGTTGAGAGGCTTTGACAGCACAGCTGTGTAAAGTTGTATAGTTTAAGGTTACAGTGTGCAGGGTAGACAGGAGGCTGCTGGGAAGAGTTTGAGCTGGGCTAATTTAATTTGTCTTAAAAATTACACGTATTCTTTTAAAATGGTTCATCGGTTTCAGTCCCTGAGGGGGTGAATTATATTTGCTATTTATTTGCTGTTCTGTATGTCCACCGAGACAAAATTTTACACGATCAATGCGGCCGTGACCAAGCTGTTTTGCGCCTCCTGTTCTGGTGACCTGCAGGCCTGTATGGACTCTCTCATTCATTGTTTGTCCATAAATCTGCAATGTGGATCATTAAACTTTAAACACCTTGCTGTGCAGTCCATAAACACTCCCTGATATGTGGTTTGACTGTTGTCGCATGGCAGTACTTGATTGATCAGCAGTGCAGTTGAAAAGAGTGGTTGACTCCAGTTACTCGCATTGTATTTCGTCTGTTGCCTCGAAGAAAAGAGTTTTCTGCAGGAAAGGTCATCTATCTGAAGGATCAATAACGAGAAACCGTGTTGGAAAACCTAATGGGATCAGGCCTTCTCGATGCTGTTAAATGCTCCACTGCTGCAAAATAACAGTTTCTAACCTCGTATGAGATTTGCTTTGTTAGGAATGAAGTAGTATCCAACATGCTGTCTGCTGATAGCTCACAGTGATCGTCATTTTTCTTGGTGCGCTGCTCTCCCAACGTGATGGTTTGGGAATGTTGGTTTGGGACCAGTGAGAGGCTCCAACAACAGAAGCAGCTGATGCCCTCTCAGGAACAGTTCATAACTGTTTCACACATAAAACTCTTTATTTTTATTTTGGGCGCCATAACTGTCAAATTCAACAGTCTTTTCAGAATGTTAGATTCTCTAAGTGTGGAAGGTGGTCATTCAATCCATCGAGTCTGCACCGACCCACTGAAAGAGCACCCTTCCTAGGCCCAAACCCCCGCTCCATCCCCATAACCGCACCTAACCTGTACATCCCTGGACATCAATGGGCAATTTAACATGGCCACACGACTAAACCTGCACATCTTTGGACTGTGGGAGGAAACTGGAGCACCCGGAGGAAATCCCGTACCGACACGGGGAGAACGTGCAAACTCCGCAGAGAAGGTCACCCAAGGCTGGTACTGAACCCGGGTTCCTGGTGTTGTGAAGCAGCAATGCTAATCACTGTGCCACCGCGCCGCCCAGAGTGGACCGACATTTTTGAGAAGGTTTGTGCCAGGCATCTCACCGGACACCTGTGCCGTCCCCGGAGCCCTCTGCAGCTATTGCTGGATTCCTTGTAACTATCAGCACACTTTAAGGAAACATATTTGCCAGCTGCTTGCTTTCTTCCATCTTTAGGGTTATCTTAGTTGCCTTGAAACTTCATGGAAGATCATAAGGTGCCTGAATACAACAAAAACCTGCATTTATATCATGCTTTTAATGTAGTAAAAGTCCCAGGGTGCTTCACAGGAGTGAAGCTTCCCTCCTGGGCAGGTGACCAACGGACAGGTGTCCTGAAGGAAATTGAGATGTTTAGAAAAGGAATTCCAGAGCTTAGGGTCTAGGCAGCTGAAGGCACGGCCGCAAATGTGGAAGCCACAAAATCTGGGATGTGAAAGAGGCCCGAATTGCAGGAGGACATCTTGGAGGATTATCCTTTGTGGAACCTCGAAGAAGCTAGAGGTGCAAATAAATTTGTAGCCGCCATAGACCCCACAGTTACAGGTAACGGGGGATCAAGCTGAGCGATTCCAAGTCTTCCCGGCAGGTGACATTCATCAATGCTGACCGCGAGATGGAAGATTGTGCTGTTTTGCCATGCCAACTCTTTGGTTGTTGGCTGGCATCAAAGAGATTAGCGGCATTTACTTCCACAATTTCATTTCTACTCTCCCCCCCCCCCCCCCCCCCCCCCCGGCCACAAACACAAACATCCATTCACAGAATTAGTATTATTCATTCCAATGGGTCAGGAAGCATCTGCAGGTTCAATTAATGCAGGATCATTCATGACACATAGTGAACTCACTGAGGCTGCTGTTTGATGCAAGACTTGGTTGGCTGGTTTCATTTAAGCCACATCTGTACTGCAGTAAACTGATGTAATGACTAATTAACATTATAGATGGATTCAATGCACAATGCTGTTGTTTAATTATGGCAAGTTCAAGTTTTTGGCAATTGTATCTTTTAACTGTCACAGCACCAAATTAACACAAAGTGGATATCCATTTGTAATCTTTAATCTTAGAGAAATGGTTTATTTTACCTTTGAGTTAATTATTTTATAATATAATCACAACAATAACTGGCATTGTTGTGCTACAATGAATTTATTCTCGAAGCACTTTGCTGTGGGGAACTGAGGTAGATCAATGATGAGGCCTTTCTTGCCTGTTCCAGTATTGCTGCTAAAATCCATTCCCCGCATTGTGCAAAGGGCAATGGGCCTGGACAGGGGGAGTCCCATCAAAAGTAAGGCAAGTTCAGTCTTTTTCATTCCATATAAGCTAGATGGTTAGATTTTGGGAAAACGTAGAATCTAGGAGCAGGACTATGCCATCCGACCCTTTGAGCCCTCCGCCATTCAATATTATCATGGCTGATCTTCTATCTCAATGCCATACTTCCACTCTCTCTCCCCATAACGCTTGATGCCATTAAAATATTAAAAATTAACTATCTCTTTCTTGGACTCATTCAGTAACTTGGCCTCCACGACCTTCTGTGGTAGGGAATTCCACAAGTTCACTACCCTTTGAATGAAGAGCATGTATAACATTGGCCCAATACAATGTGGATAAATGTGAGGTTATCCGCTTCGGTAGCAAAAATAAGAAGACATTATTATTTGAATGGGTGTAAATTGAGAGAGGTGAACAGTCATAGATTATCATAGAATTTACAGTGCAGAAGGAGGCTACCCGGACCATCGAGTCTGCACCGGCTCCTGGAAAGAGCACCCTACCCAAGGTCAACACCTCCACCCTATCCCCATAACCCAGTAACCCCACCCAACACTAAGGGCAATTTTGGACAGTAAGGGCAATTTATCACAGCCAATCCACCTAACCTGCACATCTTTGGACTGTGGGAGGAAACCGGAGCACCCGGAGGAAACCCACGCACACACGGGGAGAACGTGCAGACTCCGTACAGACAGTGACCCAAGCCGGAATCGAACCTGGGACCCTGGAGCTGTGAAGCAAGACCTTGGTGTCCCCGTGGATCAGTCGCTGAAAGTAAGCGCTAAGGTACAGCAGGCTGTAAATAAGGCAAATTGTCTGTTGGCCTTCATAGCGAGAGGATTTGAGTATAGGAATAGGGATGTTTTACTGCAATTGTATAGGGCCTTGGTGAGGCTGCACCTGGAGTGTTGTGTGCAGTTTTGGTGTCCTTATCTGAGGACGGATGTTCTTGCTATGGAGGGAGTGCAGCGAAGGTTTACCAGGCTGATTCCTGGAATGACAGGACTGTCATATGAGGAGAGACCAAATCGATTAGGATTATATATATTGGAGTTTAGAAGAGTGAGAGGGGATCTCTAGAAACTAAAATTCTAACAGAATTAGGTAGGGTAGATTCAGATGTTCCAGACGGTGGCAGGGTCATAGTTTTAAGATAAGGGGTTAACCTTTTCGGACACAGGGAACATAAGGGTGGGTGGAGGGCATGAGGTGGCATGAATAGGTCTCGGAGGTTGAGAGGGATGACGACTGGAGGGTATTTATCTTTTTTCCCTGGGCCAATAGGACCTTTAAAACAGCCCGCCTCCTCAACCGGCAGCCCCTGGGGCTGTCTGTGCACCTTTTACTGTAGTGGCTGGCCCAACCCCAGCCCGCACTCCGCCCCCTACAATGAATATCTCACCTCTGTGGGCACTTCCCCAAGGTGGGCGGGCTGAGCCAGGGATTTACCTGATTTTCCCCTCCCTCCCCCCTCCCCACCCGCCTCGAGGATGAAAATCCAAGCCTCATTCTCTAGATTACTCGTTCAGTAATAGTTGTATGGGGGAGGGATGCTCCCTGCTCCTGAGAATACAGACTTAAAGCAGTGGTGATCAAAAGATAGACTTCAAAGCAACTGCCATCTTCAAGATTGAAGCAATTAACCCGACCTTTCTGAAAAATAAGGGGAGATTCCATCTCAATCTCGATGCAACTTCCTGTAATAGTCAAGTGGTGGCCTTGTGTCCCAGTGAAGTTCTAGGCTCTAGATTGATTATCAACCTGCAAATCCTTCCAAAACACTAGTGCCAGGTGGTGAGAGTGGGAGGGTATCTTAGTCAGCCTTGTGATGGAGGAAAGTTAGAGCTATTCACAGCTCCAGACACCATGCATGTTAAAAAGTGCGCGTTGTCACGGCAAACTAAACTCCCCATCTGGCCTGTCAGGCACCATCACTCCCCTTAGTCAACCAACTACGACCATCACTTTTGTGCACCTCAGTGAAAATGTAAAACGCAGGGCACTGCTCAGACCAAGCATTAATTGCGGAAGGAATAGAGCTGGAATTCCTGCCTAGAGCCGTTAGAGTGATCCCTTCACAAGAGGGAGGTGGCCAGCAAGATGAGACGTGATCATCTCTGCAGAGCCTGCCATTCATTTGACGTGCCCGAGTAAACCGATACATCCACGCATCCGCTCCAACAAGTCGTGCTTCAGTAGAAAAGCAGTCGCCAATTCTACAGGCTCGTTGTAGAACAGACCATCGAAAGGGCGTTCAGTTTGGACACCACAATAGACAATACCTAGGAGAGATCGCGGCGAGATACAACAGGTCGATTCCCAATTGTATAGGAGCTGAGAACAAAGGTTCAAGAACAGTGAGTTTTACGATGTGGAAAGGCGGCCGTGGATGCTTGGAATGGGTTAACAGACCTTCCAATTAAATACTATTTTGATGTCAATCATCCAATATTCAGGCAGCATGGTAGCACAGTGGTTCGCACTGTTGCTTCACGGCTCCAGGGTCCCAGGTTCGATTCCCGGCTTGGGTCACTGTCTGTGCGGAGTCTGAACATTCTCCTTGTGTCTGCGTGGGTTTCCTCCGGGTGCTCCAGTTTCCTCCCACAAGTCCTGAAAGACGTGCTGTTAGGTCATTTGGACAATCTGAATTCTCCCTCTGTGTACCCGAACAGGCGCCGGAATGTGGTAACTAGGGGCTTTTCACAGTAACTTCATTGCAGTGTAAATTTAAGTCTACTTGTGACAATAAAGATTATTAGTAAGAAGTTACTGATATATAAAGGGGTTACAGGTGGCACTATTGCTTGGTGGAGATTTGTGTGTGAAGTTTGATCAAAGAAATAAAGGTGTTTTGTCTCCTTTCCTCTACAGCAACCCAGAAGCTTAAACAGTGGAGGTCTGACTAAATGACAGAGCTTAAGCTATAGCTAGAAAATTAATTCAATGCAAGCCAGAAAAGTATGCCCACAGTGATCCAAAATAGATTTCAGTTAACAACATACCGCTCATCGGCTCTATTTAAAATAGGAATCTGCACTTATGTGCCAATGGATTAAGCAGAGCGTGCGCTTCCCAAGACTATAGCTGGTCACGGTAGCAGGTGGGATCGCAGTTTAAAAGGCCCTCTCTTGCGCTCGCTGACATGAATGACCAGCTGGTTAGGATAAGAGCTGGCAACTCCGCCCCTCACTGGGGAGGGAGAGCACTGAGTCCGTGCTGAATCGAAAATAAACCCACTGGGGAAAACTCTGCTGCCAACCTGTGCGATGGGTGTAAAATTGGCCGATTAATTCTGGGATTTTGTGCCTCATCAGAACGATTTCCTGTATGTAGCCTGTGCAGGAAGAGGGCTCAGTGGGTTTAATGATCTGTTCTCCTCTGATGCTTCCAAACTGTTTGTTACGTTTTCTCGATTTATCGGAAGTCCTGGTACAGAATGTGTGGTCTGACTCGATCTTGACATGATGGACAGCAAGTATCTGGCTGACATCCCTTGCCTTGATATTTCCATGGAAACTGTCTAACTCCGCTGATCCTCTGCTATTTAAGAAAAAATGCCACCCTTTTTCAGCAGCATCAGTTCAATCCATCTGTAATGTCGGTCTAATTTCACACTCTCTGAGCATCGCAGTTAGGGACTTTCAATCAGCAGTTACCAGACTCCTGAGCTTACAGTGTGATTGTCAGATTAATAGCAAACCCTCAAACATCGTTGGCACTTGAAAGGGCAGGGTGTTCTTTTTTCTCCTCTAGAATTGCACGTTGGTCCTTGTGAACTGGCCTTGTCCGTCCCCAACGTAAATTCTTTAACCCCAAAAACTTAAGAGTCGCTGAGGTGGAAGAATCTGAAAGTGAACCCAGTCTGCCTACCTTTGAGTTTACTGGAGGCGGGATGAGAAAGGGGCAACCTGCCCCATCCCAGGGCGTGGGTCAGTCAATTGATAAAGCGGGCCTGTGACTTAGATATTAAATGTAACCCTGGCCTGTCAAGTTAACAGGGCTCAGGAAACCCAACAACTAATTGGAGGTAAGGATTGCTGCACCCAGCAAGTAATTATCTTTTCATTCGTCTACTGGATCCAGGTTACCTTCATGCAGCAGTGCTCAAACCCTCGAGTTTAGACAGTATTCCGGATCACGATCTCTCCCTGAACCACTATCTACCACCTGTGTGGGTGTGCTCTTTCCAATTCCCCCTGTGGCTTCCAGATTGCAGACTCCAATCCCCCCACAATGTGAGGGCCTTCCGGTCTCTCTACACACACACGTCACCCCAGCCTGAACTCCATAACACCCTTTCAGTTTCACTCCTCGCCCTCCCAATCTCTTGTTTGCTCTCTCTCTCTCAATTGCCCTCTGTCTCTCATCTCTCGCTTTCACTCACTCTCGCTTGCTCACTCACTCTTGCTCTCTCGCTCATTCTCTCTCGCTTGCTCCCTCTCGCTTGCTGTCTCGCTCACTCGCTCTCCCTTGCTTGCTCTTTTGCATGCGCTCTCTCTCTTGCTTGCGCTCTTTCGCTGCTTGCACTCTCTCGCTGCTTGCGCTATCTCAATGCTTGCTCTATCTTTCTCGCTGCTTGTGCTCTCTCACTGCTTGTGCTCTCTCACTGCTTGTGCTCTCTCACTGCTTGTGCTCTCTCTCTCGCTGCTTGAGCTCTCTCTCGCTTGCACTCCCTCTCACCTGCCTCTCTCTCGCTTACCTCTCTCTCGCACTTGTGCTCTCTCTCTCACTTGTGCTCTTTCTCGCTTGTGGGCTCTTGTTTGTAATTTCTTGCTTGAGCTCCACTTGTGCTTACTCTCGCTTGCGTTCTCTAATTTGAGCTCTTTCACTTGTGTGCTCTCTCTTTCGTTTGTGCGCTCTATTGCTTGTGCTCTCACTTGTGCTCTCTCTCACATGCACTCTCGCTTGTGCTCTATCTCGCTTGTGCATTCTATCACTTGTGATTTCTCTCTTGCGCTCTCTTTCACTTGCGCTCTCTCTCTCTCTCGCACTCTCATCGTGTGCTCTCTCTCGCTTGCACGCCCTCTCTCACTCGTTCGCTCGCTTGTTCTCACTCACTTGCTCTCTCTTGCTCATTTGCTCTCAACCTCACGCTCTCGCTTGCGCGCTCTCTCTCCACTTGCTCGATCTCTGCTAGATCTCTCTCTCACTTGCACTCTCATTGTGCGCTCTCTCTCGCTTGCGTGCTCTCTCTCTGCTTATTCTCTCTCGTTCGCTCGCTTGCTCTCACTCACTTGCTCTCTCTTGCTCACTTGCTCTCTACCTCATGCTCTCGCTTGCGCTCTCACTCCGCTTGCTCTATCTCTGCTTGATCTCTCTCTCTTGCTTGCTTGCTGTCTTTATATAGCTTGCTCTCTCCATCTCGCTCTCTCGCTTGTTTGCTCTCCCTATCTCGCTTGCTGTCTCTATCTCGCTCTCTCACTTGCTTGCTCTCTCTCACTAGCTAGCACTTTCTTTCGCCTGCTCCCACTCTCTCTCGTGCTCCTTCTCTTTCCTTCTCTTTTCTGCTCCCCGTATTTAGGGAAGGCCTAACCAGCTGATATTCAATCAGACCCTCAATCTGGTGTGGAAACAGAGACAAAAATTGCTCATCGGTTCCTGCCGTTCAGTTCACCCGAACGTGAGAGCAATCCATTCTTGTAGGTTTCCCAACACTTAAAAAAAATAATCAGTGTAGACTTGAAATTAGAAATTTGCCAGGCATTGGGGAAAGCCTTTTTAAAGAGTTGGCCGAGGCATTACTGGCTGCGTAGCCTCCTTCAGTGCGAATCCTACGATTATTTAAGTTGAGGAAATGTTTAGATTTAGGATTCCAGTTTTAGGCAAAATATTAGGCAAAGCATTCCCATCAAACATCCAAACTGGCTCCCACCCAACCTCCAGAAACAATTTAGGGTTATCCTAAACAATCCCCGTTTTGGGGATTATACCCCACGCCGCCGTAAAAACTGTGGCCTTCCACGACAGAAAAACAGGCGTGAAAGGGCCAGATATTCTGAGCACTGCAAGGGGCGAGCAGGGACCCGGCGAGAAACTAGCTTTTGCTGCAGATACGGACCCCCGCACTTCCGGGTCGGAGGCTGCGCAGCGGTAGCCTCCAGCGGCCGTGCTGTGCTCAGACTGCGGAGCTGGACTGCGGAAATAGTGCCCCTGATCGGTTGCGCGCCTGACCCAGACTGCCTGCCCAAAATTAGTCCGGTGCCGTATAAGGCCCCCCCTGCGTCCGATCAGCCCGCCCCCGATCATGGCGGCCGCGGACTGAGCCCACAGCTACCACGCTAGTATCCCAACCGGCAGGACCACATTAGATTCACGCCATCGGGACTTTGGCCGGTCGGGGGCAGAGAATGGCGAGGCGGGCCACCAGCAATGGGCACAGGTAGGCGATACGTGGCGTCTGGAGAAATGGGGAACCAGCGCTGGTCCCGGTTTTGTGCGCCGAAATGGATTCTCCGCCCCGGCGCCGGCCGTGATTTCGGCGTCGGGGTGCGGAGAATCCAGCCACATATATGGAACCAAAATCTGTCTTGACCAGCCCTGCCCTGAACGCCGTCTGTGGCCCAAGTCTATTCATGAATACAACCATAATGATTTATTCATTGAAATTTAAGTAGGATTCCCACAGAGTTTTAGTCGACACAACAATGTTTGTCTACCCAATGGAGTGCAAAAAGTGTAGTAAAACTTTATAAATCACTGGTTAGGACCTCACTGGGCCACAAACTGCTTCCACTGATAGGAAAATCTGTAATCAGAGGGCATGGATTTAAGATTATTAACAAAATCCAGGTGGGAAACAAGAGTATTTTTGTCTAATTACTGGGGGCAATTCTCCGATATGGCGGCCAAGTGTTCGCGCCGTCGTGAACGCCGTCGCGTTTCACGACGGTGCGAACAGGGCCCGGGCACGACCTATTCTGGCCGCCACAAGGGGCCAGCACGGCGCTGGAGCGGTTCACGTCAAAGATGCGCCGCGCCAACATGCGCAGTTGGGCCAGCTCAATCCTGCGCATGCGCAGTTGGGCCGCGCCATCCTGCGCATGCGCAGGGAACTTCTTATGCGCGCCGGCCCCGACCCAACATGGGGCCGGTGCTCAGGGGCCGGCCGCGCCGGAAAGTAGGCCGGGGGGGGGAGAGGTCGGCCCGCTGATTGGTGGGCCCCGATCGCGGGCCAGAAGCCATCGGAGCCCCCCCCCCAACGGGAGGAGGCCCCGCCCCACAGGGCGCCCCCCCGAGCGTTCCCGCAGAGTTTCCGCCGGCAGCGACCAGGGGTGAACGGCGCCGGCGGGACTCTGTCGTGTCGGAGCGGCCGCTCGGCCCATCCGGGCTAGAGAATCGGCGGCCCCGCGGAGGATAATGAAGCTATCAATTAGGAGCCGATAGTCCAAGATTCCAGAGAATCCCGACAATGCAGACGGAGGCCATTTGGCTCATCGAGTGTGCACCGACTCTCTGAAAGCGTACCCTGCCTAGGCCCACCGCATAGTCTCCTTGCCCCATTAACCACTGCACAGTCCACTTTCCCCATTAAACACCATACAATCCACTTTCCCCATTAACCACCGCACAATCCCCTTTCCCCATTAACCACCGCACAGTCCCCTTTCCCCATTAACCACTGCACAGTCCACTTTCCCCATCATCACCACATAATCCCCTTTCCCTATTAAACACCGCACAGTCGACTTTCCCCATTAAACACCGCACAGTCCCCTTTCCCCATTAAACACCACCCAATCCCCTTTCCCCATTAAACACCGCACAGTTCCCTTTCCCCAGTAAACACCGCACAGTCCCCTTTCCCCATTAAACACCACACAATCCCCTTTCCCTATTAAACACCGCACAGTCGACTTTCCCCATTAAACACCGCACAGTCCCCTTTCCCCATTAAACACCGCACAGTCCCCTTTCCCCATTAAAGAGCACACAATCTCCTTTCCCCATTAAACACCGCACAGTCCACTTTCCCCATTAAACAACGCACAGTCCCCTTTCCCCATTAACCACCGCACAGTCCAGTTTCCCCATTACACAATGCACAGTCCCCTTTCCCCATTAACCACCGCACAGTCCCTTTTCCCCATTAAACATCGCACAGTCCACTTTCCCCATTAAACTACACACAGTCCCCTTTCCCCATTAACCACGGCAGTCCACTTTCCCCATCATCACCACATATTCCCCTTTCCCCATTAAACACCACACAATCCACTTTCCCCATTAAACACCGCACTGTCCCCTTTCCCCATTAAACACCACCCAATCTCCTTTCCCCATTAAACACTGCACTGTCCCCTTTCCCCATTAAACACCACCCAATCCCCTTTCCCCATTAAACACCGCACAGTTCCCTTTCCCCAGTAAACACCGCACAGTCCCCTTTCCCCAATAAACACCACACAATCCCCTTTCCCCATTAAACACCGCAGTCGCCTTTCCCCATTAAACACCGCCCAGTCCCCTTTCCCCATTAAAGAGCACACAATCCCCTTTCCCCATTAAACACCACACAGTCCACTTTCCCCATTAAACAACGCACAGTCCCCTTTCCCCATTAACCACCGCACAGTCCCTTTTCCCCATTAAACATCGCACAGTCCACTTTCCCCATTAAACTACGCACAGTACCCTTTCCCCATTAACCACCGCAGTCCACTTTCCCCATTAAACACCGCAGTCCACTTTCCCCATTAAACACCGCACAATCCCCTTTCCCCATTAAACACCGCACAGTCCCCTTTCCCCATGAACCACGGCACAGTCCCCTTTCCCAATTAACCACCACACAGTCCCCTTTCCCCATTAACCACGACACAATCCCCTTTCCCCATTCAACACTCCACAGTCCCCTTTCCCCATTGAACACCACACAGTCCCCTTTACCCATTAAACACCATGCAGTCCCCTTTCCCCATTAAGCACAGCACAATCCCCCTTCCCCATTAAACACCGTGGAGTTCCATTTCCCCATTGAACACCGTGCAGTCCCCTTTCCCCATTGAACACCACGCAGTCCCCTTTCCCCATTGAACACCACGCAGCCCCCTTTCCCCATTGAACACTGCGCAGTCCCCTTTCCCCATTAAGCACAGTGCAGACCCTTTCCCCATTAAGCACAGTGCATACACTTACCCAATTAAGCACAGCGCAGTCCCCTTTCCCCATTGAGCACCACGCAGTCCCCTTTCCCCATTGAACACCACGCAGTCCCCTTTCCCCATTAAACACCACGCAGCCCCCTTTCCCCATTAAGCACAGCGCAGTCCCCTTTCCCCATTGAACACCACGCATCCCCTTTCCCCATTAAACACCGTGCACTCCTCTTTCCCCATTAAACACAGCACAATCCCCTTTCCACATTAAGCACAGAGCAGTTCCCTTTCCCCATTAAGCATTGCACAGTTCCTTCCCCATTAAACACCACGCAGTCTCCTTTCCCCATTAAACACCACACAGTCCCCTTTCCCCAATAAACACTGCACAGTCCCATTAAACACCGTACTGTCCGTTTTCCCGATTAAACGCTGCAAAGTCCTATTTCCCTATCAAACCCTGCACAGACCCCTTTCCCCATTAAGCATTGCACAGTTCCTTCCCCATTAAACACCGTGCAGTCCCCTTTCCACATTTAATACCACACTCTCCTTTCCCAATTAGACATTGCACAGTCCCCTTTCCCCATTGAACACTGCAGTCTCCTTTCCCCATTAAACACCACGCAGCCCCCTTTCCCCATTAAACACCGTGCAGTTCCCTTTCCCCATTTAACACCGCACAGTCCCCTTTCCCCATTAAACACCGCACGGTCCCCTTTCCCCATTCAACACTCCACAGTCCCCTTTCCCCATTGAACACCGCGCAGTCTCCCTTCCCCATTAAACACCACGCAGTCCCCTTTCCCCATTGAACACCACGCAGTCTCCTTTCCCCATTAAACACCATGCAGTCCCCTTTCCCCATTGAACACCGCACAGTCTCCTTTCCCCATTAAACACCATGCAGTCCCCTTTCCCCATTGAACACCACACAGTCCCCTTTCCCCATTGAACACCGCGCAGTCCCCTTTCCCCATTCAACACTCCACAGTCCCCTTTCCCCATTAAGCACAGCGCAGTCCCCTTTCCCCATTGAACACCACGCAGTCTCCTTTCCCCATTAAACACCATGAAGTCCCCTTTCCCCATTAAACACTGCGCAGTCCCCTTTCCCCATTGAACACCACGCAGTCCCCTTTCCCCATTAAACACTGCGCAGTCCCCTTTCCCCATTAAGCACAGCGCAGTCCCCTTTCCCCATTAAGCATTGCACAGTTCCTTCCCCATTGAACACCATGCAGTCCCCTTTCCCCATTAAACACTGTGCAGTTCACTTACCCATTAAACTCCGTGCAATTCCATTTCCCCATTAAACACCACACAGTCCCTTTTCCCTATTAAACACCGCAGAGTCCCATTTCCCCATTAAACACCGCACAGTCCCCTTTCCCCATTGAGCATTGCACAATACCTTCCCCATTAAACACCACACAGTCTCCTTTCCCCATGAAACACCACGCAGTCCCCTTTCCCCATTAAACACCACACGGTCCCCTTTCCCCTTTCAACACTCCACAGTCCCCTTTCCCCTTTGAACACCGCGCAGTCCCCGTTCCCCATTAAACACAGCACAGTCCCCTTTCCCCATTAAGCACAGCGCAGTCCCCTTTCCCCATTAAGCATTGCACAGTTCCTTCCCCATTAAACACCACACAGTCTCCTTTCCCCATTAAACACCGCACAGTCCCCTTTCCCCAATAAACACTGCACAGTCCCATTCCCCCATTAAACACAGCACTGTCCATTTTCCCCATTGAACACCACGCAGTCTCCTTTCCCCATTAAACACCACACAGTCCCCTTTCCCCAATAAACACTGCGCAGTCCCCTTTCCCCATTGAACACCATGCAGTCCCCTTTCCCCATTAAACACTGCGCAGTCCCCTTTCCCCATTAAGCACAGTGCAGTCCCCTTTCCCCATTGAACACCACACAATCCCCTTTTCCCATTGAACACCATGCAGTCCCCTTTCCCCATTAAACTCCGTGCAATTCCATTTCCCCATTAAACACCACACAGTCCCTTTTCCCTATTAAACACCGCAGAGTCCCATTTCCCCATTAAACACCGCACAGTCCCCTTTCCCCATTAAACACTACAGTCTCCTTTCCCATTAAACTCCATGCAGTCCCATTTCCCCATTAACACAGCACTGTCCCTTTTCTCCATTAAACACAGCAAAGTCCTATTTCACTGTCAAACACAGCACAGTCCCCTTTCCCCATTAAGCACAGCGCAGTCCCCTTTCCCCATTAAGCATTGCACAGTTCCTTCCCAATTAAACACCACGCAGTCTCCTTTCCCCATTAAACACCGCACAGTCCCCTTTCCCCAATAAACAGTGCACAGTCCCATTCCCCCATTAAACACAGCACTGTCCGTTTTCCCCATTGAACACCATGCAGTCTCCTTTCCCCATTAAACACCACGCAGTCCCCTTTCCCCATTAAACACTGCGCAGTCCCCTTTCCCCATTGAACACCACGCAGTCCCCTTTCCCCATTAAACACTGCGCAGTCCCCTTTCCCCATTAAGCACAGTGCAGTCCCCTTTCCCCATTGAACACCACACAATTCCCTTTCCCCATTGAACACCACGCAGTCCCCTTTCCCCATTAAACACTGCGCAGTCCCCTTTCCCCATTAAGCACAGTGCAGTCCCCTTTCCCCATTGAACACCACACAATTCCCTTTCCCCATTGAACATCATGCAGTCCCCTTTCCCCATTAAGCACAGCGCAGTCCCCTTTCCCCATTGAACACCACGCAGTCTCCTTCCCCCATTAAACACTGTGCACTCCTCTTTCCCCATTAAACACAGCACAGTCTCCTTTCCACATTAAACACAGCAGTCCCCTTTCCCCATTAAACACAGCACAGTCCCCTTTCCCCATTAAACACAGCACAGTTCCTTTTCCCCATTAAACACCGCACTGCCACCAAGGCTGATTAATTAGTGATGGGTTACACACTACAATTTTACCTGAAAGAAGCTAGAAGTAAGTAGGTTGTTGTGACGCTCAGTTCTGGGGCTAAAGTCCTAATTTTAAATTTCAAAAGAAATTTGATCGGCATTTATAAAAAAAAAAGATTCGACCTAAGCGACTTTATGTCTGTGAGTTCGTTTGGGGGAATGTTGCCCTGGTCTCACGATTCATACCTGGCCAGTCCATGTTTAACATGCGTCGTCGCAGGCTTAGAGGGCAGAAGGGCCTGTTCCTGTGCTGTATTGTTCTTTGTTCTTATTACAATTTACCCTGGGATCAGGGTTACCTTGCTGCAGAATTTCAACTGATAATAAAATAGCAATTTGAAGGAAAACAAAAGCAAGTTACAGAATAGTAGCAGGAGAAGTGGAGCATTTTACTGAAGAATTGTTGACAGCAACAAGACTACAAATCTGTTTATGTACACAGATGGAGGGAGACAACGCGAGAGTCCCAGCAAGATTAGTCGGTGCCTGTCTTGATCATCTTTACTGTATATGATTAGCCACTGAGCTTTGTTCTGTTGTTGCTTGTTCTAAAAGCTGTGCTTAGTGATTCTCTCCTTGACGCAGAGATAGCGCAGATGTAACAGCTATGGGAAATGGGACGTGTAGCACGAGGTAATGAGGGAGAGGAAAAGGTCTGCGAATAAATGCAGGAGTCATGATACCCTGCGCTGTTAGCTGTACAATTGTATTCGCTTAAATTGCCAATGGTGTCAAGCCCCACCCGCCCTCGACGTACTTGACGAGCAGGGTCCCTGAGCCTCCGCGCTTGCCATCTTTCACTGGTGTCCTCTGGCTTAAATGGTCTCCAGAGATAGAGCGTGTATGCTCCGTATTAGCAAATAGAAATGCTGTCTGTTGGTTTGTTTGAATTAAGCATTGGCCCCTGCCTGACTGATCACCGAAGAAGCATAGAAGATATTAAAATACTAGCAGTGTAGTCCTCACTGGAATAAACTGTTTTGAGAAAGTCAATGTGCCTGATGGGCTGGTCAAGCAGCCGAACAACTATGGTCTGTTTGTCATTTGTTGAAAGGAAGTTAAAACTTTCTTCTGGGGTGGGTTCGAAACCCGCAAGTGGAAACCTATTTGTCTTCCAACTTTCTCCGCCTTCCTCTCTCTCAACTTCCTGAAGAATCTCTGCTCCCTGCCAGGATACGGATCCTTGACCTTCCCTCGGCTGACCATTTCTCCACACGCGAACCCACACTGTTGAGTGTTAACATGCAGTTTCTAGAGGCCATCACACTCAAACTCTGACCTTCCTCATATGCACTGCCCAGTAGGGACCTCTGCTTGTCTGGATGGTCTCAAGACCTCGGGCCTGCTGGTTGGGCAGTTTATGAAATGAGTTGGGGGAAGTGCACAGGAGTGTGTGGGAGGGGGGGGGGGGGGGGGGGGGCGGGAGAATTGGACAATTCTTTCCAAGAGCTGATACAGGCGCTATGGGATTAATGGCCTCTCTCTGTGCTGTAGGATTCTATGAACAAAAGCTGTCAATCGAACCGACATTCTAATAATAATAATCTTTATTGTCACAAGTAGGCTTACATTAACACTGCAATGAAGTTACTGTGAAAAGCCCCTAGTTGCCACATTCCGGCGCCTGTTCGGGTACACGGAGGGAGAATTCAGAATGTCCAAATTACCTAACAGCACAGGCGGGATTCTCCACTCCCGCGCCGAAGTACCCACGCCGTCGTGAACGCCGTCGAGGTTCACGACGGTGCGAAACGGCCCCGATCCCAACCGATATTCAGGCCCCGACAATGGGCTAGGATCGGGGCCGCGTCATCTACACGCGCCAGGCCTTGACGCCGCGTAAAGGCGGCGCCGCATAGATGACGCGGCTGGCGCCGCATAACTGGCGTCACCCGCCCATGCGCGGTTGCCGTCCTCTCTGAGTCCGTCCCGCAAGAAGATGGGGGACGGATCTTGCGGGGCCGCGGAAGGAAGGAGGTCCTCCTTCAGAGAGGACGGCCCGACGATCGGTGGGCACCGATCGTGGGCCATGCCACATTTGAGGTACCCCCCGGTGCAGGATCCTCCCCCCTCGCAGGCTGCCCCCCTAGCATTTCCGCGCTGTTCCCGACGGCAGCGACCATGTGTGGACGGCGCCGAGGGGAACCCGCCGTTTTGGCCTGGCCGCTCAGCCCATCCGGGCCTGAGAATAGCGGGGGTGCCGGAGAATCGTCATTTTGGGTGTCTCCGGCAATTCTCCGGCCTGCGGAACTCGACGGGGCCGTTCCCGCCGCTTGGGAGAATCGCGGACGGGCGTCGGACCGGCGTCCCGGGAAATGTTGGCGGCCCAGGCGATTCTCCCAACCGGCGCGGGAGTGGAGAATCTTGCCCCTCATCTTTTGGGACTAGTGGGAGAAAACCGGAGCACCCGGAGGAAACCCACGCAGACACGGGAAGAACGTGCAGATTTCGCACAGAGTGTGACCCAAGCCGGGAATCGAACCTGGGACTCTGGAGCTGTGAAGCCACAGTGCTAACCACTGTGCTACCGTGCTGCCTTATTCTAAAACATTTGTGCGACATGGGTCAGTGTTTTTTGCCCACCTGATCAAGAATGCGAGCTTTCTGAAGGCAGCTTCCCAGATAGGAGATCGGGAAAGTGAAGATCAGAAAAGCCATAATAGCCTTAACTTAATCTATTTCTTAATACTTAATACCGCCAAATCCTTTTCACCATAGCTCGTTGTAATTAGACCTTTGACTCCCTACTTTCTGACAGTTCTGACAAGGTATTACATTCAGCCTGGATGGTTTTTCCATTCCTTTTTGAAATCAGGAAGAAGGATTAAATCAGGCAGCAGCCAACTGCATCAGATTGAATAAAAGATTAGAATTAGAAATTAAAATTTTACTTTGATCAAAAAATGGCACGCCGTAATTCACATGCCCGTCGTTTATATATGTCATTTTAATTCCTAATGTATGGATTGATATATATTATTTAAATGTTCATTACCCGAGCAATAAGGACAGGCCCTTCATTGAAATGCAGTAATTACCCTCATTTTCAAAGAGAAACTCAATTACTTCCTGAGATTGAGGAGATTTGATATTTTGAAAAGTTGCACTCGCAGCCCTCGAGAATGTGACAGTGCGCCAGGTTAGTTCACGGAAAGTGGAAGCTAAGTGCCAGCTGAAACGGAGATTTCACTGGCGTTTTACGACGCCAAATTCGGCGCCGAACCCTCACCGATTCGGGGACCAGTGAGGGGCTAGTAGTGGTGCAGGGTAATACTCCAGGCTCCCGCACCTCGAACGGGTGGAGAATGGGTGGGATCCATGTGCTTGGCGATGACCTGCAGCATGCAGGCCGTGCGCGGACCCTATCTGCTAAATGCAGCCCCTGGCCACCCCCGCAGTCCCCCAGCCCTCGCGGCCAGCGGCATGGCTCCCGGCCGACTGTGGCGGCGCTGGACAGACTTTCCCTTTTAAAAACCCTTGGAGCAACAGGATAAAAATGATATTTTCCATGTGTTTGTATGCCGAATACCCTAACGCTGGAGTATGTTGTCACCAAGGTCTGCGGAGCTTGGCCAGAAACATAGTGACTTAAGCCTTAAGGGATAATGGCAGGGCCATGGGCAGGAGGCGATGCCAAAGATGCCACTACACAGCTTTGTAGTGTGTAAAAGCATATCACCAACTACCTGCAAGTAACATAAGGACATGAGAACTAGGAGCAGGAGTTGGTAATTCAGCCCCTCAAACCTGAGCCGCCATACAATACGATCATAGCTGATCTCATCTTGGCCTCATCTCCACCTTCCTGTCTGCTCCCTTTGGCCTTTCATCCCGCTGCTAATTAAAAACCTGTCGATCTCCTCCTCAAGTTTGTTTGGTGTTCTGCAACCACTGCACTCTGGGGTGGAGAATTCCACAGATTCACGACCCTTTGAGTGACGTAATTCCTCCTAATTTCTGTTTTAAATTTGCCACACCTTAGCCTAAAACTATAGCATCTCCCTCTAGAATGTCCAACAATGGGAAACATCTGCCTCATGTCCTCCCTGTCGCTCCCTTTGGTTTGAAGTTCAGTGCCGCATGGTTGCGGGGGGCTAAGCCTCTCCAGGGACATGGGTTTGCAAAATGATAGGTCCTGAAGTCACCTCAAACTGTTTGGCAGTCACCCAATGCCGGTGGTGTTGAAGGCCCTCAACTTCAACACCTCTGGTTCACTTCATGCTGAGTGGGGGTTTTGTGCAAGCTAATGACTAATGGCATCTTCAGACAGGCCCGCACTTTCATGAACCGACGGACAGGCTAGAGTAGCCAGGCAGAGAGACCATGAGGGTTCGCGACAATGACTGGCTTGCGCTGCATCCAGGGTGCTATAGACTGCACGCGTGTGACAATCAGAGCACCAGCTGGGATCTTTCATTAATAGGGTACCACGCAATGAATGTGCAGATTGTCCATTATGCCATCAGAGGCCGAGATGAAGGATCATTGGATCAATGCATCCCTGAATGTTCCTACCATCCGTCTTGAGGTTCTCACACTCTGCGGTCTCAGATCCAAGCTCCGATCCATCACTGCAGTCATCCTCCCTGGCCAGTTGTCGTACCTCACTCTCAATGGCCTCCGCTAGGTTACCCTTGTCTGATCTAGGCTGTGCTCCCCAGAGAGCAGTCTTCAGTCACACAGAGCCCACACAGAGAGCAGACTTCAGCCACACACACAGCAGACTTCAACCACACAGAGTCCACACAGAGAGCAGACTTCAGTCACACAGAGCCCACACAGAGAGCAGACTTCAGCCACACAGAACCTACACTGAGAGCAGTCTTCAGCCACACAGTGCAGACTTCAGACACACAGAGCCCACACAGAGAGCAGACTTCAGCCACACAGAGCCCACACAGAGAGCAGACTTCAGCCACACAGAGCAGACTTTAGACACACAGAGAACAGTCTTCAGTCACACAGGGCCCACACAGAGAGCAGTCTTCAGTCACACACAGCCCACACAGAGAGCAGATTTCAGCCACACATGGCCCACACAGAGAGCAGACTTCAGTCACACCGAGCAGACTTCAGCCCCACAGAGAGCAGACTTCAGTCACACACAGCCCACACAGAGAGCAGATTTCAGCCACACATGGCCCACACAGAGAGCTGACTTCAGTCACACCGAGCAGACTTCAGCCCCACACCGAGCAGACTTCAGCCACACAGAGCCCACACAGAGAGCAGTCTTCAGCCACACAGAGCAGACTTCAGCCCCACAGAGAGCAGACTTCAGCCACACAGAGAGCAGACTTCAGCCCCACAGAGAGCAGACTTCAGCCACACAGAGCAGACTTCAGCCCCACAGAGCCCACACAGAGAGCAGACTTCAGCCACACAGGGCCCACACAGAGAGCAGTCTTCAGTCACACAGAGCCCACACAGAGAGCAGTCTTCAGTCACACAGAGACCACACAGAGAGCAGATTTCAGCCACACATGGCCCACACAGAGAGCAGACTTCAGTCACACACAGCCCACACAGAGAGCAGACTTCAGTCACACCGAGCAGACTTCAGCCCCACAGAGAGCAGACTTCAGCCACACAGAGAGCAGACTTCAGCCACACAGAGCAGACTTCAGCCCCACAGAGCCCACACATAGAGCAGACTTCAGCCACACAGAGCCCACACAGAGAGCAGACTTTAGCCACACACCGAGCAGACTTCAGCCACACAGAGCCCACACAGAGAGCAGACGTCAGCCACACAGAGCAGACTTCAGCCACACACAGCCCACACAGAGAGCAGACTTCAGACACACATGGCCCACACAGAGAGCAGTCTTCAGACACACACAGCCCACACAGAGAGCAGACTTCAGCCACACCGAGCAGACTTCAGCCACACAGAGCCCACACAGAGAGCAGACGTCAGCCACACAGAGCAGACTTCAGCCACACACAGCCCACACAGAGAGCAGACTTCAGACACACATGGCCCACACAGAGAGCAGTCTTCAGTCACACAGGGCCCACACAGAGAGCAGTCTTCAGCCACACAGAGAGCAGTCTTCAGTCACACAGAGACCACACAGAGAGCAGTCTTCAGCCACACAGAGCCCACACAGAGAGCAGATTTCAGCCACACATGGCCCACACAGAGAGCAGACTTCAGTAACACACAGCCCACACAGAGAGCAGACTTCAGTCACACCGAGCAGACTTCAGCCCCACAGAGAGCAGACTTCAGCCACACAGAGAGCAGACTTCAGCCACACAGAGCAGACTTCAGCCCCACAGAGCCCACACATAGAGCAGACTTCAGCCACACAGAGCCCACACAGAGAGCAGACTTTAGCCACACACCGAGCAGATTTCAGCCACACAGAGCCCACACAGAGAGCAGACTTCAGTCACACAGAGCCCACACAGAGAGCAGACTTCAGCCACACAGAGCAGAATTCAGCCACACACAGCCCACACAGAAAGCAGACTTCAGACACACATGGCCCACACAGAGAGCAGTCTTCAGACACACACAGCCCACACAGAGAGCCGACTTCAGCCACACCGAGCAGACTTCAGCCACACAGCGAACAGTCTTCAGTCACACATGGCCCACACAGAGAGCAGTCTTCAGTCACACAGGGCCCACACAGAGAGCAGTCTTCAGCCACACAGAGAGCAGTCTTCAGTCACACAGGGCCCACACAGAGAGCAGTCTTCAGCCACACAGAGAGCAGTCTTCAGTCACACAGGGCCCACACAGAGAACAGTCTTCAGTCACACAGAGCCCACACAGAGAGCAGTCTTCAGCCACACAGAGAACAGTCTTCAGTCACACAGAGCCCACACAGAGAACAGTCTTCAGTCACACAGAGCCCACACAGAGAGCAGTCTTCAGTCACACACAGCCCACACAGAGAGCAGTCTTCAGCCACACAGAGAACAGTCTTCAGTCACACTGGGCCCACACAGAGAGCAGTCTTCAGCCACACAGAGAACAGTCTTCAGTCACACAGAGCAGACTTCAGCCACACCGAGCAGACTTCAGCCACACACAGCCCACACAGAGAGCAGACCTCAGACACACACAGCCCACACAGAGAGCAGATTTCAGCCACCCACGGCCCATACAGAGAGCAGACTTCAGACACACACAGCCCACACAGAGAGCAGATTTCAGCCACACATGGCCCACACAGAGAGCAGACTTCAGACACACACAGCCCACACAGAGCAGTCTTCAGTCACACAGAGCCCACATAGAGAGCAGTCTTCAGCCACATAGAGAGCAGTCTTCAGCCACACAGAGAGCAGTCTTCAGTCACACAGAGCCCACACAGAGAGCAGACTTCAGCCACACAGAGAACAGTCTTCAGTCACACACGGCCCACACAGAGAGCAGACTTCAGACACACACAGCCCACACAGAGAACAGTCTTCAGCCACACAGAGCCCACACAGAGAGCAGACTTTAGCCACACAGAGAACAGTCTTCAGTCACACAGGGCCCACACAGAGAGCAGTCTTCAGTCACACAGGGCCCACACAGAGAGCAGTCTTCAGTCACACAGAGCCCACACAGAGAGCAGACTTCAGCCCCACAGAGAGCAGGCTTCAGCCACACAGAGAGCAGACTTCAGCCACACAGAGCAGACTTCAGCCCCACAGAGCCCACACATAGAGCAGACTTCAGCCACACAGAGCCCACACAGAGAGCAGACTTTAGCCACACACCGAGCAGACTTCAGCCACACAGAGCCCACACAGAGAGCAGACTTCAGCCACACAGAACAGACTTCAGCCACACACAGAGAGCAGACTTCATACACAGAGAGCAGTCTTCAGACACACACAGCCCACACAGAGAGCAGACTTCAGCCACACCGAGCAGACTTCAGCCACACAGCGAACAGTCTTCAGTCACACATGGCCCACACAGAGAGCAGTCTTCAGTCACACAGGACCCACACAGAGAGCAGTCTTCAGCCACACAGAGAACAGTCTTCAGTCACACAGGGCCCACACAGAGAACAGTCTTCAGTCACACAGAGCCCACACAGAGAGCAGTCTTCAGCCACACAGAGAACAGTCTTCAGTCACACAGCCCACACAGAGAAAAGTCTTCAGTCACACAGAGCCCACACAGAGAGTAGTCTTCAGTCACACAGAGCCCACACAGAGAGCAGACTTCAGCCACACAGAGAACAGTCTTCAGCCACACAGAGCCCACACAGAGAGCAGACTTCAGCCACACAGAGAGCAGTCTTCAGTCACACAGAGCCCACATAGAGAGCAGTCTTCAGCCACACAGAGAACAGTCTTCAGTCACACTGGGCCCACACAGAGAGCAGTCTTCAGCCACACAGAGAACAGTCTTCAGTCACACAGGGCCCACACAGAGAGCAGTCTTCAGTCACACAGGGCCCACACAGAGAACAGTCTTCAGTCACACACAGCCCATACAGAGCGCAGTCTTCAGCCACACAGAGAACAGTCTTCAGTCACACAGAGCCCACACAGAGAACAGTCTTCAGCCACACAGGGCAGACTTCAGCCACACAGAGCAGTCTTCAGCCTCACAGAGCCCACAGAGAGCAGTCTTCAGCCACACACAGAGCAGTCTTCAGCCACACAGAGAACAGTCTTCAGCCACGCAGAGCCCACCGAGAGCAGACTTTAGCCTCACAGGGCCCACACAGAGAACAGTCTTCAGTCACACAGGGCCCACACAGAGAGCAGTCTTCAGCCACACAGAGCCCACACAGAGAGCAGTCTTCTGTCACACAGAGCAGTCTTCAGCCACACAGCTCCCACAGAGAACAGTCTTCAGTCACACAGAGGCCACACACAGAGCAGTCTTCAGCCACACAGAGAGCAGTCTTCAGTTACACAGAGAGCAGTCTTCAGCCACACAGGAACCACACAGAGAACAGTCTTCAGTTACACAGGGCCCACACAGAGAGCAGTCTTCAGCCACACAGGAACCACACAGAGAACAGTCTTCAGTTACACAGAGCCCACACAGAGAGCAGTCTTCAGCCACACAGCCTCCACAGAGAGCAGTCTTCAGTCACACAGGGCCCACACAGAGAGCAGTCTTCAGTCACACATGGCCCACGGAGAACAGTCTTCAGCCACACAGAGCCCACACAGAGAGCAGTCTTCTGTCACACACAGCAGTCTTCAGTCACACAGGGCCCACACAGAGAGCAGTCTTCGGTCACACATGGCCCACAGAGGACAGTCTTCAGTCACACAGGGCCCACACAGAGAGCAGTCTTCAGTCACACAGAGAACAGTCTTCAGTCACACAGGGCCCACACAGAGAACAGTCTTCAGTCACACAGAGCCCACACAGAGAGCAGACTTCAGCCACACAGAGAACAGTCTTCAGTCACACAGGGCCCACACAGAGAACAGTCTTCAGCCACACAGAGCAGACTTCAGCCACACTGAGCAGTCTTCAGCCTCACAGGGCCCACAGAGAGCAGTCTTCAGCCACACACAGAGCAGTCTTCAGTTACACAGAGAGCAGTCTTCAGCCTCACAGGGCCCACACAGAGAACAGTCTTCAGTCACACAGAGAACAGTCTTCAGCCACACAGAGCAGACTTCAGCCACACAGAGCAGTCTTCAGCCTCACAGGGCCCACAGAGAGCAGTCTTCAGCCACACACAGAGCAGTCTTCAGTCACACAGGGCCCACACAGAGAGCAGTCTTCAGCCACACAGAGCCCACACAGAGAACAGTCTTCAGCCACACAGGGCCCACACTGAGAGCAGTCTTCAGCCACACACAGAGCAGTCTTCAGCCACACAGAGCCCACACAGAGAACAGTCTTCAGTCACACAGGGCCCACACTGAGAGGTCTTCAGGCACACAGAGCCCACACAGAGAACTGTGTGTCTTCAGCCACACAGAGAACAGTCTTCAGCCACACAGCTCCCACAGAGAACAGTCTTCAGTCACACAGAGGCCACACACAGAGCAGTCTTCAGCCACACAGAGAGCAGTCTTCAGTTACGCAGAGAACAGTCTTCAGCCACACAGAGACCACCGAGAGCAGACTTAAGCCTCACAGGGCCCACACAGAGAACAGTCTTCAGTCACACAGAGCTCACACAGAGAGCAGACTTCAGCCACACAGAGCCCACACAGAGAGCAGTCTTCAGCCACACAGAGCCCACACAGAGAGCAGTCTTCTGTCACACAGAGCAGCCTTCAGCCACACAGCTCCCACAGAGAACAGTCTTCAGTCACACAGAGGCCACACACAGAGCAGTCTTCAGCCACACAGAGAGCAGTCTTCAGTTACACAGAGAACGGTCTTCAGTTACACAGGGTTCACACAGAGAGCAGTCTTCAGCCACACAGGAATCACACAGAGAACAGTCTTCAGTCACACAGGGCCCACACAGAGAGCAGTCTTCAGCCACACAGCTTCCACAGAGAGCAGTCTTCAGTCACACAGGGCCCACACAGAGAGCAGTCTTCAGTCACACATGGCCCACAGAGAACAGTCTTCAGCCACACAGAGCCCACAGAGGACAGTCTTCAGTCACACAGAGAGCAGTCTTCAGCCTCACAGGGCCCACACAGAGAACAGTCTTCAGTCACACAGAGCCCACACAGAGAGCAGTCTTCGGTCACACATGACCCACAGAGGACAGTCTTCAGTCACACAGGGCACACACAGAGAGCAGTCTTCAGTCACACAGAGAACAGTCTTCAGTCACACAGGGACCACACAGAGAGCAGTCTTCGGTCACACATGGCCCACAGAGGACAGTCTTCAGTCACACAGGGCCCACACAGAGAGCAGTCTTCAGTCACACAGAGAACAGTCTTCAGTCACACAGGGCCCACACAGAGAACAGTCTTCAGTCACACAGAGCCCACACAGAGAGCAGACTTCAGCCACACAGAGAACAGTCTTCAGTCACACAGGGCCCACACAGAGAACAGTCTTCAGCCACACAGAGCAGACTTCAGCCACACTGAGCAGTCTTCAGCCTCACAGGGCCCACAGAGAGCAGTCTTCAGCCACACACAGAGCAGTCTTCAGTTACACAGAGAGCAGTCTTCAGCCTCACAGGGCCCACACAGAGAACAGTCTTCAGTCACACAGAGCCCACACAGAGAGCAGACTTCAGCCACACAGAGAACAGTCTTCAGTCACACAGGGCCCACACAGAGAGCAGTCTTCAGCCACACAGAGAACAGTCTTCAGCCACACAGAGCAGACTTCAGCCACACAGAGCAGTCTTCAGCCTCACAGGGCCCACAGTGAGCAGTCTTCAGCCACACACAGAGCAGTCTTCAGTCACACAGGGCCCACACAGAGAGCAGTCTTCAGCCACACAGAGCCCACACAGAGAACAGTCTTCAGCCACACACAGAGCAGTCTTCAGCCACACAGAGCCCACACAGAGAACAGTCTTCAGTCACACAGGGCCCACACTGAGAGGTCTTCAGGCACACAGAGCCCACACAGAGAACTGTGTGTCTTCAGCCACACAGAGAACAGTCTTCAGCCACACAGCTCCCACAGAGAACAGTCTTCAGTCACACAGAGGCCACACACAGAGCAGTCTTCAGCCACACAGAGAGCAGTCTTCAGTTACACAGAGAACAGTCTTCAGCCACACAGAGCCCACCGAGAGCAGACTTTAGCCTCACAGGGCCCACACAGAGAACAGTCTTCAGTCACACAGAGCTCACACAGAGAGCAGACTTCAGCCACACAGAGCCCACACAGAGAGCAGTCTTCAGCCACACAGAGCCCACACAGAGAGCAGTCTTCTGTCACACAGAGCAGCCTTCAGCCACACAGCTCCCACAGAGAACAGTCTTCAGTCACACAGAGGCCACACACAGAGCAGTCTTCAGCCACACAGAGAGCAGTCTTCAGTTACACAGAGAACGGTCTTCAGTTACACAGGGCCCACACAGAGAGCAGTCTTCAGCCACACAGGAACCACACAGAGAACAGTCTTCAGTCACACAGGGCCCACACAGAGAGCAGTCTTCAGCCACACAGCTTCCACAGAGAGCAGTCTTCAGTCACACAGGGCCCACACAGAGAGCAGTCTTCAGTCACACATGGCCCACAGAGAACAGTCTTCAGCCACACAGAGCCCACAGAGGACAGTCTTCAGTCACACAGAGAACAGTCTTCAGTCACACAGGGCCCACACAGAGAACAGTCTTCAGCCACACAGAGCAGACTTCAGCCACACTGAGCAGTCTTCAGCCTCACAGGGCCCACAGAGAGCAGTCTTCAGCCACACACAGAGCAGTCTTCAGTTACACAGAGAGCAGTCTTCAGCCTCACAGGGCCCACACAGAGAACAGTCTTCAGTCACACAGAGCCCACACAGAGAGCAGTCTTCGGTCACACATGACCCACAGAGGACAGTCTTCAGTCACACAGGGCACACACAGAGAGCAGTCTTCAGTCACACAGAGAACAGTCTTCAGTCACACAGGGCCCACACAGAGAGCAGTCTTCGGTCACACATGGCCCACAGAGGACAGTCTTCAGTCACACAGGGCCCACACAGAGAGCAGTCTTCAGTCACACAGAGAACAGTCTTCAGTCACACAGGGCCCACACAGAGAACAGTCTTCAGTCACACAGAGCCCACACAGAGAGCAGACTTCAGCCACACAGAGAACAGTCTTCAGTCACACAGGGCCCACACAGAGAACAGTCTTCAGCCACACAGAGCAGACTTCAGCCACACTGAGCAGTCTTCAGCCTCACAGGGCCCACAGAGAGCAGTCTTCAGCCACACACAGAGCAGTCTTCAGTTACACAGAGAGCAGTCTTCAGCCTCACAGGGCCCACACAGAGAACAGTCTTCAGTCACACAGAGCCCACACAGAGAGCAGACTTCAGCCACACAGAGAACAGTCTTCAGTCACACAGGGCCCACACAGAGAGCAGTCTTCAGCCACACAGAGAACAGTCTTCAGCCACACAGAGCAGACTTCAGCCACACAGAGCAGTCTTCAGCCTCACAGGGCCCACAGAGAGCAGTCTTCAGCCACACACAGAGCAGTCTTCAGTTACACAGAGAACAGTCTTCAGCCACACAGAGCCCACACAGAGAGCAGTCTTCAGCCACACAGAGAGCAGTCTTCAGTCACACAGGGCCCACACAGAGAGCAGTCTTCAGCCACACAGAGCCCACACAGAGAACAGTCTTCAGCCACACAGGGCCCATACTGAGAGCAGTCTTCAGCCACACACAGAGCAGTCTTCAGCCACACAGAGCCCACACAGAGAGCTGTCTTCAGCCACACAGGGCCCACACTGAGAGGTCTTCAGGCACACAGAGCCCACACAGTGAACTGTGTGTCTTCAGCCACACAGAGAGCAGTCTTCAGCCACACAGCTCCCACAGAGAACAGTCTTCAGTCACACAGAGGCCACACACAGAGCAGTCTTCAGCCACACAGAGAGCAGTCTTCAGTTACACAGAGAACGGTCTTCAGTTACACAGGGCCCACACAGAGAGCAGTCTTCAGCCACACAGGAACCACACAGATAACAGTCTTCAGTCACACAGGGCCCACACAGAGAGCAGTCTTCAGCCACACAGCTTCCACAGAGAGCAGTCTTCAGTCACACAGGGCCCACACAGAGAGCAGTCTTCAGTCACACATGGCCCACAGAGAACAGTCTTCAGCCACACAGAGCCCAGACAGAGAGCAGTCTTCTGTCACACAGAGCAGTCTTCAGGCACACAGGGCCCACACAGAGAGCAGTCTTCGGTCACACATGGCCCACAGAGGACAGTCTTCAGCCACACAGAGCCCACAGAGAGCAGTCTTCAGCCACACACAGAGCAGTCTTCAGTCACACATGGCCCACAGATTGCAGACTTCAGCCACACAGAGAGCAGTCTTCAGTCACACACAGCCCACAGAGAAGTCTTCTGTCCACTGAAAGAGTAATCCTTATCCACACCGCGCCCTCATATTGCGGTCTTCAGTCACACAGCACCCTCATTGTCCCCACACACTCCTGGCAGCCGTCATAGAGCTGTCGCCTTTTAAACCATCCGCCGGGTCCACTTTGGCCCCGGCACCTGGCGCGTTCCCGCTCCTACCCGCACAGAGATCCAACCAGCAGACATCCAAGGGCTGGTGCAGACTCAATGGGCTGAATGGCCTCCTTCTGCACAGTAAATTCCATGATTCTATGTTCCATGCTGGGCAGGCCTTAATTGGCCACCATGGCATGATATCTTGACATCAGGCAAATGAGGTACATACAGACAAAATATTTGTCCTGGTTGCGGAATCTAGGACCTGGTGGCATGGTCTAAAATTTAGGGGCAGACGTTTCAGAAGTGAAATTAGGGGATACATCTGCACACTCAAAAGGTGGTAGAAGTTGAAATTCTCATCTGCAAATGGCATCTTTCTTAATTTAAAATCTGAATTTGTGTATTGCAAAGGGATCTGGGGCAAAGGCAGAGATATGGAGTTAGGAGAAGGATTAGTCTTGATCCTGTTGAATAACAGGATAGCCTCAAGGGGCTAAATGGCCCACATTTCCTAATTGACAGCACTCCTGGTCAAAGTTCGCACACTAAGAATGCCCACTGGAGCTCGACAACCATAAGTGACCTGTAGGGATGGAGACACACCCCGGCAAAGGCTCAGTGACTTCGGAGAAGAAGGGAGGGAACGGCAGGAGCAAAGCCCCTGTGGCATTCTACAACATTGTGGATTGATTCTACAAGGCAAAATATTAATTGATATTGCTGAGCGCTTTCCCCTCCTGCATCCTAATCAAGGGGAGGGTTGCTGGTGTTGAAGCAAGGAACAGATTCTAACACAGTCCTGGTGCAGAGACACCCAAGGCCAACATATTCTAAGTCTGAGCACTGATATTTATTTGACCATAACATTAGCAACAATAGCATTTTAATGGCTAATTATTCAATTCTCTCTCTGTCTCTCTCTCTCTGTCTGTGCATTTCTGTTTTGAAGGGGCCTAATTATGTACGCCGTAATTTATTGAGGATCTTTTACACAGACAGATTTGGACATTGAACATGAGTCTCTCAAGGATGGCCGGTCAAAGGTGGCAAATGTGTGCAGACTTCGGGGTCACATGGTCCACCCCGGATTTGACATCCAATTTATCACTTTGGGTGCTGGGGGTGTGATGGAAACATCAGTGGGGATAAGTGGAAATGTTTGTGATGCATCCGCATCAAGCTGCAGTCAGAGCTGGTTAAAATGAGAAGCGGACCTTTGTGCGTGGTTTGGCTGCTTGGGGAATTGGTCTGAATATCCCTTCACTACTGGTGCTGTGCAAAATTTCTTCCTCATCTTTGTTCACATGTTAACATGTTTCTCTGTCTCTGTTTCTATCTGACAGAAGTCCCACATGTTCAAATAAATAGACCAGTGAAATACCAGAGGACTGAATTTCATTTGAATGTATGAAACTCTAATGTACTGGGGTCCCATGGTATCATGTTAGCTTTTGCCTTTTGCAATCGTGGTTGTCACTGGTTCAAAAACGCAAAGACCTGACTCGTCATCAGTCTGATTGATACATTTCATTGCAACCTAGATTCACACATCCGACACGGAGAGTTTTCCCAAACGGTGGTATCCTAGCTTCCCGTTGTGTTGTGGTGTCTGCAGGAGATGTAGCAAAGCTCGAGTGTTGTCATTGGTGTTGTTTAATTGCTTTAGAAAAGGAAGTCATTGCCAGGGGTAACCCCATCAAGCTTTTGAGTGTTTCGTCTTCCCACCTCAGGCAGTATTTAATTAACAGCTGTCAGATTAACCAGACCTGGATGTTGCTGAGCTCCCTCGAATGCACAGCCAATTTGTTAGGCACCAACTGACTCCGATCTTCCGAAATCGGAATAGACTGCGGAATTGCTAGCTGTAAATTAAAATTGTTATCGTGTGCTGAGTAGTCACTGGTGTGTAAATTAACGGCAAATAAATTACCCACTCATTAGGGATTCAACAGCAGCAAGAGTGGGACAACAGTACAGAACACTGAAGGAACATAGTCAGTTAATTGGCGAGTGTTTATACTGCAGCTTCAGCACCTTTGTGCCGTGGGTGTGTGTGTCGTGGGTGTGAGTGTGCCGTGAGCGCGCCCTGGGTTGTGAGTGCGCCCTGGGTTGTGAGTGCGCCCTGGGTTGTGAGTGCACCCTGGGTTGTGAGTGCACCCTGGGTTGTGAGTGCACCCTGGGTTGTGAGTGCACCCTGGGTTGTGAGCGCGCCCTGGGTCGTGAGCGCGCCCTGGGTTGTGAGCGCGCCCTGGGTTGTGAGCGCGCCCTGGGTTGTGAGCGTGCCCTGGGTTGTGAGTGTGCCCTGGGTTGTGAGCGCGCCCTGGGTTGTGAGCGCGCCCTGGGTTGTGAGCGCGCCTTGGGTTGTGAGCGCGCCCTGGGTTGAGTGTGCCCTGGGTTGTGAGTGCGCCCTGGGTTGTGAGTGCGCCCTGGGTTGTGAGTGCGCCCTGGGTTGTGAGTGCGCCCTGGGTTGTGAGTGCGCCCTGGGTTGTGAGTGCGCCCTGGGTTGTGAGTGCGCCCTGGGTTGTGAGTGCGCCCTGGGTTGTGAGTGCGCCCTGGGTTGTGAGTGCGCCCTGGGTTGTGAGTGCGCCCTGGGTTGTGAGTGCGCCCTGGGTTGTGAGTGCGCCCTGGGTTGTGAGTGCGCCCTGGGTTGTGAGTGCGCCCTGGGTTGTGAGCGCGCCCTGGGTTGTGAGCGCGCCCTGGGTTGTGAGCGCGCCCTGGGTTGTGAGCGCGCCCTGGGTTGAGAGCGTGCCCTGGGTTGTGAGCGCGCCCTGGGTTGTGAGCGCGCCCTGGGTTGTGAGCGTGCCCTGGATTGTGAGCGTGCCCTGGGTTGTGAGTGCGCCCTGGGTTGTGAGTGCGCCCTGGGTTGTGAGTGTGCCCTGGATTGTGAGTGTGCCCTGGATGTGAGTGTGCCCAGGGTGTGAGTGCACCTTTGGTGTGAGTGTGCCCTGGATTGTGAGCGCGCCCTGGGTTGTGAGTGCGCCCTGGGTTGTGAGTGCGCCCTGGGTTGTGAGTGCGCCCTGGGTTGTGAGTGCGCCCTGGGTTGTGAGTGCGCCCTGGGTTGTGAGTGCGCCCTGGGTTGTGAGTGCGCCCTGGGTTATGAGTGTGCCCTGGGTTGTGAGTGTGCCCTGGATGTGAGTGTGCCCAGGGTGTGAGTGCACCTTTGGTGTGAGTGTGCCCTGGATTGTGAGTGCACCCTGGGTTGTGAGTGCACCCTGGGTTGTGAGTGCGCCCTGGGTTGTGAGTGCGCCCTGGGTTGTGAGTGCGCCCTGGGTTGTGAGTGCGCCCTGGGTTGTGAGTGCGCCCTGGGTTGTGAGTGTGCCCTGGGTTGTGAGTGTGCCCTGGGTTGTGAGTGTGCCCTGGATGTGAGTGTGCCCAGGGTGTGAGTGCACCTTTGGTGTGAGTGTGCCCTGGGTTGTGAGCGCGCACTGGGTTGTGAGTGCGCCCTGGGTTGTGAGTGTGCCCTGGGTTGTGAGTGTGCCCTGGGTTGTGAGTGTGCCCTGGATGTGAGTGTGCCCAGGGTGTGAGTGCACCTTTGGTGTGAGTGTGCCCTGGGTTGTGAGCGCGCCTTGGGTTGTGAGCGCGCCCTGGGTTGTGAGTGCACCCTGGGTTGTGAGTGCACCCTGGGTTGTGAGTGTGCCCTGGGTTGTGAGTGTGCCCTGGGTTGTGAGTGTGCCCTGGGTTGTGAGTGTGCCCTGGGTTGTGAGTGTGCCCAGGGTGTGAGTGCACCTTTGGTGTGAGTGTGCCCTGGATTGTAGCGCGCCCTAGGTTGTGAGCGCGCCCTGGGTTGTGAGCGTGCCCTGGGTTGTGAGTGCACCCTGGGTTGTGAGTGCGCCCTGGGTTGTGAGTGCACCCTGGGTTGTGAGTGCACCCTGGGTTGTGAGTGCACCCTGGGTTGTGAGTGTGCCCTGGGTTGTGAGTGCGCCCTGGGTTGTGAGTGCACCCTGGGTTGTGAGCGCGCCCTGGGTTGTGAGTGTGCCCTGGGTTGTGAGTGTGCCCTGGGTTGTGAGAGTTATGGTTGTGAGCGCGCCCTGGGTTGTGAGCGTGCCCTGGGTTGTGAGCGCGCCCTGGGTTGTGAGCGCACCCTGGGTTGTGAGCGCACCCTGGGTTGTGAGTGCACCCTGGGTTGTGAGTGCGCCCTGGGTTGTGAGTGCGCCCTGGGTTGTGAGTGCGCCCTGGGTTGTGAGTGCGCCCTGGGTTGTGAGTGCGCCCTGGGTTGTGAGTGCACCCTGGGTTGTGAGTGCACCCTGGGTTGTGAGTGCACCCTGGGTTGTGAGTGCACCCTGGGTTGTGAGTGCGCCCTGGGTTGTGAGTGCGCCCTGGGTTGTGAGTGCGCCCTGGGTTGTGAGTGCCCCCTGGGTTGTGAGCGCGCCCTGGGTTGTGAGCGCGCCCTGGGTTGTGAGCGCACCCTGGGTTGTGAGTGCACCCTGGGTTGTGAGTGCACCCTGGGTTGTGAGTGCGCCCTGGGTTGTGAGTGCGCCCTGGGTTGTGAGCGCGCCCTGGGTTGTGAGCGCGCCCTGGGTTGTGAGCGCGCCCTGGGTTGTGAGCGCGCCCTGGGTTGTGAGCGCGCCCTGGGTTGTGAGCGCGCCCTGGGTTGTGAGCGCGCCCTGGGTTGTGAGCGCGCCCTGGGTTGTGAGCGCGCTCTGGGTTGTGAGCGCGCCCTGGGTTGTGAGTGCGCCCTGGGTTGTGAGTGCGCCCTGGGTTGTGAGTGCGCCTGGGTTGTGAGCGCGCCCTGGGTTGTGAGCGCACCCTGGGTTGTGAGCGCGCCCTGGGTTGTGAGCGCGCCCTGGGTTGTGAGCGCGCCCTGGGTTGTGAGCGTGCCCTGGGTTGTGAGTGTGCCCTGGATGTGAGTGTGCCCTGGATGTGAGTGTGCCCAGGGTGTGAGTGCACCTTTGGTGTGAGTGTGCCCTGGGTTGTGAGCGCACCCTGGGTTGTGAGTGCACCCTGGGTTGTGAGTGCGCCCTGGGTTGTGAGTGCGCCCTGGGTTGTGAGCGCGCCCTGGGTTGTGAGTGCGCCCTGGGTTGTGAGCGCGCCCTGGGTTGTGAGCGCACCCTGGGTTGTGAGCGCGCCCTGGGTTGTGAGCGCGCCCTGGGTTGTGAGCGCGCCCTGGGTTGTGAGCGCGCCCTGGGTTGTGAGCGCGCCCTGGATTGTGAGCGCGCCCTGGGTTGTGAACGCGCCCTGGGTTGTGAGCGCGCCCTGGGTTGTGAGCGCGCCCTGGGTTGTGAGCGCGCCCTGGGTTGTGAGCGCGCCCTGGGTTGTGAGCGCGCCCTGGGTTGTGAGCGCGCCCTGGGTTGTGAGCGCGCCCTGGGTTGTGAGCGCGCCCTGGATTGTGAGCGCGTCCTGGATTGTGAGCGCGCCCTGGATGTGAGCGTGCCCTGGATGTGAGTGTGCCCAGGGTGTGAGTGCACCTTTGGTGTGAGTGTGCCGTGGGTGTGAGCGCGCCCTGGGTTGTGAGCGCGCCCTGGGTTGTGAGCGCGCCGTGGATGTGAGTGCACCCTGGATGTGAGTGTGCCCTGGATGTGAGTGTGCCCAGGGTGTGAGTGCACCTTTGGTGTGAGTGTGCCGTGGGTGTGAGCGCACCGTGGGTGTGAGTGCGCCGTGGGTGTTTGACTATAATTTGACTGTAAAACGCTTAAAAATGTGACAATGAAAAACCTTGAACACTCGGGCACTTCACACAGCCGTGAATCGTATTTGATATAAGGAGGTGATAGGAACATAAGAGAGGAGCAGATCTTTCAGCCCTTCAAGCCTGTTCTATCATTTAATCAGGCCATGGCCACTCTGCCTTGGTTCCATATCACTAACCTAACAGAAATCAATCAAAGTCAGATTAGAACTGAGCTCGGCCCAACATTGTCTGGCATGTCCCATACTTCCACCACCCTTTGTGTGAAGATGTTCATCCTGACACGACCATTGAACAGCCTAGCTCAAATTTTAAGATCATGGCCTCACCAGAGGAAATAGTTTACCTCTCTCTATCCCACCAAATTCTTGAATCATGTTGAATATGCCAACTAGATTAAAAAAAAAATTTAGAGAACCCAATTTTTTTTTCCAATTAAGGGGCAATTTGGCGTGGCCAACCCACCTAACCTGCATATCTTTAGGTTGTGGAGGTGAAACCCATGCAGACACAGGGAGAATGTGCAAACTCTTTTTTATATAAATTTAAAGTACCAAAGTAATTTTTTCCAATTAAGGGGAAATTTAGTGTGGCCAATCCACCTACCCTGAACATCTTTGGGTTGTGGGGGCGAAACACACGTAAACACGGGGAGAACGTGCAAACTCCCCACAGACAGTGACCCAGAGCCGGGATTGAACCTGGGACCTCGGTGCCATGAGGCAGCAGGGCTAACCCACTGCGCCACCCTGCTGCCCTGAGAATGTGCAAACTCCACACGGACAGTAACCCGGGGCCGGGATCAAACCCGGATCTTCAGCGCTGTAGATAGCAGTGCTAACCACTGCACCTCCGTGCTACCCAAAATACGCCAACTAGATAACCCATTAGTCTCCTATGTTCAAGCAAATACCAGCCTAGTCTATGCAGCATTCCTGTTCCTCAGAGGTGGGATTTTTTTAAAGTATGGTAGTCTCTATTTGCCAGAGTTGGATGCCTAACAGGTCATCAGTGTAATGCTTCAATGATATCAGCAGAGCTTCCATTGGAATGGAGGGTATAAATCAGACCTCTATTCACGATATGAAGTCAAACAATGCAGTTTCACTGTACAATCAGTTTCACTGTACATTTGATTTTTATGGGCTAGATTTTACAGGGTGGGGGGTACATATGCCCCCAGAAGCAATATTGAATGCCAATGCACGTTAAACCAGTCCATCCTGCAGTAATAACACATTGCAGGCAGCATGGGTGAGGTGATAAGAGGGACTTCCGCCCCTCAGTGGGAGAAAGTCCCACCCTTGAGAGATGCCAGCCAGTCAGAATGGCTGGCTGCTCCAGCAGTCCCAGCAGCGGCAGAACCCAGTAGTGGGTGTTGCTGGAACTGCAAGCAGGCTCACGGATGAAAGGGACATGGCCATTAAAGAGAGGCAAATCTCGGGCTTTGGATGGGGAAGGATCAGAGATAAATGGTGGTGGGGTTGGGTTTTGGAAGCCAAAACGGGAGGAAGGAGGTGAGTGGGGAGGGGTGTGTGGAAGGTAACAACTTGGCTGGGGTAGGGGTGGGGTGGGGGCAAAAGGTAACAACTTGGCTCGAGGGGGAGGGGGTCCCCTAATACGCACAGGACACCACCCCGCCCACTCCAGTTTTTCTTCTTGACTTTTAAAAATGTTTTAAAAAAGACCGACCGACCTATTTCACCCACCTCCCCATGCTAACCATATTATAGCACGAGGAGGGTATTATTTGGGCCACTTGGCTTGGTAGCCGGCTCAACTGACAGTTAATTATTAATGTTCGACGGGGGAGGGGGGGGCTGCAAAATCCTGCCCTACATTTTAAATCAGCAATTAAAATTGACTGCAGTAATCCTTACTTATAATTAGGCAAATGTGTGAGAAAGCATCACATAAAATTAAGTTGATGATCCGAATCATTTTGCTCATCAGTGGATTTAATGAAAGCGCAGGTATTAAAATATGGTAGACACTCTCCCACTCACAGCGTGAAATCACGCTGTAAGATAATAGACACATGGCTTCACACGTTAATCTTGCTGGTATTTTTAGCAGTGGACCACTTGTTAAATTGCTGAATGTTCCCACTATAACGGATAGGAATATCATGCTGAAAGCATTAGGCATTTATAATTATTATCCGACTGTGTGATTTCAAGGCCCTCAGTCTTTGGCCTATTTTGTTTTTAACCAAAAAGGAGTTGCTCTTATTTGTAAGATTTTGAGTTCGGGGCCCACAGATATGCAAGACAGGTAGTCAAATGTTTGCCAGCCACTTAAGGTAGTTTATTAAGTTTACTGAAAAGCAATAGCTTAGATGTGATACATTAGGTAATTTAAAAATAAATTTAGAGTACTGTTATGGGCGAGGCGTTTTCAGAACCCCAAAATGTATCATGAAGTTCAACCAACCTCTCCCTTTAATGTATCTGTTGGTTTTCCTAGCACACGGCCTGTTCCCTAGGTGTGGGATTACAATTATGGACACGTGGGTTTTTAAACACAAAACAATGTTTATTCCATGAACTTAACTTAACATCTTAAATAAACATTGGATCTCTTAACACCCCTTACTTCAAAGCTAACTCAGAAAATATTGCAACAGTAAATAATTCCTCAAAATGTTCCTTCAAACTTCCAAGAGACTTAACACCTTTAAACAGAATCACATCAGGTTAAAGGCTTTACTATTATGAGTTTAAATCACCCAAATGATCCAGAGATAGTCTTTCATGACAGAGATCCAGCTCACTGCAAACACAGACACACCCCAAGCTCTTTTTCTCCAAACTGCAGCTGTCTGGAAACACACAGACACACACAAGCTGCTTTTTAAAACTGAAGCTCTCCGGAAGCACCCAGACACACACAAGCTCTTTTTCAAACTGCAAAACTAAACTGCAAAATGGCTGACCTGACCTCAGCTCCACACACTCTCTGACGTCACAGTTTTCTTAAAGGTACATTGCTTAAACATCCATGTCTTAAAGGTACTCTCACATGACAGTACCCAATTCTTTTCTCTCCCCAATTAAGGGGCAATTTAGCATGGTCAATCCACTTAAATGTCTTTTTGGGTTGTGGGGGTGAGACTCAAGCAGACACCGGGAGAATGCTGCCATGCTGCCTGTAAATAAGGATCCCAGACGAGTCTTTATTTACGGGCAGCACGGTAGCACAAGTGATTAGCACTGTGGCTTCACAGCGCCAGGGTCCCAGGTTCGATTCCCCGCTGGGTCACTGTCTGTGCGGAGTCTGCATGTTCTCCCAGTGTCTGCGAGGGTTTCCTCCGGGTGCTCCGGTTTCTTCGCACTGTCCAAAGACGTGCAGGTTAGGTGGATTGGCCATGATAAATTACCCTTAGTGACCGAAAAAGGTTAGATGGGGTCATTGGGTTACGGGGATAGGGTGGAAGTGAGGGCTTAAGTGGGTCGGTGCAAACTCGATGGGCCGAATGGCTTCCTTCTACATTGTATGTTCTATTGTTCTATGTTCTATGAATTTGCAAACTCCACACGGACAGTGACCGGGGGCTGGGATTGAACCTGTGTCCTTGGTGCCATGAGACAGCAATGCTAACCACTGCCCCACCGTGCTGCCCTTGTATTAGCTAAATAGATGGGGAAAGTATACATCCCATGACAAAGTGGTGGACAAACGGATAGTTGGCATAGAGTGCTGTTGAACTCCGTAGTTTGTGATGGCAGCATGCTGCTCTCCAGCCAAAGTGCTGCGAACTCTTCCCTCAGTCTTCCTCCGTCTTCCCTGGTCTATTTTTCATCTGAAGAAGGCAGTTATTTGATGAGGGCTGAGGCTGGATGAGGATTGTCTTTCCCGCCCAATCTCTGAGCACTCATTAATACACTCTACTCAATACAGGAGGTTCGTCACCTTTCCCTTGTCCATTGCTCAGCTCAAACTCACTGTTTAGTTTGCTTCATGCTGAGGATCATTTGCTATCCATTCCCAGACAGTTGTATAGATATAAGGGCACACAAGATGCCAGAGGACCCCTAATATCAGTTCTAGAATGTATATGTCTTTGTTTTGCCTCAGCTCGCGGATTTGCTAACATGAGACAGAAACAGAAAGCACACAACCTTCTAGAGTTTTCCAGTACAATGCCTGCTAATTCTAGAATGTACTTTTTTTCCAATTAAGGGGCAATTTAGTGTGACCTATACACCAACCTGCACATCTATGGGTTGTGGGGGTGAGACCCATGCAGACATGGAGAGAATGTGCAAACTCCACACGGACAGTGACCTGTGGCTGGGATTGAACCCGGGTCCTCGGCGTCTTGAAGCAGCAGTGCTAGCCATTGCGCCACCGTGCCACCTTATTTTAGAATATTCTTAAAGATTACGGGCGGGATTCTCCGACCCCGCGCCAGGTGGGAGAATCGGCGGCGGACCATGCAAATCGTGCCACGACGCCCCGACGCTGGGATGCGATTCTCCACAAAGTGCAGAATCTGCGCCATTGGGGCTGGCGTGGTTGGTGCGGCGCTGGTCAGGGGCCGCTCTATGCGGCTCCCCTGCGATTCTCTGGCCCAGATGGGCCGAGCAGCCGTAAAGAAAAAATCTCGAGTCCCGCGGGCGACATTCTAACATGCTTTGAACCCGCGGGATCTCGGCGTTGAAAGGCCAGGGGATGGCCTGTGAGGGGGCAGGGGGGATCGGACCCCGGGGGGGGCCTCCGATGTGGCCTGGCCCGCGATCAGGACCTGCCGATCGGTGGGCCGGCCTCTCTGTCTCCCAGCCTCCTTTCTTCCACTCCGGCGCCTATACTCCTGTGCCATGTTGGGTCGAGGCCCACGTGGACAAGGGAGACATCGCGCATGCATGGAAATCACGCAGGACCCACTGCGCATGCGCGCATCCCCCGGCGCCCATTCCACGGCCGGATCAGCAGCTGGAGCGGCGTGAACCACTCCAGCGCCTTGCTGGACCCCTTTAGGGGCCAGAATTGCTGATCCTGGGGCCGTGTTGACGCCGTCGAGAAAAGCGACGGCGTCAATACTTAGCCTCAGGATCAAAGAATCCCGCCCCACGTTTCTTACAAATGGCTTTGTCGCAAGTGGTTCTGTCTTTTCCAGATGCAATATTGTTAAATTTTCAGATGATCTGCCAAGCATGGGAACAGAGACACTCATTAAAAATAGTTAGGTGTTGTAATCGTCAACAACAACTTGTGTTTGGGGGCTAAAAGAAGGTTGAACTTCAGTTAAAGGGAGAAGTTAATCATGTTGGCAAAATGAGTAGTAAGCTGGAGAATTGGAAGGTTTTGGAATTCAGCAAAGAACGACCCAAGGAATTGGTAAAGGCGGAAGGAAAGAGCAAGTGTTAGTAAACTAGAACGAGACATAGGCCGGAACTCTCTGGCCATTGGGATTTTCTTTTCCCACCAGCAGCGCCCCCGCCCCCCATTGGCAATTCCCATTGGCAAGCGGTGGGAAGAGAAAATCTGCTGCCAACGCTTGGTGCTCTGTCGAGAAACACGTGTCTGGGATACTAGAAAACACCGCCCATAAAACAGACAGCAATAGCTTCTATAGGTATGTAAAAAGGAAGAGATTAACCAAAGTAAACAAAAAATAGAGATAGGAAAAATCAGCTGATATCGTTTGGGCTGGATTTTCAATCCTAGATCCAACTTGCTCCGTGTGTGGCTTTGAGAAATAGAACAAGATCAGCCAGGCGGAGGAGAGTGGTGGTGGATGGGAATTGTCCAAGCCTCTTTTCGAGAAATAAGCGAAGAGCTCTCAGGTCATCCTGGTGTGGGATGGAGGTGTAAAGAGATTGAGCACATCCATGGTGAATAGGATGCGGTTAAGGCCCTTAGGACTCTCAACAACTTCTCCCTTAGCTCATCCCATTTTCTCCAAATCAAATGTGTAGCAATGGGCACCCACATGGGTCCTAGCTACGCTTGCCTTTTTAGAGGGTATGTTGAACATTCCTTGTTCCGCCCGGGACCCCTCCCACAACTCCTTAACCGGTACATTGATGACTATTTTGGTGCCGCTTCATGCTCTCACCCGGACCTGGAAAAATTAATCAACGCCAGGCCTGCTGAGATTTTCCAGAATTTTCTCTTTGGTTCCTGGTTGCACCTTTGGGATGAAATGTGGGTTCGTAACCTGGAAATGCTGGTGGCAAGGCTCTGAAGGAAATTGGAACACAGAGAGAGATTTTCGGGGATCTGACCATTTAGGAAGCTGTTTTTGGAAACCTTGTCAATTAAGGAGGGCAAAGTATCTGGAGAGGAGTTACCTGGAGCAACCAAGGCTGTTAGTAACTGATAACCCCACTGGGAGATGTTGATGGGTTTAGGAAAATGAGGGAGCGTCTTCTGAACACTCTGCACATTTTTTAAAGCATGTCCACAGTTGCCAGGCCAGCAATGTAGAGGGGGTACCTTGTGGCCGTGTGGAAATCATGACTGTGGGAGGGGTGAAAGTAAAATAGGCATTGCTGGCACCTCCCATCCTGCTGCTGGGAGACCGCCTCCATCCATCTGATGGGCTTAAACTTCAGTGGGGATACCCGCACGCAGTGTGGAAAATTGCAGGTGGCTTGTAAAGAGTACCTCCATCGGTTCATTAATTGACCTAATTGGCTCCTTGCCCCTGAGGTAGCTTCCCTCAAAGTAGGCTTGAGGCAGAAACATGTTGGCAGACTGGAACACCAGCTAGTAGCGCTAAATTGCCAGTGTGACTGCCTTGCTGAATAAAAAGTCACTCATTCGATGCCTTCATGATAGAAGACATCAAAAAAACTCCAAAATAGTCGGGAATGAAGTGTCCAATGAGAATAAGGAATTCTTTAAAAATATAAATGTATATAGCACTGAACGCATTAGTGAGACCAAAAGATGGAATGTGGGGAATGTCCCAAGAGGAGCGATTGAGTAGACCAGACCTATATGAGTTTCGAGGAATGAAACATGTAAGGTTACTAATTGGTTTGACTAAGTAGATGCTAATCAAATATTTTCCCTCGTTGGCGAGTCAACAACATGGAATGATATTTTTAGAATAAGGCACCAGCCATTTAGGACTGGGACGAGGAGAAATTTCTTCACTCAAAAGATTGTGAATCTGTGGAATTCTCTGCCCTGCTCTCGAATGTCAGTTGTTGAATTTGTTCAAGACTGAGATTGATAGGTTGAAGGAAGCAAATGATGTGGGAATAAAGCACGATGGCGTAACTGTGATCTTATTAAATTGCGGAGCAGGTTTTTTGAGAGCGACACAGTGGCATGGTGGCTCACACTGCTACCTCACAGTGCCAGGGACCCGGGTCTAATTCCATCCATGGGTAATTGCCTGGGTGGAGATTGCACTTTATCCCCGTGTCTACGTGAGTTTCCTCCGGGTGCTCCGGTTTCCTCCCGCAATCCAAAGATGTGCAGATTAGGTGGATTGGCCATACTAAATTGTCCCTTAGTGTCCAACTATGTGCAGGTTAGGCTTGGGGGATAGGGCGGGGTTGGCGGAGCAGTAGACCTGGGTATGGTGCTCTTTCGGAGAGTTGGTGCAGACTCGATGGGCTTAATGGCCTACCTCTGCACTGTAGGGATTCTATGACTCTATAATTTCTGTGAAGGAGTTATCTCTAAGAATGGGCTGTGATCAGATGGTTGATGTGCTGTAGAAATGGGTTTCAAAGGGACAGATGAAACGCAGTAAGGATGGATTATTTATGAGATTGATGGACCAAATGCCTTTTTAAAAGAGTGGCTTTTCTTTGATTCTGCTGCTATAGAATAACGTATCATATTATAAGCTGGTGAAGTAGACCGGTGACAATATCGGTGCTTACTTTCTGCTCTTTATTTTTCAGGCGTGCTGGCGAATTGGTAACCAAGACAACTGGACATTATCCCCTTGAAAATTCATGCTGACCCCTCTTTGGACCGGAGCTGAGAATGTGGTCCCTGTTGAGTCATTTTTTTGCATTGTCATTCATTTGCTGCTTAGCAGGTAAGTTGAGCGTTGGGCATGACACTGACGTGAAGGGTTTTCTGCTGCCCCCCCCCCCCCTTGGCATGATTTCAGATGCAAAGAACTTCCAAGGTCAGCACTAAATTTCATGCATGATTAATCTTTGCACCTACAGCTTCTGTTGACGGCTAGTCGCGGCATCATTGAGGCCTGAAGATGAGCGAATATGTGATTTTCGATGCTGATGCGCAACAGTCGGATGAAACAAAAAAGCATAGAGGTTGCCTTCATTTGTGTCTCTGTATGAGCAGTTGAGTCCCCCGCGTTCCTGCGTACTTTGTGCCAAGTCTACCGTTTCACATTAAAAATTCTCTTACAAGAGCTTGGCGCAATGTGCATGAAAGTAATACTATTATGAAGCACGTTGGATTAATATCTTGATGCCTGACTGACGACTTGAGTATCTGCCTTGCTCACGGATATACCCAGGGGCTTTACAAGCCCTTCAGTGAGGCAATGGGCCATTTTAACCTGGTGTATGCAGGCTCAAAACAAAACTCGATTCCCCGGTGACCATGCAGCATTAGTCCTTTGAAGACGTTTGCAGAGCGGAAAGGTGGTAATTTATTTCTGCCTGCCGTTGTGTGCTAGCACAAAGTACACATCAATTATGGATGCAAAGATGCGTCAAGTCTCGCAAAGCTGTAATAATGTTCAACTTGACAGGAGCTGAAACCATGCAGATCATCAGCCCCACCAGCTGATGCAGTGATGGTTTTGTGAATTTGTTACTTCATTCCCAGCTGGCATCTTCAGGCCAGTATCTACTCACCGAATAATGAAAATGTGTAGCAAAACAATTTGCTGGGGTATCTTTCCTCAATGCCAAGCTTTTTCTTCGCCGAGTCACTTCGCTGGAGGGTGGTTCTCGCTGGCATTTGATTCACGGCTGCATGAAGTGAATTTAATTTAAAGTTAAGATGGATGCAGCTTGTTCCTGACTCAGCTTCCAAGCTGCATCAGTGACCAGGTTTAGTTAATTGTATGGAGGTAAACCCCCCAAAAAGAAATTTAACATTACTGTGTCAGTGTAAAAATTGTAACATTTTGGACAGGCAAATGCGTGTTGGGTCCTCCTGTATGTTGTCACTATTCTCTCACTGACCCAAGTTTAAACTCTGAACTATAGAAATTCATCAAATGATTGGAAGCACTTATTGTAATTAATGTGTGTCAACAATGATGTGTAGTTGATAAATGGGATATAAATTCAATGACAAGGAAAATCATATTTGTTGGTATTGAGGCCAATCCAAATGCCACTGATCTATTTGACTGAACAAGAATTGCTATTTGGTTGTCCGTCACATGCAGTGCATTGTGGGATGGCCATTGTGAACTCTGTATGTATAGGCACAATGAAACCAAGGAGCCACCTGGTTCCATGCAAAGCATTCCGTTTATCCCTCGATTGCACCTGTTTCGATGTGACCTCGATATTTGTCATCTGGCATTCCTAACTCTCTCGCAGAATAAGAATGCCACTGGCTGGAGTTAGAGGTGTTCTCCATGGAGCCTGCATTAGGCAGCAACCAAGTCCAGAAGTCCTGCATGCCGCTAATTGTATTCCACGTTGTTTCCTATTGGGCGCCTCCAAGTTTGTAATTCCTCAAATAATTTCTTTGCCGTGCAGATGCTAAATGGAGCAGCCTACGTTTACTTGATTGACTGCAATCTTTTAAATGTGGATTTTCTTTAAAAATTTCTTGTCAAGATCCAGAGACAGCTGGTTCCATGCTAGGAGTGTTTAGTCACTATATAATGAAGTGCGTGACACATTAAAAGATGGTGGGGAGGGGGTGGGAGAGTAGGTGTGGATGAGTAGCTTGGGTGTTGCAACTGCTCAGGAAATTGCATTTTGAGATTCAAGTTAAATGTTGCAAGATTTAACCTAAAGGAGGAATAAGCATGAGGAGTTAATGAAAAAGATGTGCTTCAGCATTTAAGATTTCAATGCAAATTCTTTTTGGTCTTTCTCATTAGCTAAAATGTATTTGTTGTTTTATTACTCTTAATGAAATATATCCCGTGTCTGTCAATAGTAATTAAATCATCATGCACTCTGCCGCATTATGCGAGCCTATAATCCACAGAAGCTTTTGGCCTTTTGGGTATTTTGTTGATTTCTAAATATATGTTGTGCTTTTGGTTCTGAAGAAAGAGGCATGTTTGAATATCAGCATGGTATGTGAGAACAAGCCAATCTTTATTATTACTGTAATGTACGTGTAAAAATGTAACTGGGCATTGTACATCAACAAGCCAACTTATAAACCTGTGATAGGTACAGTTAGGACTTTATGACATCCCAATATTTTAAGGATCAAATCAATTTTATAACTTGGAAGGTCAGTGTGATATTTTCCAGGAAAGTTCATTTCCAGGGAGATTTCCACACTTGTTTAGAAGACCTAAAGTTGGTTAAAACGGACAAGTTTGCATTGCACTTGCCCTTTCAACGAATATTGGTTCACATTTTCACAGGAACAACATGAATGCTGAGCACATGAGTCTCTCCCTTTGATGGTGAGCAATTGGAAGTGACTGTATGTTAAATTCTGTGTCTGTTATTTGCATGGTTTATTCATGGTGACTTTATGGGATATATGTTTTTGGAGGGGCGTGAGCATGTTTCTGATTTCCCAATGGTCTTGTTGTTACACATTGCCAATTCTTTATAGGTCTAGTGGAGAGTCATATCCTCTCTTGCATGCTCTCTCCAAAATTTTATGATATGCAGCTGTGCAGTATTAATACATATTGACATTCACTGAACAGAAGTGTCTGTTGCTTGTCATTAGCCAAATATCTACACTGCTGTACCAACATACAGCATGAATTACTCAAGTAGACAATCTCATCTGCTGATAGATTCAACTCAACCGCAGAATAAATCTTACATTGATATTTTATGTTTGGAACATGAAAGCAAACATCTGTAATAAAACCCAGGATTGCCCTTTGCAAACAGCTATAGTTATCAGTAAACGACGCGGAGAATGTCTCCTTGGTGCTTAACTGCAACCCAGAGAAATGCCCTTGAAGCTGCTAATTCTGCATTGTGTTAGAAGTTTAAAAGGTTTTTTGCCCCCTGCTGTATGGTGCTTTGGAATTGTGAAACTAAGTGCAGGTCCATCATTCTAGTCAATGATGTGTAGACTATTATTGACAAACCTTGCCGATTGTGGTGTGCCGAAGCATGGAAATATTTTCACAAATGTAAGGCTGGAGTTGGGCATCTTGTCATGTGTCCCAATTAGTTAGGCTTGTTTGTGCATGTTTTAGGTTTTAACATCTTTTGTCCCCAAGATACCTGGCAATATGAGTTAATAACAGCACAGTGAGGGCAACATAAAGAGTGGGTGAATTCAATGTTAAATGCAAAAACAAATAAAAGAAATGAAAGGAAGATTGATTAAAGAGGAGAAAAGAGAACCAGAAGAGTAAGAGAAAAAGTTGATGTGAATTTAAAACATGATATTTTATAAATTTCCAAAAATAATTCATAATCTGACAGAAAGACTTTTTTAATGGTCCATTCCCTGGGCAAGAGAAGTTGATTGGTGCTCATGATCAAGTATTGCATCATTTAAAGTCTATTTTTCCATGAATGAGTGGCATCTTAATGCAAGAAGTGAAAAAAAATATTTGATATAAGTAGAGGAGCTGTCATGTTGGGCGAAATTCTCCGGTATCGGCGCGATGTCCGCCGACCGGCGCCCATTATGTTCAGCTGAGCAGATTTACCAGTGTTGAAAAGTACCCATAGAGGCAACAGTTGGTGATGTCAAACTTGAGGCTCAAAATCAATCATCAGGAGCATTCTCCATTCTTAATACCATTGTGGCTCCCTGAAGATCTTAGCTGAGGGGAAGAGTGCACATCAGATTGTTCCCCTTTTGTCAGATCAGTTGTCATTTGCTACCGAGTTATGGAACTGATCAGTTGACTTAATAATTGTGAAAAGCTCAAACCCACTTCACCAATTAAGCAACAATGTACATGTATACTGCAGTCCAAGTATGCTACGGGCCACGTACACTACAGTCCAAGTATATTGCTGTCCACGTATAATGTGGTCCACATATACTGTGGTACATGTATACTGTGATAGAGACATGAAGACCAGTTCAGTGTCTTTTTTATTAACCTTGTTTTTCTGCGACATTGTTTGTCTCAGTGCAGCCCACTGCTGTTAAGTCGTACCTTGAACACAGAGGACAAATGTTCTTTTGATGGTGAAAACAGTGTCCTATTTATTTGGAGGTGAGATAGTGCTACTTATGATCCCTTTCGTAAATACTGGCCTGACCAGATTGCAAGATTTATTTTACCCCCTGTTCTCCTCTCAGGAAACAGTTTGTAGGCTTGTAGCACAGGTTGCCTTAATACGCAGTTTAGCAGTGATACATTTCCAGGTGACTTGGTTGAAAAGCAAAAGATGAAAGGTTTGCAAGAGTGTTTTTTGGAGATAATGTTCTTATTTACATTGTGTCATTTTTGTAGCAGTCTCTTCCCATCTACCACCTACCATGCAAGCAGTGAAAATTATGCATTTGGCATGCAATCACATGCTTGTGATACTTGACACTTTATTTGCACAAATTGCCTTTTTTACTGAAACAGTTGCTCACTGGAGTTATCAGTCACCTGTATCAGGATATAAATACGGAGCCGACTCTACTGCCAGGGAGCATCCGCCATTTCCAACAACACAGCACAGCTGCTTAAGGAGTACTTTCCAGGTCTCCAAACTCTTGTCCGAAATAGGGAAAGCTATTGAGTTCTGTGTGACCTTCATGTGAAAAGACAGAACATGGGCCTGGAGCGCTGGACTGAAGATGATCCTGTGGCTCAAGGTAGAGGAGATCTTGCTATGTGCTCATTGGACTTTGTCCGCTGGGTGTCTGATCAAAGGAAATTGCTCTGGGATAGAAGACACTTGGTTGAGTGAAGAAATGATTTATTGATGATATTGGTACGCTTTTTTTTCTCTTGCGTCTAAAAATGATAGAATACCTTCCTTGTGTAAGATGTTGAATGGATGGCAATGCCATGTGATATTTCTTCTGTCTGTGAGTAATTGACAAGCACCCATGTCTCTTGCTGTTTAACACTTCCCTAAACTGCACGTGGTTGATTTAAGAGGTTAGCGAGCAGGCGGAAGCAAGATTTTGTGAGTGAATAATTATTTTTGATAACATGGTAGCTAGCTTCTTCTCATCTATGTGGTTCAATCATCAATTTCAGAACCTTTAGCTCTCCTCAGCCAAAACCTTGTCTCTTTTGATGGCTGAAGCATCTACCAAAGTCTGCCAACAAATGCTGGTGGATTTCAATCTGTGATTGTGGACTTCAATGCAACATCACCAGACAAGATTTCCGTCCAGATCTAAAGTAATTATCTGAACTGGTCTGAGTCAGGGCAATTTGATGGATCCCTGAATTTGGGTCAGCTTTTGTTCGAATGTTTTTGACAGGAGAAATAATGAAGGGGAACTGGGTTCCTCAGTGAGCGAATCGTTTTGTGCTGTACATTCTGGGCTATGTTGGTGCCTGGGGACAGTTAGCGTGCTGCATGTTCTGTTGACACAGTAGGAAGGTGGGATGAGGTGAGATGGCATTGCTGGTCAGAGAACACATAGAAATAAATGGTCTGGTATCTGTATGTGCCCAATTATTTACCTGAGAATGATTAAGGATCACTACATTGTTAATTGTTCTGATGCCATGCCTTCACCATTGCTAATCTTACGAGAGAGACATTCAGCCATACTTTGTGCTAAAATGAGGGTTTCATATCGTCAATTGAAACCAATCGAGGTGAAAAATGTATTTCCGAAACTTGAACATTTTTCCACTTTGTGATTGTTCAACCCACTTCCTGTGGAACACAACAAGAGAAAAGGCCATTTAGATCACTTGAGGCTCAGCCATTTTCCAACTTTACAGCCGAACACACGCCTTCTGTTCAGGTTTGCACTGTTCAGGCATTGCCAGATTCTTCCCAGAAATGCTGTTGTCTCAAGTGAGAAAACCAATGTGGAGCTCGCAGGGTGCACTATCTGCTTTTCTCTCCACACTGAACACTAAATTTTCAAAGGGGAAGCGAGATTTGCACCACCAGCGTGACTTCATGTCAACTGGATGGGAAGTTCGGATGAGGGCGGAAGTTGGGATAAGGCTGGAAATAGCGGCGTCAAGCCCACTAATTTATTGATTTGATTTATTGTCACATATACCGAAGTAAAGTGAAAAGCATTTTTCTGCGGCCAAAGGAGCGTACACAGTACGTACACAGTAGACAAAAAGAATAGTCAACAAAATACATCATCAAATAGTGATTGGTTACAGCGCAGAACAAGGGCCAAACAGAGCAAATGTGATGTTAATTCACACAAATCAAGCCCACACCGTTCCTGGGCGTGAACCTGATCGCGGTACCGGAGGGCGGGGGATGGAGTCAGGGAAGACCTCATCCTGAGATTACGCCAGCGCAAATCCCATTTTTTAGGCTTCTCGCGAGATTAATGTGAATTTATAATTAATAACCACTTTACGCCAAGACCAGATGCAAATGGATCTTCAGTGTTTGGACAGTTCACTGGCAGATGTTATGACACCCTGAGCAAGTGCACGGTCAATTCTAGTCTCAATTGATCTGTAGGGACAACATGGTTGAAATTAACTTTTATTTTAAATACCCAAGGTTTCGGCTGCTCAAAAGCTACAGTCGCATGCCTTGTAAATTTAAACACAATTAGCTTTTTATTATTAACAGTAACTATAATTAAATAGACAACAAATACCACAGTTTAACTACCATCTAATCTCTAACCCCTCCTTTAAATCGCCTTACCCTCCCTATATTCACACACACACTCAAACACAGAGGGGGAAGAGGGGTGTAAAATAGTGATGAAAGTAAAAGGCTAAGAGTCTTTGATTCTGATGGAAGTCATCCAGTTAGTTTCTTCCTCAGTGTAGGCTTTCAGATAGATGTTATCTTTCCTTTCAGCTTATAATGGTTTCTGTAGACTCACGGAAATAGCAGGCAGCTAGTATTCGAGAGAGAGGAGATAGCTTCTTCTTTCAGGGTCTGGAAGCTTCTGTCTTAGTAGGCAGCAGAACAGGGAGAGACAGCTGCTTCCAACTTGACTGTCCAGTGGCTTGTCTTGGGTTCTCTCAAAAAAAACACCCGACAGGAACTGTCGGTTGCTGGGAAGAATACTGTCCATAGCCAATTCATTGGCTAATAGTCAACCAATCGAAACAAACCCCTCCATACTCTTGAGCACCATAACGTCCTGTTCTTCTGCCCGAAATACAAAACTTCAAAATACTATTTTGACACTGGGTTCCTTACCTACTCTGCTCGACTTAAAGATATGTCTCCATTCATGATCCATGGACCAAAAGAGATAAAGACAGAGTAAAATAAATCATTTATATAACCAGAGTACCGCTTTGGCTCTTTTACTGGACAACCTTGGTGTCCTTTGGTGTGTGGTCAGGTGCCCTTTGAGGTAGATAATCTGCCCTTCTGAATTGTTAAAATTAGGCATAAATGTGCGTAAAAAGTGAATAAATTCATTACCATCTAGCTCATTGCAACTGTCAACAGTCCCGTGAAAATTAATTGTCAAAACTGTCAGAAGTACCTGTTATTGGGAGCTTTCTAAAGAAGTTGTCAAAAGCATTTGTCAGTACTTTAAGAGTCACCTGTCAAATGTTCTTCCGCAGAAGCTGACAAGACATTTAAAAAGTCTTGCCCTTTAAATCTTCAAAAAAATGTTTGGAACGTTTAAAAATCTATTGCCTGCTACTTGACATAAACCCGAGAGCTTCCATTTCTGGATTTGTCCTTTGTGACTGATTTCACAGCCATCAGTTGTCCTAGTCGGGTGCCTACCATTTCAAAGTTTGATTGACAGCTACAAGTAATTATAGACTCTTTGATGTAGGGCAATGAATTTCAATTTATGAATGAGTTTTTAATATAGTTTAAGCCTGCAATAGAAGGGTGGAATTTTGCAGTCCCTGCCACCAGTGGGATTTTCCTGTCCCGCCAAAGTCAATGGATCGTCGAATGCCTCGGGGCTCCAGCACTGTGTCGAAAGTTTAAAAATAAAGATTAAAACATGAAATATCTCACCAACCCTCACTCCCCCCCCCCCCCCCCCCCCCCACACACACACACAGTCCCGATGCCACCTCATATCCCCACACCCTGCATAACATCACCTCCTTCACCCACCCCCCACAGGCTCTCATACTTTCTGTGTCAACTATGCCACTCTACCTACCTCATGCCAACCATTCAAAAGTCCATTGTCTTTGGAAAAAACTGGAAAATCCTGGTGGCAGGAGGGGCTGTTAAACTTTGCCCTTCTGTGGCAGACTTCACTATATTTTACAAAAATACATTAATAAAAGCCCATTTATAACATTTGCATTTGAATGGCTCACTGCCTTTTCTGCCCCCCCCCCCCCCCCCCCCCCCCACCATGACAGGGCTGGAAAACTCTGCCCCTAGAATTTATCATATCGAACTTTATCCCATCCCATCGCTGCATGCCCTGGAGTTTGCCCATGCTGCATTATAGGTGAATTGGCATCATAGGTGTAAGCGCAAAGGATGGAGGGTGGGTGTCCATGGCTTGGCATGAGTTGGCACTAAGTTGGCATGGGGGTTAAGAAGGGTCATTGGAATAGGTGGAGAGGCATAGTTGACAGAGGTTTTGAGGGACAATGGAGGTGGGTAGTGGGGCTTTGCTGGCATGGAGGATATGAGGAGTTTGTTTTTGGACCACTGAGGAACAGTGCCCTTGATACCAATGTAAAGAATACCAGTGAGGGAAAGGCTCGACACTATTGGCGTGATTTAGCGGAACAAATTCCAAGGCCGATTTCTGGCATGTTTGGCAGGGTGTTTCCCGACGGCTGCGGAGCCGAGATTGACACCATTGTTCAATGGTACTAAGCCATTTTTATGGGCCTCGGAAGTTGCTCCTCGTCGAGGCCACACTTTGAAAGTTTTCCTGCACTGATGAGCTGAGCTCAGCAGCAGGATCGACTCCTCACAGATTGGGGCGCCGTTTTGAAAGTGTTTCCTAGTCTCTACACCTCCCCCCCTCCTCCGCCCGTTTTCTGGACCGTTTTCTTTCAGGACCCCCCCCCCCTCCCAATATTTCTCAAACTCCCCCTTTCATGGGCAAGGCTCCCAAGGCCCTGTCTCTCTTGGCAGTGTCAGCCTGATAACATGGTGCTGCCAGTCTGACACTGCCAGTCTGGCCAGGGTGCCCGGTGGCCAGGCTGGCCGTGCTAAGAAGCATGGGGGAATGTCAGCGTACTACCCTGCCCTGTCCCCGACCACCCAGGCTCTAATGGCCTGCAAGACCCCCTGAGGTACTATCACACCTGGTCGAAGATTGTGGAAACCAGTGCTAATCAGCACCTGGTTAATGCCGCGCAGGCATGGCTGTTGACTACCGGGAGAAAATGGCATTGGGATATTTAAATGATTGAAATATCATTATCTGGAGCACGGCTAGTGAGGGTGTGATCCAGATCCCATTTGTGTGAGATTTTGCACCTGGCGGGGAGGCTGATTTGGGGCTCTCACGCGATTCACTGCACTGGGCCCGATGTGTTGGGAAAATCCCACCCTATGTCTGCAGTGCCTGGGTTGGGCAGTGATATGATTTCTTGTTCACTGCTTTGTGTGAATCCCCCAAAGTCTTAGTGGGGGAAGCTAAGGTCGCTGGTGGCACTGCCAAGACCTGGGACTTGAAAATTGTGTGCACAATCAGCTTGTTCTCTTCTGGTGCTGCCGGTTATGCCCTGTAATAGTGAAAAAGAAATGGTCAAAGCAGAGGCTGGGTACTTGAAGCCATTCATATTTTGTGAAAAATCATACATTGGGGCACGAAAGGGAGAATCTAATACAGGAAATTGCTGGCATGGTGGCACCAACAATGGGAGGGATGGGAATCCAGTGCTGGGAGGTGGTGTCCAGGTTGGATTTTGGATTGTCAGGATGGAAATGGCTGGAGTTCGGATTGGGATGTTTGGGTTAGGATTCAGGGTGCTGAGGTTGTGATGCCGAGGTTGGGGTTGGGGATCCTGTGTTGGGATTGGGATTCCCAGAGTGGAAATGGGAATAGGCACTCCATATTGAACAAACCAGTGCATCATTGTTCACTTTGTAGAATCTTGAGAATTGTTTCTGCGTGCACTAGAAGCCCAGATGAGCAAAGGGGTATTTTATACCGAAAGAATAAGTTTTACACACTCTTACTTGTGTCAAAAACTCATGGGTTCAAGTTCCAGTGGAGAATGTGACTTCCAATGGAGGTGGAGTGCCTCTCTGGGAGGGCTGGAGTGTTAAAGGTGCTCTGCATATGCCTAGATCTGTGATATGGGTAGATAGGTTGAGATTGCATGACATTATTTCGAAGAGAGCTAGCGGTCCCAACCAGCATTATTCCCTCAACCACAAGCAAAATGGACGATATGTTTATCAACTGTTTTTGAGGAATTTTCCTGTGTTAAAATTGGCTACCATATTTGCAAAGCCCCAGCTCCACTTCTTAATTAATTAATTGTGGTAAAAATGCTTTGGGATGTTCTGAAGGATGTTATAAGGAACTAATGATAATCATCTGCCAATTCCTTCTGAGCAGTGAAATGCTAATCAATAATGTGGAATAGCTGGAAATGATTCCACGGTTGTAGACCAAGCAAAAGAACCAATTCACTTGGACTTCAGTTTCGATTACTGCTTGAAAGACTTGGGGAAAAGCATTTTTAAACCATGTACAAATCAATACCACATCTAGTAAAGGTTCATTAGTTCATTCTCTCTCGTTTATTGGTGAGGTATAGGTGCTGTCTGTCAGAAGGGGTACAACTGGGCCTCAGTGGTAGGGCAAAGAGCTTGTTTTCTGATAACAATATGAAGATGTTGATGCTTCCTCAGTGCCACACCTTAATTCTTTTTATTTTATTTTGTCCTTTCCTCTTCCACACAGCTAGATTTTGAGTCCTCCTATATCTCTTCTTTCTATTGCTTTGTTAAGATCTCTCCTACTCCCTTTCTCTTCCCTGATCTGCCTCCCCATTTCTTGCTCCCTTTTCTCCTCGTCCCTCAGTCTTCGCAACCTGGCGTGTCCAGTCTCCCCCCCCCCCCCCCCCCCCCCCCCCCACCCCCACTCAAAGCACAGTGTTGTAAAAACAGAACTACCAGCTTCCCAGGTCAGTGATTGGAAACCGGTGAAGGGGAGGTAGCACGCTAAGGGCTGGGGAACAGGATGCGGATTAGTTGGAGCCTGGAGGAGGACAAACGGCCACAGGGGAATAGGCGGCTAAGAGAGCAGCGGGAATGGATTGGGAGTGGGTGCAGATTGAGTTGAGGATGAGCAACCGAAGCTCAAGGTGGCAGTGGTGATGATCGGAACAGAGGTGAGAACATCCAAGGCTTAAGATGGCAAGTTTTGTGTGTGCGTGGAGAGGGTGGAGCGATTGAGGGTGAAGCTAAGATCAAAAGTAGTCAGTTTTGTGGTGCATGGTGTCAGTCAGGTTGAACCTTTAGGAGGGTTGGAAGTTAAGTATCGTTTTTTTAAATTAATAAACGTTTTATTGAGGTATTTGTGATAAAGTAACAACAACAAAATAAACAATATACATGAAACCATAAACATAGTGCAAAAACCTCTCGTACAGGTCCCACCCCCTACTCTAATCTAAACTACTCTTTTCCCCGCCCCCCCTCCCCCATCTACTGACGATTAATTTTCCGCGAAGAAGTCGACGAACGGTTGCCACCTCTGGGCGAACGCTAACAGTGACCCTCTCAAGGCGAACTTGATTTTCTCCAAGCAGAGAAAGCTAGCCATGTCTGATAGCCAGGTCTTCGACTTCGGGGGCTTTGAGTCCCTCCAAGCTAATAGTATCCATCTCCGGGCTACCAGGGAAGCAAAGGCCAGAACGTCTGACTCTTTCTCCTCCTGGATTCCCGGGTCTTCTGACACCCCGAAAATCGCCACCTCTGGACTCAGCGCCACCCTTGTTTTTAACACCATGGACATGACGTCCGCAAACCCCTGCCAAAATCCCCGAAGCTTTGGACATGTCCAAAACATGTGGACATGGTTCGCCGGTCCTCCCGTACATTTTGCGCACCTGTTCTCCACCCCAAAGAATCTGCTCATCTGGGCCACTGTCATGTGAGCCCGGTGACCAACCTTAAATTATATCAGGCTGAGCCTGGCACATGTTGTGGACGCGTTGACTCTACTCAACGCGTCTGCCCATAGACCATCCTCTATCTCACCTCCTAGCTCCTCCACCCACTTGCGCTTCAGCTCCTCGGTCTGCGTCTCCTCCGACCCCATAAGCTCCTTATAAATGTCCGAGATGCTCCCTTCTCCGACCCACCCTCTGGAAACTACCCTGTCCTGAATCCCCCTTAACGGTAGGAGCGGGAAGGTTGACACCTGTTTACGAAGAAAGTTCTGCACCTGCAGATACCTGAATTTGTTTCCCCTCGCCAACCCAAACTGCTCCATACTCGGAAAACTCCCCTCTATGAACATATCCCCCATCCTCTCAATCCCCGCTCTCCGCCATAACCGGAACCCCCCATCCATACTCCCCAGGGCAAACCGGTGACTATCACAGATTGGGGCCCTACCGATGCTCGCACTGCTCCCACATGCCTCCTCCATTGGCCCCAAACTCTCAGGGCCGCCACCACTACTGGACTGGTGGAGTACCGTGCCGGCGGGAACGGCACAGGCACAGTTCCCAACGCCCCCAGGTTAAGTATCGTTTTAAGTATACATACATTGCACCATGAAACTGGCTTCCTGGTGTGATGGAATTGGTGGTTTGTCTTATTGGAATAGAAATCTTTTTATATTTAATCAACGTCATACGAAACTTGAGCAAAATATTGTATTAAAATTGACTTTAAAATAGATGCTAACATGCCTTCTTGCTCCACTGTATTCTAGTATAAGCATATCTGGCATAGCAAGGGTTAATGTGCGACTGGTCAACAGTACCACCCAGAGTCTGATATAAAGAGACACACGACATGAGACTTATGGTCAGTTGTGGACTGGACAGAGACCGGTGTAGAAGCAAGCATGGAGTTAGCTCATAGCTTGGGCTATACCCTGTATATCTGTACATAGTTATGTGTTTACTGATACACACTTAATATTCAACCGCACAAGACACAGAATCTCTTTGCACGACCCACTTAACATTGAACATATATGATCAGAGCCTAGTTATCCTCTTGGGTCATTCATGTTCTGACACTTTATGGACAATCAGCATTGATTTCTACAATCGCTCAAACAGCTTGTCAGCAGCGACCAATGTTCTCCTCACAGGACCTGTCTCCTCAGCAGGAGCATGGTGTTTTATGAATTAATGATTTTGTAAGCTTCAGCTGACTGCCAATCATCTGCATTTTTAGCAAGCAGTCCAGACTGCAATTCAATCTTTGGAAACCGGATTTGAGCATACTTTGTGCTCCGCATTTACAGCATCCATTTGATCAGTAGCCTTGTAACATTGCCCATTTGTACGAAAGCCCTTTGTCTTCTTTCTTAGGGTGATCATTATTGTCTGCCTGACACCATTTTCCTGAGAAATAAATATCTTTGCACAGCTTAGTAAACATTGTTCAGTTTGTTCCCACGTTTTAAATCAACCGTGGAGGTTTTTTATCTATTCCAGCTGCCTTGCCAGTTTTCTCCTCATTTATTGCTGCTCCTATCTCACTTGCTAATATTTCAAGTGCAATGAAATCAATGTCAAGGATACTCTCTTCAACTTTTTTGCATATCTTCAATATGTTCCTTCCATTTTTTACTTATTTCATCAGGGTGTGTTAATAAAACACCTTCCTTAATTTCCATTACTGTTTTCAGTCCTTTATGCTGAGTCACTAAACCTTTGCTTTTGCATACCTAAGGGGCGGGATTCTCCCCTACCTGGCGGGGGGGCGGGGGGGGGGCTCCCGGTGGGACGGAGTGGCAAGAACCACTCTGGCGTCAGGTCACCCCAAAGGTGCATAAAGGACTGAAAACAGTAATGGAAATTGCGCCCTGCCGGCCGGCGGGAAAGGGGCTTGGCGCAACGCCAACTGGCGGCGAAGGGCAGGTTGGCGCATGCGCGGGACGGCGAACGTGTGCTGGCATCATCCCCGCGAATACGCAAAGGGATTCGCTTCCGCACCGGGAGTGGCGGACCGGTACAGCCTCCGGAGCGGAAGGATAGAGTGCCCCTACGGCACAGGCCACCGTGGGGGCACATCCCGGGGCCAGATCCCCCCCCCCCCCCAAGAACCCCGGAGTCCGCCCACGCCGCCAGGTCCCGCCGGTAAGGGACCTACTCCAATTTACGCCGGCGGGACTGGCAAAGAACAGGCGGGACTTCGGCCCATCGCAGGCCTGAGAATTTGGGGAGCCCCGGGGCCCATTGAGTCGCGCCGGTCCCCGCCATGCTCCGAGGCGGGCGGTGCGACTCACGCCGGGCCGATTTTTTGGGGGGGCGGGAGAATTTGGAGGACGGCGGGGGCGGGATTCGCGCCGACCCCCGGCGATTCTCCAACCCGGCGGAGGGGGTCGGAGAATCCCGCCCAAGGTCTCCCGCTCTTAGTTGATTCCTGGTACAATACTGATCGCACATGTGTCAAAGGTTCAGGGACATTGGAGGTCTCAGTGGGGAATGGGTTTTCTGGGAGTTCCGGTGAGCTGCATCGTGCAGGGAGAGATCGGGACACAATTTGTAAATGGCAATTTTTAAATGGCATCCTGGTCTCTCGATCGACCCTCCCCCCCGACATGACCTCCTACCCCCCACCAAAGCTCCAACTCACCGATAAGGTGGTCCCCCTGCAAGGTGAGGGAGTTACATCCCACATCTTGAGTAGATTCTGGTAGTGCATATTAGAGTGAAACTAGCTGTCTCACTCCAATATGTCGATTGGCCAAAAAGTGATCCCGCCTACAATAGGTGGGATTCACATTGCAACGTCTTGCGAGATCTCACGTGACATTGCGAGGCGTGGCGAGCCAGTTAGATCCCGGAAGAGAGATCAGTCAGCATCTACTGCTCGGGTTGCACCACGTCATGCTGCCTTTTGGGTGTAATTCGGCCGATATACCTCACCCAGTGATTCAGACCTCTGGCCCAGATCTTCCAGTCTCCAGATGAGCTCGAACTGGAGGTAGCCTGTAAGATGTTCTGGTGTATCCCCCAGAAATCTCAACACAAGAACTTCATGGGAATTGCCTGGGAAGATTCACTTCCCTTGGATCTAAAATCCTCTAAAAATGCTTACTTTCTGAAACTTTGGAGGGTTCTGATTTCCAGAATAGTTTACCAGGAAATGTTAAACAGGTGGAAAAGGAAAAAACATATCCGACTCCTGGGCAATGATACAACTTAATCCTCTGACTTCCCCCGCTTCCCAATCTCCCCTCCGACTCTATGACTGCCCCCCCCCACCCGCCCTACTCTGACTAATCCCTGTCCCTGCGAGTCACGCACCACGCACCAGCCCTCTTAACACACACCAAATCCTCCGTCCACCCACCCCCCCATAAGACTCCCAACCTCCACCGCCAACTCTTCAACTGCCTTCCTGCCCCTTTGAATAATCCATGACCCTCCGAATCCCCGCCCCCTATCCCTTTGACTCTTGATGAGAAGAGATGGTTGCTAACTGGAAAGGCGTATAAACAAGTCAAAAAACAACTTGTACAGAGTTTAACATGGAGTGTTGATTTGTACGGATGTGAGACGTGGACCGTACGGAGAGAGGAGAGCAACTTGCTAAAACGCTTTGGAATGTGAGTTTGGAGGAGAATGGAAAGGACCTATTGGGCAGAATAAATGCTGGGAGCGCAGATGAGCAAAGGAATTGGTTGAATATATTTCGGAAAAGGCAGAGAGACTGGGTAGGACTCATTTTAAGAGGAAACAGTCTTGCAGGAGACTCTATGGAGGGAGAATTTCAAAGAGGGAAGAGGAGAAAATCAATATTGGATGGTTTGGAAATTGAAGGAAGTTACTGGCAAATGAAAAGAATGGCACTGGATAGAGAGACATAGGAAGACAACTTTGAGTCAAAGACCTGGCTTTGGGAAGAGCTCAAGATGATGATGATGATGAGCATGGCCCTTATTTCTTCCCATTTGCTCTGGTTGGACTTGTGCAGTGATCTGTCATCCAGTTTCCCCTTTCACTATCAATTTCTTAATCTTTGGTTCCGTCGACAAAAGTGAGGCCTGGTAAAATTTGGCAAGCTTGATCAGTGAAGCACGGACACAAAACAAAACCAAGATCATCACACGTTTTAAAATGGTGGTGTGCAGCCGGTTTAGCTCAGTTGACTGGACTTTTGGTTTGTGATGCAGAGCGAGGCCCACAGCGCGGGTTCAATTCCTGTCCCTGCTGAGGTTATTCATGAAGGCCCTGCCTTCCCAACCTTGTCCCTCACCTGAGGTGTGGTGACCCTCAGGTTAAACCACCACAGTCAACTCTCCCCCCTCAAAGAGCACAGCTCAGTCTGTGGTAATCTGGGACTATGACGACTTTACTATGCATCAGACATGGGCACGGATTGAGTTTCATGAAGTCATTAGCCCCCAGGTCAATTCATAATATTGTAGAACCATGCAGCTCCGAAGGAGGCCATTCGGCCCTTCATTTCTGCACCAGTCCTTTGAAAGACCTTTCCAATTAATCCCTCTCCCACTCCTTTCCTCATCCCCATTCTTTATTCAGAGCCCGGCAAACTTCTCCTTTTGAGTATGAACCCAATTATCTTTTAAAACTTCTGATAGAATCTGGCCTGCAGAGAATTTCAGATCAAAGTCATTGTGTTAAATAAATAATCAGTTCCAGATTGTTTTTGCTGGTTGTCTTAAATCTGTGTGTCTGGTTAATGGGCTCCTGCGAGTGAAAACGGTTCTTCCTTATCCAATCTATCAAAATCCCTCATTAATCACTCAATTCGATAAAATCATCATCGGCACTCACATAGATCGACATCATAAACTATTTGCTCTGCAATACAGAAGCTATTCCCTATTAATATAGAAATAAAATACTGTGGATTTAAAAGTAAAGTGCTGGAAACACTCAGCAGGTCTGTGGACAGAGAAACACGGAGTTAACATTTCAGCATTTTGAGTCCAACATGACTGGCGCCTGAGTGGTTAGCACAGTTGCCTCACAGCGCCAGGCACTCGGGTTTGATTCCGGCCTTGGGTGACAGTGTGGAGTTTGCACTTTCACCCGTGAGTGCGGTTTCCTCCAGGTGCTCCAGTTTCCTCCCACAGTCCAAAGATTGCCATGGCAATCTCTGCAAGACGTGCCAGATCATCGACATGGATACCACCATTACACGTGAGAACACCACCCACCAGGCACGCGGTACATACTCGTGCGACTCGGCCAGCGTTGTCTACCTCATACGCTGCAGGAAAGGATGTCCCGAAGCCTGGTACATTGGCGAGACCATGCAGACGCTGCGACAACGAATGAACGGACATCGCGCGACAATCACCAGGCAGGAATGTTCCCTTCCAGTAGGGGAACATTTCAGCAGTCAAGGGCATTCAGCCTCTGATCTCCGGGTAAGCGTTCTCCAAGGCGGTCTTCAGGACGCGCGACAACGCAGAATCGCCGAGCAGAAACTTATAGCCAAGTTCCGCACACATGAGTGTGGCCTCAACCGGGACCTGGGATTCATGTCGTATTACAATCATCCTCCACCATCTGGCCTGCGAAATCCTACCAACTGTCCTGGCTTGACACAATTCACACCTCTTTAACCTGGGGTTACCCCATCTCTGGATCTGTAAAGATTTAATCACCTGCTAATGCTCGTATTCCAAGCATTGTCTGGCATCTTTGAATCTGTCTATATATATGTTTCTGGAACATACCTCTTCATTCACCTGAGGAAGGAGCAGCGCTCCGAAAAGCTAGTGACATCGAAACAAACCTGTTGGACTTTAACCTGCTGTTGTAAGACTTCTTACCGTACAAAGATGTATAGGTTAGGTTGCGGGGGACGGGGCGGAGGAATGGGTTTGGTAGAGTGCTTTTTTGGTACGGATTCAGTAGGCTGAATGGCCTCCTTCTGTAGTGTAAGGATTCTATGAATCATCGTTGGAACAATTCCAAACAAGAATAAAATTGGACTCAAAATGTTAACTCTGTATCTCTCTTCAATGATGCTGCCAGACCTGCTGGGGTTGTTTTTCCCCATCACTTATTTTTACTTTAGTTTCCAACTCGCAACGGGAAATATCTGAGTTCATCTTCTCAGTCATTTTTTTGACGATATTGACAAGGAGGATTGCTTTTCGCAGCCAATTATCGACGGTGCAGGCTCGATGGGCCAAAGAGCCTTTTCTGCGGAGTTTTGACTCGATGACCAGGGAATGTGAATTATAGAGGTTGAGTAATGTTGCCCAGATGTGGCCTGCGAAGCTGCTGGTTCCAAAAGAAAATAAACAACGCGGATCTGCCAGCTCTTGGAGCTTAGAAGAAATACCAATTGTTAGAACACTGGCACAAAGCTTGATTGGCAGTCAACACAGGGAACATTTAAGGCCCCGTGGAAAATCTGCCCTTTCTCTCGGAAGGCGGATATCTTGCCACACTAATGGAGCTTGCGACTAGGGAGCCCCAACAAATCCTTTCCGTTCAGGGTTTGAAGAACAAAATGTTCCTGCCAAAAAAATGTACTGCAGGTTCTGGCCTGAGGGGAGAAGGGGATGTCGTGATATTGTGACATTATTGAAATGACTTAGAATTAGTCCAGGCTGTTCAGAATAGTGATGCATTGTTTTTGATATTGTCCTCAGTGTGAACAGATGAATGAGCAAGTGCGATGCGTTGGAGGGATATATCACAGTTTACTAATTGGAGTTCCTTCTACAAGAAAAATAAATGTCATAGGGTCTATGATTCTGTGAGGAACTTTATTGAACGATGAACTATCAATAAGATAAAAGAAAATGACCCAGAAATTGCACTGCACTTAAGGGCGAGATTCCATTGCAGTTAATGCTGCACACTGCGGTAAACCATGTTATTGTGTTCATTGTATTATATTCACTGTGCTGTATTGTACATGCCTGGGCTTGTCCAGGCTGGCTCTGCCTGTGGCTCCTCCCCTCGGGGCTTCTGTATAAAAGTGGCAGGTCTCCGCCTTCGGACCCAGTTCGGGTCCAGAGGCAGGAGGCTTGCTGTTTAGTGTATTAAAGCCTCAGTTACGTTTATCACTCGTCGTCTGTTTTTGATGGTGTATCACACACCCACTCAACAAAGCGGAGGAGGCCACATGAGCTTGCTCCGCCATTTAATAAGATTGCAGCTGATCTGAGTGTAATCTCACCCCCACATTCCTGCCTACTCCCGATAACCTTTCACCCACTTCTTGATCGAGAATCTATCTACCTCTGCCAATACCCTCGGGATCCGAAAGGTTTGATCAAGTCGCCTCTTGCTCTTCTAAACTCGACTGAACATAAACCAAATCTCTCATAAGACAGCCTGTTCATTCCTGGTATTAGCCCAGTAAGTCTTCACTGAACTGCTTCTAATGCATTTATATATTTCCTTAAATAACAAGACCAATGCTGTACACAATACTCCAGATGTGGTCTCACTTACTTCTGTAATCAATTCCCCTCTGAATAAATGCTAACATTCTATTAGCTTTCCTAATTACTTGCTGTGATTCCTGCACCAAAACACCCAGGTCCCACTCCACCACACGAGCTCTGCAAATGCTTACCTTTTAGACAGTAAGCTTATTTATCCTTGTTCCCAAAATGGATAATTTCACATTATACTCCATTTGCCAGGTTTAAACACTTACTTAACCTATCTATGTCCTTTCGTAGCCTCCTTACGTCCTCCACAATTTACTTTCCTACCTATCTTTGTGTCATCAGCAAATTTAGCAACAATCCTTTAGTCCCTTCATCCAAGCCGTTTACATCATTTGTAAAAAGTTGAGGTCCCAGCGCTGGTCCCTGTGACACACCTCTCGTCACATCCTGCCAGCTAGAAGAAGCCCCATTTATGCCAACTCTCTGTTTCTTGTTAGCTCGCCAATCTTCAATCCATGCGAAGATGTTACTTAAGAACTAGGAGCTGGATTTGGCAATTCAGCCCCTCTAGCCCGCTCCGCCTTTCAATGCGATCAGGGCAGATTTAATCTTGGCCTCAACTCCATTTTCCAGCCTGTTCTCCATCACCTTGAACCCATTACTGATGTAAAAATCTGTCCATCTCCTCCTTAAGTTTATTCAATGTCCTGGCATCCTCCACACTGGGCTAGCGAATTCCACATATTCCCGACACTTTGCGAGAAGTAATTTCTCTTCATCTCTGTTTTAATCTTTATCCTGAAGCTATGACCCCTCGTTATAGATTGCCCCATAAGAGGAAACATCCGCTCTACATCTACTTTCTCAATATCTTTTATCGTCTTATATACCTCAATTAGATCTCCTCTCATTCTTCTAAACTATAGCGAGTACAGGCCTAAACTGCTCAATCTTTCTTCATAAGACAAACCCCTCATCTCTGGAATCAATCCAGTGAACCTCCTCTGAACTGCCTCCAATGCAACAACATCCTTCCTCAAGTAAGGGCGCCAAAACAGTACACAGCGCTCCAGTGCGGTCTCACCAATGCCTTAAACAGCTCCAGCAACACTTCCCTACTTTTATCCTCTATTCTTTTAGCCATCAATGCCAAAAATTCATTTGCCTTCCTTTACGCCATGACATTTTATCTTACGCAATAACCTTTGATGTGGCAACTTATCAAATACGTTCTGGAAATCTAAGTACCATACATCCACCAGTTCCCCTTTATCCACAGCACATGTGACTCCTTCAAAAAACTCCAATAAATTGGTTAAACATGATTTTCCTTTCACAAAACTATGTTGACTGTCTAATTGCCTTGAAATTTTCCAAGTGCCGTGTTAGCTGTAACATCTTTAATAATGGCTACTTACATTTTCCCCATGGCAGATGTTAGGCTAACTGGCCTGTAGTTTCCTGTTTTTTGTCTACCATCTTTTTTGAATAGGGGAGTTACATTTGCTACCTTCCAATCTAATGGAACCTTCCCTGAATTTAGGGAATTTTGGAAACTAATGTATCAACCATCTCATTTGCTAGGTGAAGTCCCTCTGGACCTGGGGATTTGTCAGCCTGCAGACCCAACAATTTGCTCAATAGCACTTTCCTGGTGGTTGTAATTTTCTACAGTTCATCCCTCCAGTCCATTTAGAGTTATTTCTGGGATGTTACTTGTGTCCTCCTTAGTGAAGACTAATGCAAAATACCTGTTTAATGGCCAACTTTTCATTATCAATTCCAGACGCACTTTCTAAAGGACACATGATCATTTTGTTAACTCTTTTCTTATTTAAATAACTATAGAAATTGTTACTGTCCACTTTATATTACTGGCAAGCTTTCTCTCGTACTCTAGTTTTTCCCTCCTTATCAATCTTCTTGTCCCTCTTTCATGTTCTTTATATTCTTCCCAATCGTCTGACGTGCCACTCATCTTTGTGTACATATATGCTTTTTCTTGGTTTAATTTCGTCTTTAACCTTTTTAGTTAATCACGGATGATGGATCCTCCCATTGGAATTTTTTGTTCTCATTGGAATGAGTTTATTCTGTGTATTCTGAAATATCCTTTTAAATGTCTGCCACTGAACCTCTATTGACCTGTCCCTTAAACACATTTGTTGGTTCATTTTAGCTAGCTCCACTTTCTTGTCCTTATAACTGCCCTTATTTAAGTTTAAGATACTAGTCTTGGTCGCACTCTTCTCTCCGTCAAACTGAACGTAAAATTCAATCATATTATGATCACTACTACCTCGGGGTGCCTTCACTATGAGGTTATGAATTAATCCTCTCGCATTGCACAATATCAGGTCTAGTTTAGCCTGCCCTTTAGTTGACTCCAGAATGGATGCTTCTAAGAAACTATCCCAAAAGCATTCTATGAAGTCCTCATTCATGCAACCTTTTCCCATCTAATTTTTCCAATCTAAATGTAGATTAAAATCCCTCATGGTTATTGCCTTACCTTTCTGACAAGCTCCCATTATCTCTTTTTTTTACTCTTCCCTACCATTTGCTACAATTAGGGGGCCTGTACACCAATCTGAGAAGGTCTTGTGGCACTGTGGGTAGTACCTCTGCCTCTGAGCCAATGTCTCCAGGTCCGAATCCCACCCCAGGACTTGATCCAAGGAAGGTGCATTCATAACGCAGTTAAACAGATTGAGTATCAGCCTGCAAATCCTTCCAAACATGCCAATGGCTGGCTGTAAGAACAGGGGAGACACCTGGTCAGACACGCTTGATATGGAGTGGTACTCCTCGAGCTATAAGCCTCTGGCAACAGACTGGAGACCTGTTCCCAGGATTACTAACTATGGAAACAGACAAATGTCTGCCTTAGTGCACCACTAGATGTGGAAAGAGAATTGGAATTGGAACACCTCTCCCACAAGTGACTTCTTGCCTTTATCATTTCTCATACCCAAACTGCTTCTAAATCCTGGTTTCCTGAACTTGGGTCACCCCGCTCCATTGTACTACTATAAGACCATAAGACTTAGGAGTGGAAGTAAGGCCATTCGGCCCATCGAGTACACTCCACCATTCAATCATGGCTGATTTCAACTCCATTTACCCGCTCTCTCTCCATAGCCCTTAATTCCTCGAGAAATCAAGAATTTATCAACTTCTGTCTTAAAGACATTCAACGTCCTGGCCTCCACCGCCCTCTGTGGCAATGAATTCCACAGACCCACCACCCTCTGGCTGAAGAAATTTCTCCTCATCTCTGTTCTAAAGTGACTCCCTTTTATTCTAATGCTGTGCCCCCGGGTCCTAGTCTCCCCTGTTAATGGAAACAACTTCCCTACATCCACCCTATCTAAGCCATTCATTATCTTGTAAGTTTCTATTAGATCTCCCCTCAACCTCCTAAACTCCAATGAATATAATCCCAGGATCCTCAGACGTTCATCGTATGTTAGGCCTACCATTCCTGGGGCCTAACTAATGCTTTATAAAGCTTCAGAAGTACATCCCTGCTTTTATATTCCAAGCCTCTTGAGATGAATGACAACATTGTATTTGCTTTCTTAATTACGGACTCAACCTGCAAGTTTACCTTTAGAGAATCCTGGACTAGGACTCCCAAGTCCCTTTGCACTTCAGCATTATGAATTTTGTCACCGTTTAGAAAATAGTCCACGCCTCTATTCTTTTTTCCAAAGTGCAAGACCTCGCACTTGCCCACGTTGAATTTTATCAGCCATTTCTTGGACCACTCTCCTAAACTGTCTAAATCTTTCTGCAGCCTCCCCACCTCCTCCATACTACCTGCCCCTCCACCTACCTATTATAACAAATTAACAGAGCCACCCCTCCTGCTTTTCTTAACTTATAATAATCTTTACTGTCACAAGCAGGCTTTCATTAACATTTCAATTGCAGTGAAAAGCCCCTAGTCGCCACATTCCGGCGCCTGTTCAGGTACACTGAGGGAAAATTCAGAATGTCCAATTCATCTCACAGTACGTTTTTTGGGATTTGTGGGAGGAAACCGGAGCACCCGGAGGAAACCCAAGCAGACACAGGGAGGATGTGCAGACTCCACACAGACAGTGAACCAAGCTGGGAATTGAACCTGGGACCCTGGAGCTGTGAAGCAACAATGCTACCCACTGTGTCCTGTCCTTCCTAAATTTCACATACCCTTCAAAATTCAGGTCCCAATCTATGTTATCCTTCAGCCAGGTCTCTGTCATTGCTATAACATCGTACCTATTAATTTTGATTTGTGCTGTCAGTTCATCTGTTTTGTTTTGAATGTTGCGTGCACTTAGATACAGAGCCTTTAATTTTGCCCTTGTATTATTTTTGTAGCATCTAGCCTTACCTGATGATTTACTGTAAGATTGGCACTCTCAGTCCCTTCCTGTCACGGTCTGCCTTTTCATTTCCCATATTAGTATCTTCATCTATTGCCATGTCCCTACTCTTTTGTCTACCATATCTTCTAAATTTGATCCCTTGTCCTTGTTATTCAGTTTAAAACTCTCTCTACTTCCCTTGTTATGCAACTTGCTGGAACATCAACCGCACACAGTTCAACCATGGCACATTGGTCCAGCAGGCTCTATGTGTGTTATTGTTGAGCTGTGGCCGATAGGCAAAGGGCCAGCTCATCAGTAACAAGGAGGATGGTGTAGGGTTGGGATATCAAGACAGAGGTAGTGGTCCATGATTTTAATGTGGAAGGGTTTGATTGCTGGCAGTATTGATAAAGTCTCCTGTCTCTGTGAATGTTGGCTGCTATTGGAGTTTCAAATCCAATTGAGCAATTGGATAGTTCATTAGAGTCCTGCCCTTTCCCTGCAGTCTCGCAACTTAAGTATTTTTAGTTTACTAAACATTTCAGAACTGTATTCGACACCTGAATTCCTTAGGAAGTAGTTCATGTTACGCTGCCACTTTGTGCATGCATAAAACCATTTCCTAATCTTGGTACAAAACTAAGAGTTTAATCAGGGAGTCAGCCTGACGCCTTGTGGCTTGAAAAATGAAAACACCGTCAAAACCTTCTGGTTTTGAAGTGGATGTGGCCAAGAAAATGTCCACGCTGTCTACAGCCTGGAGACTTGGTGAACTTAAACAGATTCATGATTTTGATCTTTCTAAGGCATGGACCAGCTTATGAATGTCCGTGAGAGTACAAATGCACCAAGCTTATTCCTAGCTGAGCATCGTAATAAAAATCAGCATGATTCTCACCCATGATTGGTTTTGCCTTCTCTTATTTAACCTTTTGCTCCCCAACCATATTCGTCCTGAAGTGATATCCCATGTGGCCCTTCCCAAGGTTTCTTTATTTAAAAAAAATATTTTTTGTTTAGTACTATATGCTGCACAGAATTTGGAAGTCATTGAACTAATACCACTGGCCTTGTAATTCTTGTGGTATCATTCATCACAATGTGATTGCAAGCACCAAATAATGTGACTTACCTGTGTGTTGGGTAGTACTGAATTTGTGATGCTCCTGTGGTTCCTACAAGTGCCCAGCCACGTCTCACTTTGCTTGCCTTGCACTCTTTCTACATCAAAGGGACTCTAATTCCAATCAAAGTTCCATTTACCACTACATTAAAGGAGCTCTGTGTTAATGAAGCCAAATAGTGAATGAGCCTTTTGTTCCAGGAGAGAGAAGATCATCCATCATTTCTGCTGTGAGAGTCTTCTTGCACAAGCCAGACATTGTATTTTGATGCTCATTGAATTGTGTGCTGGCAAAAGCGTGCATAAAAGTTTGCCAAATGGTGTTTCAAAAAGAGGTACTTAAAATCCACCAATTTAGCTGTGTCTAACCGGAGTTGTCAATGCAGGACATCTGCTTGATTGCAGCCATACCCAACCTTAATCATTAACTCCCTGCACTAGAGCAGTGTTTTACAAACTTTTTTTCGGGGACCCACTTTTGCCAACTGGCTGACTTTTGCATATTAGTGCAGACTTCAGGCAGTTCCTTTATGCCGTCTTCATCTTTGTGAAATTCCAACCTCGCACGTGTAGGTCATCATGAAGGGAAATAGCAATAAAGTGCTTGCTTTACTCAGCACTGGATACTCCTCGGAGCTGCTACTCCAGAATGCTGACCACCTCAGGGACTTTTGGCATGTTTTTAATGTGCTGTCACAGGTTAGGTACAGCAGTGTAGTCTTTTCATTTGGAGTCAGCTGTAAGTTAATAATTGACTCTTGAGGTGTCAACCGCAAAAGCAATCTTTCACCCACCACTTCTCTTTCAAAGTCTGAAACTTCTCCTCTCATTTGCCAGTACTTCCCTGTATAAAACTCACATGGGTTTTGCAACCTTATTTGCATTGGCACAATTGACAAAACCGTAGCTCAACAAATCATCTTTATACTGCTCTGTTCTTGAGTTATGTTTCTTCTTTGTAGGCTGTTAACCAGAGGACCTGGATCTTAGTAAAGAGCTAACACTAGCACTGCTCTGTCCTGCCGTGGACTTTCCTGAGCAGCTCTCTCCCAGCAGATTCAGATGTGAGATCCTGGCCAATAGGTGCTCGGCCTATTTGTGTCTCTGGCCATCTCTTTATTGTAACAAAACGATTCACCTTCACAGTCCTTGCTTGCGAGCAGCTAGAAAATGGAAGCAGCTTTCCTCCGTGATTTGGGGCCAAAAGGAGGTACACACAGGATGCTTGATATCAACTGCGCCTGCAGGGACCTGCGTGACATGCTCACTAGTGCCACTTATGGCCAGAAGACCGTACACAACCTCATTCCATTCTCATTTAAAAGGGGGCAGTGTCCAACATTTTCAATTTAAATGCCGGTCGTGGCTGTTGGGTGCGTCTCCCATGGTCGGGACCCCAGCGGGAACGCCGCGACTGATCGCTCCGCGATCCTCCCAACACCTGCCAGGTCGCAACCCACACTTTGAAAAAACCCTGATCTAGAGAATGCATTGCAACAGCTCACCCAAGCTTCTTTGACAGTACTTTACAATGCCATGATCTCCACCATTGAGACGAACAAGGGCGGTAAGTGCATGGGAACGCCGTCTCCTGCCTAGTTCCCCTGTAAGTCACGCACCATGCTGGTTTGAAAATGTATTGCCTTTTCTTTATGATTTCTCGGTCAACGTCCTGGAACTCCCTACCTTTGTTGGAGGATCTTCATGACTTGGATTTCATCAGTTCAAAGATGTAAACCTACCCCAATCTTCCGAAAGGTAACAAAGATGGACAATTAATTGTAATTCCTACAATTCCCTGTTAATCAAAAACGAAAACCACAATTCCTTGCTTTTTATTTTCCCCACAAGTCTTAACATTATTTTTCTAACGATTGTTTTTACATCAATTCTTTACAGTTTACACGCACAAACAAGTTGCAGTTTTTATTTTGATGGGGATTTAGAAATTTCAACTCTTTTGAAAAGTCGCATCCACTTCCATGCATTAATGAGGGAAACCTTTGAATGGACTGCTTCACTCACAGCCTTTCTACTGCATGGTACATGTTTGAGTGGGGATTCGAGGTGTTGAAGTGCCTGCCTCCATGATGATCGCTGCTGCCTCAGCAGGATGGCTTTTCAGGGCCATGAATGCCTCTTCATTTTCTGAACCAAACCGATAGTTTATAATTTTTCAGTTATGTAAGTTATCAAAAGGCAGAAGATGCCAGAAAAGTTAGGGGCCTAAGTTCTCTGAAGTTTACAAGATACTGAAGGTGCTTGGACGGATAGAGATTGTGATGAATGGTTACTGTAACACTGTACCCTTGTCATCATGTAAGGTGATGTCCCCTTTAAGACCGGGCTTGGAACCCTGGGGAACTCCGCCTCTGGCTCCGCCCATCTGGGAGCCGTATATAAGGGGCCGCCTTGTGGGCGGCATAGCTGTTAGCACACGTCTCGGCACCATGTGGTAGTATCAGGTATTGCAGTACCCGAGAGGCTGTAGACCATTGGGTAAGCCTAGCAGCTTACCATTGGCTGGTGGTATGTGGCTCCGCCCTCACAGGCGGGGTATAAGAACAGGTGCCGTCCCAGCAGCCCTCATTCTGTAACAAAGCTGCCGGGGAACAGATCTAGTCTATTGAAACCTTCAGTTATGATACAACCTCGTCATCGAGTTTAATTGATCGTGCATCACACCAGTCTAGTTCTTAGTTTATTAAAGCCTTCTTTACCGTTTACACTCTAAGCGCCGTTATTGAGGGTACCACAATTTACTAAACTAAACTACATCAGGATGGATGCAGGCCTAAAACCAGAGAAGCTCAACCTGGAAGTACAGACACTGGAGGCAAAGGAAATTTTTAAATACTGGCTCCAATGCTTCGAGGCTTACCTGGACTCCTCAGAGACTCCCATCCTGGGGCCACGCATGCTGCGTCTACTCCACGCCCGGGTGAGTCACAGAATCTCCACCACGCTCGAAAAGGCGACGACTTATGAAGAGGGGGTCGAGCTACTCCGCAAGCGGTTCGTCAGACCTATCAATGAGGTGCACGCCAGGCATCTGCTCTCTACCTGCCGGCAGCGGCTGCTCGAAAACGGGACAAAAGACCTCCAGGACGCGCTAACGCTTGCCTCCTCGCTGGAGGTGGCCCGACATAATTTGGGTATGTACCCCGCGGACTCTGCGAGCCCCCCCCGGACTTCCTCAGACTCAGCCATATTACAGGCCTGCGCTACGTGGCGACCCGCTCATCATGGGGGCACACCGTGCTACGTCTGCGGGCAGGGCCAGCACCCACGCTCATGCTGCCCAGCCCCCTCCGCAATCTGCAGCGACTGCGGAAAGAAAGGGCATTTTGCGAGGGTCTGCCTGGCCAGACCCAGGGGCCAGAAGAACAAAGAACAGCCGGCCCGAAAATCAGGCTCTCAGGCCCGCAGGCCTCGCAATGCGGCTGCGCACCGACCCGACATGCCCCCTTCTGACACGTCATCAGCCTCGTGCGAATCATGGGATCGGCCATCTTGTCGGCGGCCATCTTCTCGACCCGACTCGCGCAGCCGACGGCGGCGGCCATTTTACCAGTCCGACTCGGCTGAGGACTCGGACTACCCGTGAGTGGGAGCGATCACACTCGGCCAAAACACCTGCAGAACTCTATGATGCAGGTCCAGGTCAACGGGCGCGACACTGCATGCCTCTTCGACTCCGGGAGCATGGAGAGCTTTATCCATCCTGAAACGGTAAGGCGCTGCTCCCTGCGCACCCATCTCACGTCCCAAACCATAGCCCTCGCATCCGGGTCCCACTGGGTACAAATCAAGGGGTACTGTATCGCGGATCTCTCGATCCAGGGCGCCAAATACACCCGTTTCAAATTTTACATCCTTCCCCACCTCTGTGCCCCCCTGCTGCTTGGACTGGATTTCCAGTGCAGCCACCGAAGCCTGACACTGAAGTTCGGCGGACCCTTGCCCCCTCTCACGGTATGCAGCCTTGCGACACTGAAAGTTGCACCCCCCTCGCTATTCGCGAACCTATCTCCCGACTGTAAGCCAGTCGCCACCATGAGCCGGCGGTACAGTGCCCAAGACATGACTTTTATCAAGTCAGAGGTCCAGCGTTTACTGGGAGAGGGGGCAATCGAGGCTAGCAACAGCCCTTGGAGAGCACAAGTGGTGGTAGTCCGGTCCGGGGATAAGAAACGGATGGTTGTGGATTATAGCCAGACCATAAACCGATTCACGCAGCTTGATGCGTACCCCCTTCCTCGCATCGCGGAAATGGTCAGTCGGATTGCCCAATACTGAGTATTTTCCACGGTCGACCTCAAATCCGCCTACCACCAGCTCCCCATCCGATCAAAAGACCGCCCCTATACTGGATTCGAAGCAGCCGGCTGGCTCCTCCACTTCCTCAGGGTCCCCTTCGGCGTCACAAATGGGGTCTCCGTGGATCAAATGGTGGACCAGTACGGTTTGCGGGCTACATACCCGTACTTGGACAATGTCACCATCTGCGGCCATGACCAGCAGGACCATAACGCAAACCTCGAAAAGTTCCTCCAGACCGCCCGAGCCCTTAACCTGACCTATAATGAGGAAAAATGCGTTTTCCCCACAACCTGGCTAGCCACCCTCGGCTATGCCGTGGAAAACGGGGTCCTAGGTCCCGACCCCGACCCCCTTAAGGAACTCCCCCTCCCCCGCAGCCTCAAGGCCTTCAAACGGTGCTTGGGGCTCTTTTCCTACTACGCCCAGTGGGTCCCCAAGTATGCGGACAAAGCACGCCCACTCATAAAGACCACTACTTTTCCCCTCTCGGCTGAGGCTCAATTGGCCTTCAACCACATCAAGGCCGATATCACTCAGGCCGCTATGCGCGCGGGGGACGAAACTATCCTCTTCCAGGTAGAGAGCGATGCATCAGATATCGCCTGGCTGCTACCCTCAATCAGGCAGGCAGACCAGTAGCGTTCTTCTCCCGGACCCTCACCGCCTCCGAGGTTCGACACTCTGCAGTCGGGAAGGAGGCACAAGCCATTGTGGAGGCTGTGCGCGGCGCTGGAGGCACTACCTAGCCGGTAGGAGGTTCACCCTCGTCACCGACCAACGGTCAGTCGCCTATATGTTCGATAACACGCAACGGGGCAAAATTAAAAATGATAAAATTTTGAGGTGGAGGATCGAACTCTCCACCTACACGTACGATATCAAGTATCGTCCATGGGAGCTCAACGAGCCCCCAGATGCCCTGTCCCGCGGCACATGCGCCAACGTGCAGGACGACCGCCTGCAAGCCAACCACAATGACCTCTGCCACCCGGGGGTTACCCGGCTCGTCCATTTCATCAAGTCCCGCAACCTACCTTACTCAACCAAGGAGGTCAAGGCCATGGTCAGGGCCTGCCAAGTCTGTGCGGAGTGCAAACCGCACTTCTATCGGCCAGACAAGGTTCGGCTTGTGAAGGCCTCGGGGCCTTTGAGCGACTGAGCGTGGACTTCAAAGGGCCCTTCCCGTCCACCAATTGTAATGCCTAATTCCTCACCATTATCGATGAGTTCTTCCGCTTCCCATTCGCCATTCTCTGCACCGACATGACCTCAGCCACCATGATTAAGGCACGGCACAGCATCTTCACTCTGTTCGGTTTCCCCGCTTATATCCACAGCAACCAGGGTACATCGTTCATGAGCGATGAACTGCGTCAGTATCTGCTCAGCAAAGGCATCGCCTCGAGCAGAATGACCAGTTATAACCCGCGGGGAAACGGGCAAGTGGAGAGGGAGAACGCAACAGTGTGGAAGGCTGTCCTTCTGGCCCTAAGGTCGAGAAGTCTCCCAACTACCCGCTGGCAGGAGGTCCTGCCCGATGCCCTACACTCCATTAGGTCGCTCTTCTGCACAGCCACGAATGAGACCCCTCATGAGCGATTGTTTGTCTTCCTCAGGAACTCTACCTCCGGGGTCTCGCTTCCACCTTGGCTGACGGCACCGGGATCTGTTCTTCTCCGGAGGCATACGAGGGGCCATAAAACGGACCCCCTGGTCGAGCAGGTCCGATTACTCCACGCCAACCCCAGTTACGCCTACGTCGAGTACCCCGACGGCAGGCAAGATACGGTTTCCCTCCGGGATCTGGCACCTGCTGGATCCCCCACTACAGACTACCCCCACTACCCGCGCCGCTTCCCTGCAGGACCCGGCACCCCCTACAACACACCCCCTCCCGGCCCCACTCCCCGTTGATGAGCACCTACCGTGCGCACCCCCTAGCCCCCCCCTTTACACACCCTGCCGGCGCCGGCACCGTTACCCCCGGCCCCACCTATTCTCCCTGTGCCCTGTTCCCCTGCCCCGACCCGGACCGAAGCTCCGACCGCCGTGCTCCCAGTCGTACCCTCAACCAAGACGTGCGTGTCCGCCGCACCACCGCCCGAACTGAGGAGGTAGATGAGGACGATCCAGCAACCGAGACGGATGGACTTATGATGGCACTTCACCCCCACCGGACTCTTTTTTTAAACAGGGGGTGAATGTGATGAACGGTTACTGTAACACTGTACCCTTGTCATCATGTAAGGTGATGTCCCCTTTCAGACCGGGCTTGGAACTCTGGGGAACTCTGCCTCCGGCTCCGCCCATCTGGGAGCCGTATATAAGGGGCCGCCTTGTGGGCGGCGTAGCTGTTAGCAAACGTCTCGGCACCAGTCTAGTTCTTAGTTTATTAAAGCCTTCTTTACCGTTTACACTCTAAGTGTCGTTATTGAGGGTACCACAGAGATTAAGACGTTATTTCCCGTGGCTGAGGAATCTGGACGATGAGATAATGGGGCCAATCATTTTAGGACTGAGCCTAGGAGAAATGTCTTCCCTCAAAGGCTTGTGAATCTTTGGAATTCTCTATCCCTGAGGGTTGTGAATGCTCCATCGTTGAATCCATTTTGGGCTGCGATAGACATTTTTTGGTGTTTCAAAAACACAATGGACATGTTGAGTGGATGGAAAAGTGGGATTGAGCCCAAGATTTGCCATGCTGCCGTATTGAATGGTGAAGTGGGTTCAGTGTGTGGTATGGTCTACTCCTGCTCCTATTTCTTATACTTATATGGCAGTCCGCATCATTTAAAAACTTAAAAATTGTACACTGGGATTCCACTATAATGTGATCTGCTACAGCAAGGAACCGGGTATAATGTGGGGTTCATTCTAGACCCTGTGAGTTTGCCATTTCAGAACATACTTGAACACATTGTTGAAGCGTAAATTCTCCGTGCTCCTCAAATCAGTTAGTGCCAGCCTATGAGATGGGAGCCTTGTGACTAATTAGAATGCCAATTTTCCCATGATAAATGCTGGTCACATTTTTACCGATAGCCATCCAAGGATCAATGTGAAAATATGTGTCCTCAGTCATGAAGGAGCTAATCTTAAACCGTCACTGAGAAGCAGAATATCATTGAAAATCAAGGAAGGCTTTTTTTATGCAAACATCCGCTTTGCAAAGAATGGGGATTGCTGAATCAACACAGTGTGGATGACATAAGGTTGAACAGAAGTTGAAAATTGTGTCAGTGGAGATGGATGGTGTCAAGGCGAGGAGGCAGGCTTGCAATTTCAACCATACATCCCTCCACAAGGCTATATACGTCAATTTCCTTAACAATAGCATTGTTAAAGTTTGTTACATGGTCAAGGTTAAAAGTGGAGGTGATGGGTTTTTTGAGTACATTTAAATGAGGGATAGCTGGGACATTAGAACATAGAACATTACAGTGCAGTACAGGCCCTTCGGCCCTCGAAGTTGCGCCGACCTGTGAAACCACTCTAAAACCCATCTACACTATTCCCATATCATCTGTCATGATATTCAAACACACACATCATGATAGACACACCAACAGACAAATCAGAACACACAACACCACAACCAATCACAGAAAGATATAAAAGCACAAACACGACACCTGGTGGTCAGTATTAGCTGGAGAGGAGGACCAGGACAGACCTGCTACACGAAACACTCAGGGAGACAGCACGTGCAGAGTATCCAGAACGAACTGTATTATAAGAGTTAAAATAAAATAGAGTTGTACCACATACAACTGTGTTGGCTCATCTATGCACCAGAGCACCCAACACCACATGGTACAGGAGTGGATCGATACCTGCCGGCATACCTCAGTGTACACAGACAACCAGCAGTGCCCAGGCAAAATGATAGAGCTCCCGGTTCCGCAGCCGCTCCAGTGCTACGGCGATCTCCGCGAAAACTGGCGGCGATTCCGGCAAGTGTTCGAATTGTTCCTGGTGGCAGTTGAACTCCAAGACCTGGATGATAGCGAAAAAATTGAATTTCTCCTCACCATCGCCGGTGCAAGGGCAAGAGAAATATTCACAAGGTTCAGGTTCTCCAAAAGGCAGCAAAGGTACGATTACCAGGCAGTCCTGGACAAATTCTCCAAGTACTGTGAAGAAAACACAATCCAATCGGCAAGTAAAGGTAAGAAAAGCGGCAGTACTCACCTCGTGGCTGGGATCCCGGAGCCCGAATTCCCAGAGGCCGAAATCCCGGGCCTGAGAGAGGGCTGGGTCGAGGTCGGCGGCCACCTTGCTAAAGGTATCACGCTAGCACAGTTGCGCGAGCAGTGCGCAAACCGGAAGTTTCTGCGCAGTCAAGAAAACGGCCATCGGTAAAGGAACAGCGATCTGAGCATGCGCAGTCGCTTCCTACGTGCTACATACCGAGCGTCAGGATGTCAGAGGCCCCAGACTGCACCAATTTAAAGGGGAAACGTCCCAAATCCAATTTAAAAGGAAAACGTCCCAAATCAAAAAAACAAAAATCTGTTAAAGCTGTAAAACAACCTTCCCTCACCTGGAATTTGCACATTGCACATCCGCACATTGCCGCAAATTGACCCAGGAGATGAGTTTGACCTCCGAAGAACCCTCCGACAAGCAGTTACCTACGCACAAGCCGATGATTCCGACCTCGAATACTTCGATGATGATCTTTACAGTGTTTCCGGACCTCGCGAGCCCAATGATAGCTCCGTGGTCCTATACGACTATGACTCGGACGAACCATTCGTGTTGCACATTAGCGGCCCCCACATTGAATCCGACGCAGATGTGGATTCATTTTTCGGATTTGAGGATCTTCAATCCAGCAGATATGACGTCCCAACATATCAGTACCGGATGATGCTGCAGCCTGACATTAACAGACAGGGAGCGGTGCAAGCACACGGAGAGCGCCCTGCTGCCACACAGAGCGTGGTCCACGTCCCGCTCAACGTTCCCGACTCTATGAAAGAAGACATGCAAGATTCCAGAGGGCAGTCCTTGCATGAACAAGAAGTGACTCCAGTGTCACAAGCCTCCACAGAGAGCTCGTGGACAGCCTCCACGATAGAAGCAACGCAAGACTCCAATGTGCGGTCCTTGCAGGAACAAGACCATGAGGGTCTAGCAACCTCTCCTGACCAACCAGCGGCAGACGATGCAAGTCTGCCATGCTCACGTGAACAGCAAGAAGGCTATAACAGCCTACCATGCTCCACTACACAGCAGCATGACCATGACGGTCTCTCATGCTACAATGAAGGGCACAGCGCTGAAGACTGTTCAAGCCCAACTGAAGACAAGCCAAAGGAATCGCCTCTTCCAAGCCCGAAGAAAAAAGGTTTATGCGCTGACCTTCAGGATCATTATAGCCGAACAGAGATTAATAATGCTGCACGGCCACAGAAGGATGCTGAGGATTTGCTAAAGAAATTAATTGAATGTTTAACTTGCAAGGAGCAGACTGAGAATTGCCAGTGTTTTAGTACGGATCGAAAAAAATGGACAAGACAGTGATCCTCAGGTAATGGAAATAACACAACCTGAATCATATCTACAGCAGGGACAAATGTCTCCCTTCAACACAATGCCGCAAAGTCCCAACTTCGGAGACCAGCAGTTAGTCAGTAATGACTCTTCAAACCTTGAGGGGAACATTAATTGCATTGAACCTATACACACTTCACTGATAAATGAGCAGAACATTGGAGCAAGAATCCTGAGGACACCGACATCGAGTAGCCAGATAACGAATTTAAAACCCGCAGCAGTTTCAAGTGAACCAAGTGTGCTTTCCACTAATGGTGAAGATGCAGATAAGGTCGACCCGATTATCCATTGTACCACACTAACCCCAGTGATTAAGCAGTTATGTATGGGGAGTATAATGTGGGCAATTGAGAACAGTAAAAGAGAGACTGTGACCATGCCAGTCCCAGCAAAATCAGACCCAGAGACCATGAAGGCATGTACATTAGACAAAGATACATATGAGGTACCTGAGAAGAAAAGTGAAACGGAATGTTCTTTGGAAAATAGTACAATGTCGATAGAAACATTGGATCCTATATTCGAGACCATACATATGGGAGAATTTGGGGGTAATAAACAAGGTTCTGCAATGTCTGGGGGAAGATTTAAAATTCCAAAGAAGAAAAGCCCAAACGAAGGACAACGGCAAGACAATGACAGTCCACCGACATGGTGTGCACCACCAGATGAAAACTCTGACAATTTACCTAACCCTAGTGAACAGCAAGCTGCTCATGAGGATCTATCCATGGGATGTGAGACGAGTGACGACAGCATCCCACTTCCCATGCGAAAGGTGCAAGGTGACAGACCTCGCCTAGTGCGTACCGAGGCACTCGACGATCACGGTGGGACCACTGACGACTGCGGTGGCGGTGCACAGCTTCCACCCTCGATGGCTCGAGCCTCTCCACTGGTTGGTGCATTCCTGCATGTTCCGACTCCAGAAGTGCAGCTTCAGGGAATCTCGGCTGCCTCCAGTGAACCTGTTGGGACTCCGGACGGGGAGCATCGACGGAAGGCAGACCGGACTCCAGATAGGGAGCAGCCAAGCGCCGACTCTGATTCGCGCACGCCAGACCTTGCTCCGGACGGGCGGTGTCGCGGCCTCGGTGATGGCACGCTCAGGGTGACGGCGGATGCCACGGCAACAGGGAATGGATCGCGTGGCAGTCCCACTGGGTCGGCAGTGGCGACCAGCAATGGCGGTCCAAGACGGACACACCAATTCGCGCCATCGCCAGACGTTGATGCGAGCAACAATTCTCTCTCCAAGGCGACATGCTTCGACGTTTCTCTGCGGAGTCGCCCTTCCGGCACAGCAGGTGGCCGGAACCAGCGTGCACGGTCTCGGCCAACTTCCACATCTGGCACAGTCATCGCCTTGCATGATATTAGTGATGGTGCTACTTCGATGGCAACGACCCATCGGCTACAAGATGCCGTCCACCACAAACATAAAAAGAAAAATGACTCCACCTTGTTCCTGGCATGCAGGGCGGATGGATTGGTGCATAGGCGCAATCAGCGAGCTTTGCGCCGCCTTCCACGCTCGCAACTGAACCGTACGCACACGCCGGATCCTCCACTGGTTCCCAAGGATGACTTCGTGGAGATGCCACGGATCATGCCCCTTTCATCGCCACCAGAACCAAACCACAGCCAAGGCACCACTAACAAAGATGTTGAATGTTATATTTGCACGAATGAAAAAACCAAGCACTGCACGAAGTACAACAAATGGTAAAGTAGAGACTTCGGCAACAGCATCACCTCCAACAGTCCAAGGTGAACCAGTGTGACCCCAAATCTCCACAGCTGAACCGGCTTGAGGACCAGCCCATTCTTGAGGCGGTCACCCATTAGACTGGACTTATAACGCTGTTCATACGTTCAAAAAGTCAAACACTTCTGTATTATAACCTGTTGTTTATTGTTCCAGATATCGTCTGACTGGACCACTGTTCAAGTTTTTTTTTCTCGCATCCATGTTTTGTTATGGTACAACCTTGTTAGTGTGACGCACCCGACATCGCCCCATGTAAATAGTTACGTCATATACACACGCTGTACACAACACACGCACACACTCTTAGATGCACTCACGACACGATTATATTTATAACCACGTAGGCACATATCTTTGTAAAAAGGGGGGATTTCATGATATTCAAACACACACATCATGATAGACACACCAACAGACAAATCAGAACACACAACACCACAACCAATCACAGAAAGATATAAAAGCACAAACACGACACCCGGTGGTCAGTATTAGCTGGAGAGGAGGACCAGGACAGAACTGCTACACGAAACACTCAGGGAGACAGCACGTGCAGAGTATCCAGAACGAACTGTATTATAAGAGTTAAAATAAAATAGAGTTGTACCACATACAACTGTGTTGGCTCATCTGTGCACCAGAGCACCCAACACCACATCGTCCATATGTCTATCCAATGACCATTTGAATGCCCTTAGTGTTGGCGAGTCCACTACTGTTGCAGGCAGGGCATTCCACACCCTTACTACTCTCTGAGTAAAGAACCTACCTCTGACATCTGTCTTATATCTATCTCCCCTCAATTTAAAACTATGTCCCCTCATGCTAGACATCACCATCCGAGGAAAAAGGCTGTCACTGTCCACCCTATCTAATCCTCTGATCATCTTGTATGCCTCAATTAAGTCACCTCTTAACCTTCTCTCTAACGAAAACAGCCTCAAGTCCCTCAGCCTTTCCTCATAAGATCTTCCCTCCATACCAGGCAACATTCTGGTAAATCTCCTCTGCACCCTTTCCAATGCTTCCACATCCTTCCTATAATGCGGCGACCAGAATTACACGCAATACTCCAAATGCGGCCGCACCAGAGTTTTGTACAGCTGCAACATGACCTCATGGCTCCGAAACTCATTGGGTTGTATGGGAGGAGATCTGTGAGACTGAATAAGTCAATCAGCTCTCAATAAAGAAAAGAAACAGCGCCTTGTTTTGTACTTGCCTATCGATATGGATCCTGTTGGTATTACTTCTGTGGTTCACCCAGAGAGTCAAGATTGTATCTGTATTTAGTCTTGTTATTCAAGCTCAGGCCAAAGGGTTATACCACCAAAGGATCAGAAATACCATTGCCCCAGTAGGGTTTTGAGGCAGCAAAGGATGGTTAGTAGGATTCAAGAACTGACACAGATTTTACAAGTTACTGTCAGAGGACACCATTGGCCCGCAGACAATCCAGCCACAGCAACATATCCAGTTGAATTAATGGCGATTTTACATGAAGGATACAGTGGGGAACAAATTTATAATTGCGACAAGACATCCCTGCACTAGAAAATGTTACCAGAGAAGTGAATAGGAATAAGAAACAACGCTAACCGAGGAACCACAATTAAACCGGTTAAGACAGTGGTGACAATTTTCCTTCGCTGAAACACAACTTGTCAACCCAAGCTTACTCTACTCCTCATTGGAAAATTCACTAAACCACGTTTTTTCCATCGTTTAAACCTAAAATAACTATCATGCCAATAGTCAAGAAGCTCCGGAGCCCAGATGATTTAATCGATTTCAAAGACTGGTTCTACTATGAACCTGCACCAAACATCAGTAAACACCGAAGACGGAGCAGTCTGTTGGAGAAAGTCATCTTGCTGGCTGACAGCTGCCCTGCACACCCATTCACAGAGAGCCTGGTAACGCGAGATGGGAACATCAAATGAATCGAAAGAACATGACAGAAGTTCAACCTTAGACCAAAGCATCATACCGATCTTCAAAGAGTTTTTTAAATTAAAATTTCTTTTTTTAAAGTGCTCAATTCTTTTTTTCCCTATTAGGGAGCAATTTAGCATGGCAAATCCACCTACCCGGCACATCTTTGGGGTGGGGGTGAGACCCATGCAGACATGGGGAGAATGTGCAAACTCCACATGGACAGAGACCCGGGGCGGGATTGAATCCGGGTCCTCGGCAGCGTGAGGCAGCAGTGCTAACCACTGCATCACCCTGCCACCCCTTGATCTTCAAACAGAAGGGAAGTGATTAATTGAACAGTGAGCAGGAAGGATGACGTGTAGCATTGCCTGAAATAACACAACATGAAAGACGGCATCTACATGTGCCGTTGTGTCGGGCAAGAAGCGATAATCAACTGTGCCAAAAGTCCCTTGGACACACACCCTGGGGACTGCGTTTGAGACAGAAAATAACAGAGACAATATGGGGGATTTCAAAGGTGTCATTGGAGAATAAATGATTGAAAACAAGAAGAGAGTTGTAGACTATGATAGATCCAATTCCCCTGATCTGAACAAGGCTTGAAGCCGTATTAGGTAATGACAAGATTGAATATCAGCACCCAAGTAGGTACCAGCGAGGCAGTGACAGGTGATGGAATACTTTGTAACAGGTTCAAACCACAAAGACATCCAGCAGGCTAAACAAGACGATGGTGATAATGCTGAGACTGAACCACTGGCATCAGCCTAAACAGTTATCCACTACCTGGAAAAATCACTGAGTTGGTTGGGAGCCGATTGAAAAATCAACTGTTGCAAGTCGGACATAACATTAGAACATCCTTCACGCAATAAAGGCAGAGGTGAGGACTAAACGTAAATGGTTAAAACTTAACTGTTTTCTTCGGCGAGCATTCATCCATTCAATTATGTCAAATTGTAAATATACATTCACATTTCAGCCGAGAAGAAATAGCATTTAATTGAATTCAATTGGTTGTATTCACTTTGTTTGGTTTTATTATTCTGGTTGCTGGCTTGGCATATCATAGAATTTCAGTGCAGAAGGAGGCCCCCGGCCCATCGAGTCTGCACCGGCTCTTGGAAAGAGCACCCTACCCAAGGTCAGCACCTCCACCCTATCCCCACAACCCAGCAACCCTACCCGACACTAAGGGCAATTTATCATGGCCAATCCACCTAACCTGCACATCTTTGGACTGTGGGAGGAAACCGGAGCACCCGGAGGAAACCCACGCACACACGGGGAGGATGTGCAGACTCCGCACAGACAGTGACCCAAGCCAGAATCGAACCTGGGACTCTGGAGCTGTGAAGCAATTGTGCTATCCACAATGCTACGGTGCTGCCCTGGAAGGACCGTGTTGTAACAGCCTTACCTATTCCACGGTTTTGTATTGTGGACACATAGGAACAGGAGCCTTTTCAGCCATTCGGTTTGATTATTGCTGAGCTCATATCCCAACTACATTTACTACCTCAGCTCCGCATGCCTTAATTTCCTTTCTCAACTAAAATCTCCCAATCCCCGTCTCGAAAGCAACAATTGTCACAAAATCCTTCTTGGGGTGGGGGGGGAATATAAGATTTCTGTTATCCTCTGTGTGAAAGTTTACATCACCCTGGGGTAGGATCTTATATTGACAACCCAGTCAGTTGCTTGGCAGAGATTCAGTGATAATTGTGCTGATTGTTTCTGTGAGCTGCATCTGTGAACTGTGCCCCTATATTAGAAGCATAAGGTTGATTCATCATTAACTATCTTTTGACAGGAATATTATGCAGTTGGTTTATTTTTGGTGTGGCATTATTATCCCAAATTGTCGATTTATTATGATATCCAAATGTAACACATAAGGCCCCCTGGGTAGCACAGAAGCAGAGAATAATGGTTATGTGGGAGTGATTACAAGGCATTGATATAATCAAAGATTTTGGTGACACTGTAAACCTCAAGAGAAAAGCATGAACTGCTTATAACCGTGCTGTCAACACTTACATGAGATTACAGCTTTGAAATAACTACAGGCTTGCTGTTTGCAGGAATATATATTCTGAGTTTCCAAGCCCAATATTGTGTCCCTACTTTCATAGAAGAGATCTTGTTGCAGTTACCAGTGGCTAGTGCACTGTATGTATAGCATTGCAGTTTGTATATCGATGGGTCAGCACTTATGACCAGGCAACTGGACATTCATCCAAAAATGTCATAGACTAACTTCCTGGGCAGCTAAGCATCGAGTAAGCATTGAAGTCTGTCAGTTTGAGAAATTAAAAACTAGAGGGCCCAGTTTGCTTATTCTTTTGTTTATTGCTGAGTATTTTATACGCCAAAGACATTACAGTGCCAGTGAAATTCACAAGCCAGGTCTTGATGTGACTCTGTAGGGGAATAACACAAGCCCTGATTAAGACTGTCTCACTACCTTGCTTTGAAACAGGAGTTCGCACTTGGGACTGATGGAATGGGGGGCCCTGTTTGCTGGGTCTCCTGGTGCCTTGTTGAGTTTCTTCAAACATCTTTAGTGAAACACAACTGCACCAACACGTTGAGGTTCCTCACTCGACTGACAACTCTGCTCCCCACCCCCCCCGCCCGCCTTCCCAGTTGTGAGTTTGCATCTTCAAGGTTAACTCTTGGCCATTAGAGCTATATTCAGAGCCAGGTCGAATGGACATGACTGAATGGAAGTTGATAAGACAGCTAACAATCTGAAATTTGGTACAAAAGCAACTGAAGTTATATATTGGAAAAACAGAAAATAATACAGGGAAAAATGAATAGCTATTCTGTGATCACATTTATCAAGCAGATGCCACTTGTGCTACGGAATAGTTTTGTAGTAGTCTTGCTACTGCCAAGTTTATCAACCGTACTTTTTGACAGATGCCAGCATTAGAGATGCACCATCAGGCTATATCTAATGTCACATTCTGTGTCTGCATGCAGAGAAGGTTCATATATATTGTTGAGAGAATTCCACACAGTTCATAGATGTCCATAGAATTTACAGTGCAGGAGGAGGCCATTCGGCCCATCGGGTCTGCACCGGCCCTTGGAAAGAGCACCCTATTTAACCCCACACTTCCATTCTATCCCTAACCTTTTTTGGACACTAAGGGCAATTTAGTATGGCTTATCCACCTAACCTGCATATCTTTGGACTGTGGGAGGAAACCGGAGCACCCGGAGGAAACCCACGCAGACACTGGGAGGACGTGCAGACTCCGCACAGGCAGTGACCCAGCCGGGAATCAAACCTGGGACCCTGGAGCTGTGAAGCAATTGTGCTAACCACTGTGCTACCGTGCTGCCCCGTTAGATTCTGATGTTCTGCATTACTCGTAACTTTATTTTGATCTTGTGCTAGCTGTGACACTGAGCAGAGTAGTAACTTGGTGAGTGACTCAACTAGAAATTGGGTTTTCATCCGCTGCATAGCTATGCGTACAATGGGGGCCAAGCATGGATCCGTGCAGGAAGAATTGTTAAGTCGGGTCAGCATGATGGTGAATTGCTGATTGTTTTATTGGTGCAGAGGTGCATGCCCATTGAAGGCCTTCAGGATGAAGGCAGGTATCGTAACTTTGCCTCATAAGGATATCTTTGCATTTCATATTATTCTCCTACTCCGATCTATCTAGAGCTGCCAGCATATGCTGGATATTCAGAATGGACAAAGGTTGGCCGTTGCAATTTTCTTGAAGCTAATGTAAAATTCATGAACTCTGAGGCCAGACACTGAGCGTAGCTGCAGACAGATTTGTGCACATGGTGGATGGTGTACGGTTTGACAGAGGCCTGAGTGTGCTGTGAGAAGGGGCACCAAATGGCACTGTCTATATTGGAAAGTCAGTTGATGTAATCTTCTTGTCGGATGGCCTGATTTATATTACAAGAACACTTGTAGCTAAAGCTATAAACGATTTATTAACATTAACGGTGGGTCAAATATATACAAAACAACAGATGAATAACAGCATGAACATGCACAAGCAACCTCTCTTTCAGCTCCCTAATCAGTCTGAGATCACCTGACTCTAACGTTCACTTACATACTAATGAGACTCCGAATGGTCAGTTGGTGAATGATAATGATGCAAATCTCCCCTGGTGGCTGGCTGCTCTCCAGACAAAAATAGAAGTTTGCCAATTATTTTTTCCCCCCCTGGAAGCTTTTCTCTTTAATCTGTTTTCACACTTGCTGCCCATATCACCAATGTAGATTTTTCATCAGTGCAGTGTTAACAAATGTCATGTTACATGGAGGTCTCATTAAAATTTCTGTAAACCTCTGCGTTTTAATGCATTTGTGTGTGTGTGAGTGCGCTTGGGTTGGAGCAATTACAAAATCCGGGGTGGCGTGGGGGGAGGGGGGGGGCATGAACATGATGGGGCCCAGTGTAGGTGCCAGCGTTCTCAGCGCCGGACCCAATCCCACTTTTTTGCTGAGGACAAAATCTGGAAATACATTTCCCACAGCTGGAGTAATGGTTCCCTTTGACTTTCACAAATACCTTTTGAGAAACGTATCAAGAGCGAGATGATATCAGAATGGAAACTGCAGCTTGGACAGAAAGTTATGCAAGTTATTTGGTCAAAGCTGGTCAGGCGAGAGAATACCAACGATAAAACTGCACGAGACATCTCTGGCTGGAATGACAGAAAGCAAGTGATTCAAAACAAACCTGTTGGACTTTAACCTGGTGTTGTAAAACTTCTTACTGGAATGATAAAGACAGCAGTTTAATTGCCAGCCTTTCTGTCAACCTCCCATGCAGGGGCTGGTTTAGCACACTGGGCTAAATCGCTGTCTTTTAAAGCAAACCAAGGCAGGCCAGCAGCAAGGTTCAATTCCTGTACCAGCCTCCCAAACAGGCGCTGGAATGTGGCGACTAGGGGCTTTTCACAGTAACTTAATTGAAGGCTACTTGTGACAATAAGTGATTTTCATTTTTCATTTCATGCTCATTATTCTAAAAGTTATTCATGTATAATATATGCCATTCAATACATGTATTGTATATAAACACATATATATAATATGTATTTTATTTGTGTGTGTAGTTGAGTGAGTCAGGTTAACTTAATACTATTGAACAATCTCTGCAATATTCCATACTGCTACTCCTAAACTTTCTGAAGTTACATTACAATGTCCCAGAAGCAGGGAACGGTAAATGTTCAAAAATTGTTTTTAAATGCAATGGATTGATATTCATAGATAAGCACTTAGTAATGGACCTGTATGAACTTCCTTTGAATGTTATTTTAAAATAATTAATCCACTCTGTTTCAGTATTGAGCAATGTAATTTTATGCAAATAACATTACATTTTGTATTAATATTGTATTGTGTAATTTCAGGCCATAAACCAGCCAAGCTGGAATATGAATAAGGCAGTTTTCCTTGTTATCATTCCATTTGAGACACTGTTGTTGTGATCTGAAAATTCATTTTTAATTTCCCGCATCCAGAGATTGCCTCAGGAGCTTTAAAATCAAGCCAAGGGGTTCGCTGTTGGCTTTTCTAATTCCAGTTTATCCCTAACTCTGTCAAACATACAGAACACCTCACTTATGTACATTCACCATCGGAACCCAAGCATGGGCCAGGTCAATATAGAGTTACCAATTGAAGCATTATTGTTAGTCAGGTTTCATTCAAATATGCTGTGAAATGTTCATACTATGCGCTCTTGAGCAGAATACTGCAGTACAATTCTTAGTTTTGCCTTTCCAAAATTAGTTTGGATTTGGAGAGAGCTTTAGATGACTCCGCGATGACGATTTGGTGATTACGGGTCTATACTAATGATGGGGGAGTATTTAAGCAATGAATGTTGGCTAAAAGTACAACTTTTTTTTGTTTAGCATGTTGCTTGTGGAACATTAAACAATCTATTAACAAAACCAGATATCAAAAAAACTCATAAATCATGCAGAGAAAGTAAAATTGAAGGACAAATGATCAGAGCTTATCTCCCAAGCAAGGTCAACAAAAACGTTGCAAGTTACTCACCTTTAACTTACTATTATGGATGGGCACAAATTTGAAAGGTGACAAAGACTCTTCATTTCAGTGTTTAGTTTGTTGAAGAAATCTGATCTCAAACTCGAAGACATGTAAACCTCAAAAAGGCTGCTGATGATCGCAACGGATCAACACTTAATGCTTCAGTGTCATCTCTGTCTACTATTACAATGTGCTTATTTTCAATAGGGGTAACAGCTCCTCTACAACAGTGAATGTTCCATACACAACTTAACCTAGATCTTCTGAATGGCCATAATCCATTTTTGGTTAATGACAATTGCAACATCTAATTTCACCTCTGAAATCCCCATTGGTAGTTTCTGGACTGTGGTTTGTCTTTCACAGGGCTTTGAGGGAAGGTCAGCTGCCTATATTTTTGGTTGATGCAAAGATGATCATTCGCAGATCTGTTTATTAAAAAAAAGGTTGGCATCCTGGGGTGTCCGGGGACTGGCAACAATCTCATTTAGCTACCTTCATTTCAAACAGTCAGGAATTGGGGTTGAACTGAGAATAATATTGTGATCAATAGGTGGTTATCAAACGCACTGCTGAGGCATTCTCACTTTTTGAGTTTGTTCCGAATTGGGATTAAGCTTAAAATGTTCAGCGTTATCCAGAACTTCAACATCAGGTTTTGTTGCTTCATGGCATTAGAACTGATGCTCAGTGTTGCAGTGTCGTCAACCTGTTTTTCTTTTCACTTTGCTCAGGAGTTTCATATGGATTTGGGTTATATTTCCACAGCATGAGTATTAGAGTGATGCATGTTTGACAGGAATTGGGTCTCGTTAAGTGCAGGAAGATGGGGAACCAAGGAACAGAACTGTCACTGTGGCTGCTCTGCATGCGGACTGCTGACCGTTCCAGCTAGCTAGAGGTGTTCATCTTATACACTTAAGCAGCAGGATCTCCAAGAACCTCATTACGATTGCCTTCAATTTGAGATCTTCTCCCGGCAAAGCTGTCAGATTTGTTCCTAATTGCGGCTTCCTTTTGTATCTATGGCAGAGGGCGCAGTGGTGTCAACTCGAGGTCGAAGTGGGCTCAACTCCACCTGCTTTGTTTTCTGCATGAGAGGGGGAGATCTGTCCTCTGGCCTACCCTGTAATGAACCGGCTCAAATCAAATGTCGAGTATTTCTGGAAAGTGTAAATGGGAGCTAATGATCTTTGGAACATCATACCGAGGCTGACTCAATCTGGAAGGAGTCTTTAATGCACCCTGAACCCATGTTTTGGTGCCAGCAGCAATGAAGAGCAGACTGCATTGTGTTTGGGGTGCACAGTTCATATGTTGATTGCACATTGTCTTTGCTAATTGGACATCATTCTCCTGGAAAGATATTAAAAATCGAGACTAAATTGCACTTTGAAGTGCCTGCTCAGCTTACGACTCCAAGGTCTACTTGTATATTATTTTGACTGTACCTTGGGATGTACATATTTAATAGCGACGTCAATAGAATGAAAGTTTTACTTTTGTGTAAAAGACATTAAATGCATTGCATACACGAGAAAACAAACTCAAGCTGCCATCATTTTGAGTCCATAATTAACATCCCCTGGTATCTGGTTTCATCGCAGCACCAAAAGTGGTCCCATTGTTGCCACTCGTGCTGAACCTACACCCAGAACTACACCAGGGATTCTCCTGTGTGGATCTATTTGCCTCAGAGGCATTGTGTTGGATTAACAAAGTGGGTCATTGAAAGAAAGACTGAGTAATATGTTTAGGCAGGTTTCAAATCATGGATCACAAGTGTCAGTCCATCGGATCGATGTCTTAGCTCTTCAAACTGCACACCTGGTTTAGCACAGGGCTAAATCGCTGGCTTTGAAAGCAGACCAAGGCAGGCCAGCAGCATGGTTCAATTCCCGTACCAGCCTCCCCGAACAGGCGCCGGAATGTGGCGACTAGGGGCTTTTCGCAGTAACCTCATTTGAAGCCTACTTGTGACAATAAGCTTCTGGATAATTTGAGGTTGGCGCACCGATGTTTGGAGAGGATAAGGCTCTGTCTGAAGAAGAGTCAGCTGAATCTTTTCCAAAGTATTACAGAAAACATCCTATCTTTAACAATGGCTTGACTTGTGGGTTTTGAGAAGGTGTGGCAAATGTGAGACAGAAACATGAGCCAAAGGTGTTTGCGCTGTCAGGAAGAATAAATGCATCTTCAATGTTGGAGGAATATTGAAGGAAAGAAATGAGCTTCATTCACTATCAGTCTGTGCTCTTTCAGAGCATGTATCACACCATGGAAAGTGAAATAGTGGCGTGGCGATGAGATGGAAAAGTGACATTAATTCACTGATGTTAATCAAAAATAGGTAGAAAGTAATGGTGGAATCATGGAAAGTTGCTGCACTATATGCCCCCTTGTATCTAATGGATGGACCTCATCAGACCAGCATTTAAGTAACAGGAGTTCTATTTAGAAGGACATGCCATGGTGTTCCTTACAGGTGCTGTCTCTGGCTATAATAGCTGTGTGTTGTGATTTCAGAAGACAGTAGTCAGCATGGACCAGTGTTTGAAGAACAGCCACTACCTACCATCTACCCAGAAGAGTCTGAGGAGGCTAAAGTGTCACTAAACTGCCGAGCCCGGGCAAATCCTCCTCCAGTCTACAGGTAAAAGAAGCTTTTTTTTGGTGTATAAATGTGTCCTTCTGCTGTGGTGTTCAAAGGAATATGACTCTATATATTTGTTATCAGTATTAGAGGGTGTGTCAAATGTGCTTTTGCCTCACTTTATAATCCCTTTTTACTTTTCCTAATCCCTTATTGTTATCATTTGATCGCCAGGTGAGTACTGGAATGGTCTTGACCTCCCACTACATTTGTTTGTACTATCACTCCTTGCATTGTCTCTGACATAATCAAAGAAATGTGGGTTCATTCCTCCCCATGGTGGTATGGACTGTTTCTCTTTGATTTTTGGCTTAACATGTAGAATTGCATTTTGTGCCTGATGTAGGTGGAAACTAAACAACCGGGAAATTAACGTGGATGATAGCCGCTACAGTATGATCGGCGGTAACCTAGTTATCAACAACCCAGAAAAACCCAAGGATCGTGGCAAGTACCAGTGCCTGGCAACAAACAAGTACGGAACCGTCATCAGCAAAGAGGCCAAGCTGCAATTTGGATGTACGTAGTTATCTGGCAAACACAAATCCTCCAGAATCGATCGATGTGCCCCCGAGTATTTGTTTGGTATTTTATTTTGGCCCCTTTTCAGTTGTTGGCTCAGTTCTAGCCCCCCCCCCCCCCGCCTGCTTACTCCCGATGCTTGAGCCTGTAATCTAGCCTGACGCTCCAGTGCAGTACGGCAGGAGTGCTGCATTGTCAGAGGTGTCTTCTTAAACGGCAACTTCTATTACATTATAGAAGCTATATCAATTGTAACCTCCCAAAGTGCTTTACATGAGGGCATTAAAAACTAAGTTTGACATCGAGCTACATTTGATCAGATGACGGAAACCTTGGTCAAAGAAATATGTTGTAAGGAAGAGACATCAAAAGGGTTTTGTGTCGATTCTAAAATGTATTTGCAAGAAGGGGCTTGCAGAATTAAAGATTAAAAGGGGGGTCTGATCCAGCTCATGAGCAAAGGACAGAGAAGCAAAGCTTGCATTTTTACAAATTTCCATCACATTGGGGAGTCAGTGGTATTATCACTGGACTAGTAAACCAGAGACCCAGAGTAATGCTCTGGGGACCCAGATTCAAATCCCGCCACTGGTGAAATTTGGATTCAATAAAAATCTGGACTTAAAAGTCTATTGATGACCATGAAACTATTGTTGATTGTTGTAAAAACCCATCTGGTCCACTAATGTCCTTTAGAGAAGGGAATCTGTCATCCTTACCTGCTTTGGCCTACATGTGACTCCAGATCCACGGCAATGTGGTTGACCTTAACTGCCCCTTCAAGGGCAATTAGGGATGTGCAATAAATGCTGGCCCAGCCTGCAAAGCCCAAATGCCATGAACGGAATAAAAAATAAGACTCATCTTCGATTGCTTCATGTATAATGAACTTCTCTGAAGTTCACCACCCATTCTTCTGTAGTCCAACGTTGCATATTTTGTTTTGCACTAAATTAGGTCTCGGGCAGGTTAATGAATTCCACAATCAGTTCTCTGAAGTTTTTTGGTTAGTGTGACCAGCCAGATTTCAGCGATGTAGGCTGTAATAATTCACCAGAAGCTTCCACATTTACCTCAGGCTAGTGAGAAACGCACATGGGGAAAGTATCTCTTTTGGACATTTTATCTGCACCTGTTTATTTCTCTCGGGGATTTTAATAGATAAACCCAGGACACTTATTTCAAATTAAACAATGAAGGTAAGGCAAGGGGGAAAAAGTTTAAAGCAATTCAGGATTTTTTTTTGTGGTGCCGAGATGTATGATGGCCAATGCATGGAGGACCCATTGGGGAAAGAGGACATGGAGGTGGATGGTGGGGTCCTTTTGGGAGGACTCTGCCACCTTCACCCCGACCATGCCACATCTTTCCACGGAGGGCTCATGTGGCAGTGATTTTCTAACTGTCCTTTGTTCGGAATATGCTATATCCCAGGGAGCCCTTCGACCAGAGCACCAGAAGACAGCACCAGCAAACCTACCCATAAATAGAGCCATATCCTCTCAAATATATATTTTATTGTCTCCGAGCAACAGGCATAACTTTGTGGTAAACCAAAAGATACCGAAGTATTACAGGGATATTGTGACTTGTGAGCTTGGTAGGTGTGGACTAAAGACCATTTTGAAGAATTGATCAAGTACAGTGCCGTAAGAACAGCAGTTTATTATAACAAGAAAAACATGAAAATGCAGAAATTTCTTTCTCATCGTATCAATACTGAGCCCTTGTGCAAATTGAGCAACATTCATGGCACACTGAGTTCTATATTGGTGTTGAAATGGACCCAAATGGTCACCTCTCATTGCATATGTACACCCTCCATTAATGCTCCCCTCTCACTGTTTTAGAATTATGCACATTCATTTTATGTTTGGAGTCTTTATGTAATTAGCGTTGGAACATCTTTCCTGAATCATACATGAATCGGACTTTTAGCTCCATTTTTATATCATTCCAGTTCGAATTACAATGGCTGGGATCAGTTTAAACCAAATTAGATTTTAGTTAGAAGCTCACTGTTTGAAGTAGCTCTGTATTTGAGTCGGTCTGAGGTGAACAATCTTAATGAATTGCTGCTTCTGGTGCATGTAGATGAACTGATGGCCGGCTGTGTTGCTCAATACTCTGCCGCTCACTTGGAAACAGTATCATTGTGCGACGTGAAGTATATCTGCACTTCAGAACCAGCTTCATTAGTGTTGTCGGCATCACATTATAACTTGCATATTATTTTAGTCAGTTGTTAAAACTTACACTCTGCTTTTTTGCCCTTTTAGTTGCAGTCTCGTAGCTCATGTACCTTCAACTTTTTAATTAAAAGCCAAGACTGGTGTTGTCGAATCTGTGATTGCTGACTCGCCTTGTCTGATCACTTTCTAACCTTGCTGATGCTTTGTCTTTTGATCCATTGACCTTGCGTCTCAGTCTCAGAAGCCGCAGGGTAGAATTTATATCCACTGATGATTTTTGTTTGTAATTTGTCACTCAAGAGTTGTAGGGTCAGCTCACTAGAGAGTTCTAAATCGTATCCCTCAGCTTCTCGTCATACTATCTTCCGTTTACTGTCATTATATGTTAAGAGATGGTCAGGGACAGATTACTGAGCTATAAATATCACTCGATTGTTCATGGGGGAAGGGGAGAAAGGGGGCTTGCAATGAATGTTTATGAACTCCTAACCAATCCAAGGTAGCGCGTGCCTCTAATGTGTCCCTGGCCATCCATTACTCTCTAGATTGTGCAGTTGCATGAAATTTGATTCCGAATCAATTCATCTTTGAAACTCTCTCCCAACCAGATTGGAATACAGCAGAGTTGGGCTTCAACTATACTTGAGTGAGCCCACAATCTATCTTTCTTTCTCTTTGCTTTGATTGAAAGAGACATTTGAGCAAAGCTTGATTCAAGCATGAATTTCTAAACCTTCCGTTAACCTGTCCATTCCATCATCTCAGCATTGTTGAAGATGAGCACTTATTAACAGCCACAAAAGATTCTTGAGCTGATTGCAATCAGGACAGGAAAAGGTGCAAGAGATTCGCTTCCACTGGAATGGGTGGGGACGTTGCTTTACGATCCTCATTCCCTTGTCCTTTAACCTTTGCTGGCACCACTTGTATGAATATTGGGTGAGAATAGGATTGGGTTTGGCTGTGGTGTCTTTCAGAGTCAGATAGCATGCTGACACTCCCATTTTGAAGACGTTGGAGGGACTTTGTGGAAGGGTATTTCAGGAAGAATGGAGACCATGACCGGAGAGGTTTGGATGGAGAAAGCTATCCAGCCCATTTGATCCCATCCTTTTAGGACATAACTGCAGTGTCTGACTCAGGCATTTAAACATGGGCCGGGTCTGATCTCAGCTACCCCTTCACCCTCCAACTCATGCTCCCCCTCAGGTGGTGGTGGGAAGAGTATTTTTCCACCCTTGGAAAAAGCTGACTCATCCTAGACCCCATTATATGAGTCCTGGGCACCACTTTAAACTATATGAGACTCAGTTTATCCTCCGCTGCGCCTCACTCCGCACCCCGATCTGCATCGCCCCTCCCAGAGCATCCTCCCTCTCCATCAGCTCCCCATATCTGACACCTCATCCTCGCCTATCTCATCCTCAGATGTTAGTTTGTCCTGTAGCGCTGGAGGCGGCAGCCATGGGAACGAACCCAACTCCTTCCTCAAGAAGTCCCTTACCTGCAGGTAACTGAATCCATTCCCCTTCGGCAGCAAGCACACCTCCTCAAGCTCCTCCAATTCCACATAAGTACCCCCCACAAACAGGCCCCGAAAACATTCTATCCTCAACTGCCCTCACCGCGGAAACCTCGGGTCCAGCTCCACCGGAACAAACCTGTGGTTACCACAAATTGGCTCCCACAGGGACAAACCTTCCATCCTACAGAACTACCAACATTGATTCTACACCCTCAAAGCTGATACAACTACCCGGCTCGTGGAGAACCTGGCCAGCAAGAGTGGAAGAGGTTCCAACAATAGCATCTTCAGACTGGTCCCTTTATAGGAAGCCTCCTCCTCCATCCTCCATCCGTCCCTACACCAACCTCTCCTCCGCTACCCATACCATAGCTATGTTCGCCACCCAATAATAATTCTGCAGATTCGGAAGCACAATTACCGCTGACCTACTGGCATTCAATCAATGGGTGCTAAGGATTCATTGTCAGCTGTTGCTTATATCTGCGAGTCTTTTATGGACTAGAATTGGGGAGCATAAGATGGAAATAGAAACTATCAGGGTTAGGCAGAATTGAGATGTCGAGCTTGTTCAAGGAGCAAATACTGCCTGTCCTTGATATGCATGTCCCTGTCAGGCAGGGAGGAAATGGTCGAGTGAGGGAACCATGGTTTACAAAAGAGGTTGAATGTCTTGTCAAGAGGAAGAAGGGGGCTTATGTAAGGATGAGAAAGCAAGGTTCAGTTAGGGCATTTGAGGGATACAAGATAGCTAGGAAGGAGCTCAAGAAAGGGCTTAGGAGAACTTAGGGGGGGCATGAGATGTCCTTGGTGGGTAGGATCAAGGAAAACCCCAAAGCTTTTTACACTTATGTGAGGAATAAAAGAATGACCAAGGTGAAGTTAGGGCCGGTCAAGGACTGTAGTGGGAACGTGTGCATGGAGTCTGAAGATATAGGAGAGGCCCTAAATGAATACTTTTCTTCAGTGTTCACAAAGGAGAGGGACCATGTTGTTGAGGAGGATATTGCGATACAGGCTGGTAGGCTGGAGGAGGTAGATATTCGGAAGGAAGATGTGTTAGAAATTTTGAGAAGCCTGAGGATAGATAAGTCCCCTGGGCCTGATGGGATATATCCTAGGATTCTTTGGGAGGTGAGGGATGAGATTGCAGAGCTTTTGGCTTTGATCTTTATGTCCTCGCTGTCTACAGGAATAGTAGCCATGATGTGGAGATGCCGGCGTTGGACTGGGGTGAGCACAGTACGAAGTCTTACAACACCAGGTTAAAGTCCAACAGGTTTGTTTCGATGTCACTAGCTTTCGGAGTGCTGCTCCTTCCTCAGGAGAACAGACCTCTGCATTCACCTGAGGAAGGAGCAGCGCTCCGAAAGCTAGTGACATCGAAACAAACCTGTTGGACTTTAACCTGGTGTTGTAAGACTTCGTACTGTACAGGAATAGTGCCAGAGGACTGGAGAGAGGCGAATGTTGTCCCCTTGTTCAAGAAAGGGAATAGGTATAACCCTGGGAATTATAGGCCGGTTAGTCTCACTTTGGTCATAGGTAAATTATTGGAAAGGGTCCTGAGGGATAGGATTTATGATCATTTATAAAGATACAGATTAATCCAGGATAGTCAGCACGGATTTGTGAGGGCTAAGTCTTGCCTCACAAGTTTGATTGTATTCTTTGAGGAGGTATCTTTGTACACAGATGAAGGTAGAGCAGTTGATGTTGTATACATGAATTTTAGTAAGGCGTTTGATAAGGTGCCCATGGTCAGCTCATGCAGAAAGTAAGGAGGCATGGCATAGAGGGAAATTTAGCCGATTGGATCAGTAACTGGCTATCACATAGAAGACAGAGGGTGGTGGTGGATGGTAAATTTTCATCCTGGAGCCCAGTCATCAGCGGTGTACCACAGGGATCAGTGCTGGGTCCTCTGCTATTTGTGATTTTTATCAATGACTTAGATGATGGAGTTGAAGGTTGGGTTAGTAAATTTACTAATGACATCAAGATTGGTGTAGGCTGCAAAGAGACATTGACAGGATGTAGAGCTGGGCTAAAAAGTGGCAGATGGAGTTTAACCCTGATAAGTGTGAGGTTATTTATTTGGTAGGACAAATTTGAATGCGGATTACAGGGTTAACGGCAGGGTTCTGAAGAATGTGGAGGAGCAGAGAGATCTCGGAGTTCATGTCCATAGATCTCTGAAAGTTGCCACCCAAGTGGATAGAGCCGTGAAGAAAGCCTATAGTGTGTTTGCATTTATTAACAGGGGGATTGAGTTTAAGAGCCGTGAGGTTATGCTGCAACTGTACGAGATCTTGGTTATACCACATTTGGAGTATTGTATGCAGTTCTGGTCACCTCATTATAGGAAGGATGTGGAAGCATTGGAAAGGGTGCAAAGGAGATTTACCAGGATGCTGCCTGGATTGGAGAGTAGGTCTTATGAGGAAAGGTTGAGGGAGCTAGGGCTTTTCTCATTGGAGCGAAGGAGGATGAGAGGTTACGCAATTGAAGTGTATAAGATGATGAGAGAGATAGATAGAGTGGATGTTCAGCGACTATTTCCTCGGATGGATGTAGCTGTTACAAGGGGGCATAACTATAAGGTTCATGGTGGAAGATATAGGAGGGATGTCAGAGGTAGGTTCTTTACTCAGAGAGTGGTTGGGGCGTGGAACGCACTCCCAGCTATGGTTGTGGAGTCGGACACTTTAGGAACTGTCAAGCGGTTATTGGATAGGCATATGGAGTGCACTAGAATGATTGGGAGTAGGTTGATTTGATCTTAGTTTCAGACTAGTTCGGCACAACATCGTGGGCCGAAGGGCCTGTACTGTGCTGTACAGTTTTATGTTCTAATTGTGGCTATCAACCACTAAAGGGTGCCATGGTGGCACAGTGGTTAGCACTGCTGCCTCACAACACCAGGGACCTGGGTTCAAACACGACCCAGGTGACTGTGTGAAGTTTACACTTTCTCCCCATGTCTGTGTGGGTTTCCTCCGGGTACTCAGGCTTCCTTCCACAGTCCTAAGATGCGCAGGTTAGGTGAATTAGCCATGCTAAATTGCACCTTAGTGTCCAAGGATGTGCAGGTAAGATGGGGTTATGGGGACAGGGCAGGGACGTGGGCTTAGGTAGGGTGCTATTTCAGAGTAGACCAATGGGCCTCCTTCTAGGAATTCTATGAAATTCCGTGATTCTAAGCTTTGTGATGAACTCAGATCTGCCTATTATTCTTAATGGCCATACTTGAGGCTGCAAGATAGGTTTGCATTAAATCAAATTGCTTTAAGTGGCACAAACAGCTGATTGGGATATCAATGAGTTTTGTACACTTGAAGAACGAAAATCCAGTCAACAAAAGCAAGTGTTGTAAATCATGAGAGTTCAACTCCAACTGAAATTTTACCTTCAATGGTGTCCGACTCCAACCTGTCAAGACCTTGCCTTGTTGGTTTGGTTAGAAACCAGGGCGTTGCTCTTATACAGTGTCACTTGCGATGATCAGTGGTATTAAAAACAACTTTTTTCCCATATCTTTTTCCTCCAGACCTCGAGAGGTTTCCCACTGAGGAACGGCAAACCGTGGAAGTGAGGTTAGGAGTGGGTGCGATGCTTCTCTGTGCCGCACCCCCACATTTCCCAGGTAATTCCACACACACCTATCAGACTATTGCATGAACATTGATGCATCCCAATTGTGCTTCCATTTTGATTTCCCTTTCTTACCAGTAACATCCTCTTCCCCCTTCGTCTGAAGGTGTTACGTCCTCCCCAGCCTATGGCCGTTACAGACAGGAGGGGATCTGTTCAAGCCGCAATAATGTTCTTCTGGCCACCCATCCATAAACATAAAGGGAGTTTTGATTTGTGTTTAATAAGGGCCGGCGTACTTCCCGACTCGGTTTTTCTGTGACCCAGTTCTGACTAAAAACCCCACAGCAAACTCAAGGAAAGATGGTCCACTAAAGGAGGGCCCACAATATCCCATCCGCACCCTGTAAAGAGATGGATAGGAAAAGGAGGTTTTACAATTACAGAGACCATAGAGAAAGTAAATATTGATTGACTTCAGATTCAAAGTCCAATGTGGAATTATTTTACCGTCTTATTGACTCAAATAGATCTATTTGGCATGGTAGCACAGTAGTTAGCACTGTTGCTTCACAGCTCCAGGGTCCCAGGTTCGATTCCCGGGTTGGGTCACTAGTCTGCACGTTCTCCCCGTGTCTGCATGGGTTTCCTCAGGGTGCTCCAGTTTTCTCCCACAAGTCCCAAAAGACACGCTGTTAGGAAATTTGGACATTCTAAATTTTCCCTCTGTGTAGCCGAACAGGCGCAGGAATGTGGTGACTGGGGGTTTTTCACAGTAACTTCATTGCAGTGTTAATGTAAGCCAACTTGTGACAATAAAGATTATTATTATTGTTTAGCGGGGCCAACACTCTATTCCAGCCCTCCGTGATCCTCTGGTCCTCTGGGCCGGGAATCACGTGGGCAGGGATTACTACAGGTCTCGCTAAACATGAGCCAGCCGTGGTGCACCAAGGGAGTAACTCCTTTTTTTTTTATTAAATATTTTATTGAAAATTTTTGGTCAACCAACACAGTACATTGTGCATCCTTTACACAATATTGTAACAACACAAATAACAATGACCTATTTTATAAACAAAAAATGAATAAATAATAAATAACAAAAATGAAAACTAGCCCTAATTGGCAACTGCCTTGTCACAAGTAACACTCTCCAAAAATATAATTTAACAGTCCAATATATAATTATCTGTCGCAACGACCTATACCTATTATACAGTATATATTAACAACCCTGAGAGTCCTTCTGGTTCCTCTTCCCCCCGCCCCCCCCCCCCCCCCCCCCCGATCCTGGGCTGCTGCTGCTGCCTTCTTTTTCCCATTCCGTCTATCTTTCTGTGAGGTATTCGGCGAACGGTTGCCACCGCCTGGTGAACCTTGAGCCGACCCCCTTAGGACGAACTTACTCCGCTCTAGCTTTATAAACCCCGCCATGTCATTTATCCAGGTCTCCACCCCCGGGGGCTTAGCTTCTTTCCACATTAGCAATATCCTGCGCCGGGCTACTAGGGACGCAAAGGCCAAAACATCGGCCTCTCTCGCCTCCTGCACTCCCGGCTCTTGTGCAACCCCAAATATAGCCAACCCCCAGCTTGGTTCGACCCGGACTCCTACTACTTTTGAAAGCACCTTTGTCACCCCCATCCAAAACCCCTGTAGTGCCGGGCATGACCAAAACATATGGGTAGATTCGCTGGGCTTCTCGAGCACCTCGCACACCTATCCTCCACCCCAAAAAATTTACTGAGCCGTGCTCCAGTCATATGTGCCCTGTGTAATACCTTAAACTGAATCAGGCTTAGCCTGGCACACGAGGACGACGAGTTTACCCTGCTTAGGGCATCTGCCCACAGCCCCTCCTCGATCTCCTCCCCCAGCTCTTCTTCCCATTTCCCTTTTAGTTCATCTACCATAGTCTCCCCTTCGTCCCTCATTTCCCTATATATATCTGACACCTCACCATCCCCCACCCATGTCTTTGAGATCACTCTGTCCTGCACCTCTTGTGTCGGGAGCTGCGGGAATTCCCTCACCTGTTGCCTCACAAAAGCCCTCAGTTGCATATACCTGAATGCATTCCCTTGGGGCAACCCATATTTCTCGGTCAGCGCTCCCAGACTCGCGAACTTCCCATCCACAAACAGATCTTTTAGTTGCGTTATTCCTGCTCTTTGCCACATTCCATATCCCCCATCCATTCCCCCCGGGGCAAACCTATGGTTGTTTCTTATCGGGGACCCCCCCAAGGCTCCAGTCTTTCCCCTATGCCGTCTCCACTGTCCCCAAATCTTCAGTGTAGCCACCACCACCGGGCTTGTGGTGTAGTTCCTCGGTGAGAACGGCAATGGGGCTGTCACCATAGCCTGTAGGCTAGTCCCCCTACAGGACGCCCTCTCTAATCTCTTCCACGCCGCTCCCTCCTCCTCTCCCATCCACTTACTCACCATTGAAATATTAGCGGCCCAATAATACTCACTTAGGCTCGGTAGTGCCAGCCGCCCCCCCCCTATCCCTGCTACGCTGTAAGAATCCCTTCCTCACTCTCGGGGTCTTCCCGGCCCACACAAAACCCATGATGCTCTTTTCAATCCTTTTTAAAAAAGCCTTCGTGATCACCACCGGGAGGCACTGAAACACAAAGAGGAATCTCAGGAGGACCACCATCTTAACCGCCTGCACCCTCCCTGCCATTGACAGGGATACCATATCCCATCTCTTGAAATCCTCCTCCATTTGTTCCACCAACCGCGTTAAATTTAACCTATGCAATGTGCCCCAATTCTTAGCTATCTGGATCCCCAGGTAACGAAAGTCCCTTGTTACCTTCCTCAACGGTAGGTCCTCTATTTCTCTACTCTGCTCCCCTGGATGCACCACAAACAACTCACTTTTCCCCATGTTCAATTTATACCCTGAAAAATCCCCAAACTCCCCAAGTATCCGCATTATTTCTGGCATCCCCTCCGCCGGGTCCACCACATATAGTAGCAAATCGTCCGCATACAAAGATACCCGGTGCTTTTCTCCTCCCCTAAGTACTCCCCTCCACTTCTTGGAACCCCTCAACGCTATCGCCAGGGGCTCAATCGCCAGTGCAAACAATAATGGGGACAGAGGGCATCCCTGCCTTGTCCCTCTATGGAGCCGAAAATATGCAGATCCCCGTCCATTCGTGACCACGCTCGCCACTGGGGCCCTATACAACAGCTGCACCCATCTAACATACCCCGCTCCAAAACCAAATCTCCTCAACACCTCCCACAAATAATCCCACTCCACTCTATCAAATGCTTTCTCGGCATCCATCGCCACTACTATCTCCGTTTCTCCCTCTGGTGGGGCCATCATCATTACCCCTAACAACCTCCGTATATTCGTGTTCAGCTGTCTCCCCTTCACAAACCCAGTTTGGTCCTCGTGGACCACCCCCGGGACACATTCCTCTATTCTCATTGCCATTACCTTGGCCAGGACCTTGGCATCTACATTTAGGAGGGAAATAGGTCTATAGGACCCGCATTGTAGCGGGTCCTTTTCCTTCTTTAAGAGAAGCGATATCGTTGCTTCAGACATAGTCGGGGGCAGTTGTCCCCTTTCCTTTGCCTCATTAAAGGTCCTCGTCAGTACCGGGGCGAGCAAGTCCACATATTTTCAATAGAATTCGACTGGGAATCCATCCGGTCCCGGGGCCTTTCCCGCCTGCATGCTCCTAATTCCTTTCACCACTTCTTCTACCTCGATCTGTGCTCCCAGTCCCACCCTTTCCTGCTCTTCCACCTTGGGAAATTCCAGCCGATCCAAGAAGCCCATCATTCTCTCCCTCCCATCCGGGGGTTGAGCTTCATATAATTTTTTATAAAATGTCTTGAACACTCCATTCACTCTCTCCGCTCCCCGCTCCATCTCTCCTTCCTCATCCCTCACTCCCCCTATTTCCCTCGCTGCTCCCCTTTTCCTCAATTGGTGTGCCAGCAACCTGCTCGCCTTCTCCCCATATTCGTACTGTACACCCTGTGCCTTCCTCCATTGTGCCTCTGCAGTGCCCGTAGTCAGCAAGTCAAATTCTACATGTAGCCTTTGCCTTTCCCTGTACAGTCCCTTCTCCGGTGCTTCCGCATATTGTCTGTCCACCTCAAAAGTTCTTGCAGCAACCGCTCCCGTTCCTTACTCTCCTGCTTCCCTTTATGTGCCCTTATTGATATCAGCTCCCCTCTAACCACCGCCTTCAACGCCTCCCAGACCACTCCCACCTGGACCTCCCCATTATCATTGAGTTCCAAGTACTTTTCAATGCACCCCCTCACCCTTAGACACCCCCCCTCATCTGCCATTAGTCCCATGTCCATTCTCCAGGGTGGGCGCCCTCCTGTTTCCTCCCCTATCTCCAAGTCCACCCAGTGTGGAGCGTGATCCGAAATTGCTATAGCCGTATACTCCGTTCCCCTCACCTTCGGGATCAATGCCCTACCCAGCACAAAAAAGTCTATTCGCGAGTAGACTTTATGGACATAGGAGAAAAACGAGAACTCCTTACTCCTAGGTCTGCTAAATCTCCACGGGTCTACACCTCCCATCTGCTCCATAAAATCTTTAAGTACCTTGGCTGCTGCCGGCCTCCTTCCAGTCCTGGACTTCGACCTATCCAGCCCTGGTTCCAACACCGTATTAAAATCTCCCCCCATTATCAGCTTTCCCATCTCTAGGTCCGGAATGCGTCCTAGCATCCGCCTCATAAAATTGGCATCATCCCAGTTCGGGGCATATACGTTTACCAAAATCACCGTCTCCCCCTGTAGTTTGCCACTCACCATCACGTATCTGCCCCCGTTATCCGCCACTATAGTCTTTGCCTCGAACATTACCCGCTTCCCCACTAATATAGCCACCCCCCTGTTTTTCGCATCTAGCCCCAAATGGAACACCTGCCCCACCCATCCTTTGCGTAGCCTAACCTGGTCTATCAGTTTCAGGTGCGTTTCCTGTAACATAACCACATCTGCCTTAAGTTTCTTAAGGTGTGCGAGTACCCGTGCCCTCTTTATCGGCCAGTTCAGCCCTCTCACGTTCCACGTGATCAGCCAAGTTGGGGGGCTTCCTACCCCCCCCTTGTCGATTAGCCATCACCTTTTTCCAGCTCCTCACCCGGTTCCCACGCAGCTGTATCTCCCCCAGGCGGTGCCCCCCCGCCCATCCTCTCCCATACCAGCTCCCCCCTCTCCCCAGCAGCAGCAACCCAGTAATTCCCCCCTCCCACCACCCCCCCCCCGCTAGATCCCCCGCTAGCGTAATTACTCCCCCCATGTTGCTCCCAGAAGTCAGCAAACTCTGGCTGACCTCGGCTTCCCCCGTGACCTCGGCTCGCACCGTGCGACGCCCCCTCCTTCCTGCTTCTCTATTCCCGCCATGATTATCATAGCGCGGGAACCAAGCCCGCGCTTCTCCCTTGGCCCCGCCCCCAATGGCCAACGCCCCATCTCCTCCACCTCCCCTCCTCCCCCCATCACCACCTGTGGGAGAGAGAAAAGTTACCACATCGCAGGATTAGTACATAAAACCCCTCTTTGCCCCCCACATTCGCCCCACCACTTTGTTCGAACGTTCTTTTTAATAACCCGCTCATTCCAGTTTTTCTTCCACAATAAAAGTCCACGCTTCATCCGCCGTCTCAAAGTAGTGGTGCCTCCCTCGATATGTGACCCACAGTCTTGCCGGTTGCAGCATTCCAAATTTTATCTTCTTTTTATGAAGCACCGCCTTGGCCCGATTAAAGCTCGCCCTCCTTCTCGCCACCTCCGCACTCCAGTCTTGATAAACGCGGATCACCGCGTTCTCCCATTTACTGCTCCGAGTTTTCTTCGCCCATCTAAGGACCATTTCTCTAGCCTTAAAACGGAGGAATCTCACCACTATGGCTCTGGGAATTTCTCCTGCTCTCGGTCCTCGCGCCATCACTCGGTATGCTCCCTCCACCTCCAACGGACCCGCCGGGGCCTCCGCTCCCATTAACGAGTGCAGCATCGTGCTCACATATGCCCCGACGTCTGCTCCCTCCACACCTTCAGGAAGACCAAGAATCCTCAGGTTGTTCCTCCTTGCGTTGTTTTCCAGTGCCTCCAACCTTTCCACACATCGTTTCTGATGTGCCTCCTGCGTCTCCGTCTTCACCACCAGGCCCTGTATGTCGTCCTCATTCTCGGCTGCCTTTGCCTTCACGACCCGAAGCTCCCGCTCCTGGGTCTTTTGTTCCTCCTTTAGCCCTTCGATCGCCTGTAGTATCGGGGCCAACAGCTCTTTCTTCATTTCCTTTTTGATCTCTTCCACACAGCATTTCAAGAACTCTTGTTGTTCAGGGCCCCATGTTAAACTGCCACCTTCCGACGCCATCTTGGTTTTTGCTTGCCTTCCTTGCCGCTGTTCTAAAGGATCCACTGCAATCCGGCCACTTTCTCCTCCTTTTTCCATCCGTATCCAGGGGGGATTCCCTTCTGGTTTACCGCACAGTGTTTTTAGCTGTCAAAATTGCCGTTGGCGCTCCTATCAAGAGCCCAAAAGTCCGTTTCACAGGGAGCTGCCGAAACGTGCGACTCAGCTGGTCATCGCCGCACCCGGAAGTCCCAAGGGAGTAACTCCTTAAGGGAGTTGTCCCCCAAATCCATCTGAAGGCCAGCCTCCCCCCAACCCCACCCACAATGCGCTACCCACCCACCCCTCCTCTACAAGGAACCTTTCCCCGCCAGAGACCCTAAAATGGGAGGAGACCCCCAGAGACCCAGTGCATAGGGAGGCCTCCCCCCACCGAGACACCATGTTTAGGTCGACACCCCCTTCACACAGGATCCTCTAAATAAAGGAACACCCCCACAGGGACCCCTTAACTAAAGAGATCCCCACCCACAGAGACCCCTAGTTCCCCCCCACGGGGAACCCTACCGGAAGGAATTCTGCCCCCCCACCCCAGAAAAGAGACTCCTGTCAGGAAGCTAGAGAGCAGTCCAGACGGGGAAACAAAATAAATTACAGCTGGAACATTTACCTGGAAGCTCAATATGTCCATTGCTGGAAGCAGAACAGCTGTGACCTGTTTTTCAAGCCCTCAGATCCATTAGCTGCAAGCCAGTCATTCCTTTCTAGTGTTGGGCTGTGATTGACAGATTCTACAAACCAGCTGCAGCCTTGATTCATTCATCTCCTTTCATGGATGAGTGACTCTTAAGTGCTGAAATCCCAATGTTTACAAACCACACCAAAGAGCGGTAAGTGCATTGCAACCAGACGCTTGAGTGATTGGCCTGGGGTGGGGTGCTCTTTCGGGGGGGTTGGTGCAGAACCAATGGGCCAAATGGCCACCTTCTGCACTGTAGGGATTTGATGATTCTATGATTTCTGTTGAATATGTTGAATTGTTTCTTTAAAGGCTTTCCACTGCTTACTTGATATCCTATCTTTTAGTTTCCTTACCCAATCAAGCTTAGCCAGCTCTCCCTTCATACCCATATAATTGGCTTTCTTTAACTTTAAGATTCTGGTTTGGGACTGGAGTTTATCACTTTCAAACCTAATATGGAAATTCAACTCCATTATGATCGCGATTTCCCAGAAGATCTTTTACTATGAGATTACAAATTAATCCTACCTCATTGTCCAATACTAGATCTAAAATAGCTTTAGCCCCATGTTGGTTTGAGCAGAAAGTTCCAGGAAACTGTTGCAAATGGATTCTACAAATTCACCACCTTAAACATTCACTCCCTTCGCCACCAGCAGACAGTGACAGCAGTGGGGCGGCACACTGGTTAGCACTGCTGCCTCACGGCGCCAGGGACCTGGGTTCAATTCCGACCTCAGGTCACTGTGCGGAGTTTGCACTTTCTCCCTGTGTCTGCGTGGCCTTCCTCCAGGTGCTGTGGTTTCCTCTCATAGTCCAAAGATCTGCAAGTTAGATGTATTGGCCATGCTAAATTTCCCCTGTGTACAAACATTAGGTGGGGCTATGGGAATAGGGCGGGAGATTGGGCCTAAGTGGTGGCTCTTTCGGAGGGTCAGCGCAGATTCGATGGGCTGAATGGCCCCCTTCTGCACTGTAGGGTTCGATGATTCTATGATTAATCTTCAGGATGCATTAATCTTCAGGCAAACTACAAGGCTCCTTTGACCCGCACTCTCGACCACATTAAAAGGACAAGGGCAGCAGATGTAATAGAACACATTCCCCTCCCAAGCCACACACCATCCTGACTCGGAACTATATCGCCATTTGTTGAGCGTCGCTGGGCTCAAAATTCTTCTCTAGCTCTGTGGACGTATCTTTCTGCTCTGTCTCAGACCCCCGTTCATTTTATCCCCACTGTTCTCGTCTTGCTGTTGTTGTGTCTCGGTCCACTGCAGTTTCGATCCCTGCTGTTGCTCACGGCCACTGCTCTTGTTTCCCGCAATTCAAGAAATCCTTCTTTTTAAACAATCTTTTGTAATCGGAAATGCCTCTTACCTGCACCTGCTTTTCATGACGGCGCAGGGCGGTGGGAGGGGAGGGGTGGGGTGTTAAAACAGCCCTCGCGCTGGCCATTCTCAATTTTAACCTCATTAAAGCAGGACATATATCCAACGCGGGCAAAAGTCTAACAGACATATGCACACCAGGTCATGGGATTGTTATTGGGACTCAATTAATTTTAACTCAATGGCCTGAGTGGGATTTCACAGTCAGTGTGATAGAGGATCGAAGGAGAGGTTCGAATAAGTTTATTTTTTAACTTTCCTTGTGGGGTTTGGAGCAGGAGGACTACTCGCCTGTGTCCCACGAAGAAAACCTGGGCCTGCACTAGTGTGAACCACCACTTCCGGCATGAACTCTAGGCTGCATGGATGACATGAAGAGGTTATTAAATGGAAAGGAATCAGGAGGAGAATATTAAGGGAGAGGAAAGAGGTGGATAGAGAGATTAGCTGTGGAGGTTAATCTCCATCAGCACACGGGGCTGCAGCAATGGTCTGACATTCACTACTCCGTTCCTGTGGACTATTGTTCTCTGCCCACATCCTATAAGACCATAAGACAATAAGACATAGGAGCAGAATTAGACCTCTTGGCCCATCGAGTCTGCTCTGCCATTCAATCATGGCGGATATTTTCTCATCCCCATTCTACTGCCTTCTCCCCATAACCCCTGATCCCCTTATTAATCAACAACCTATCTATCTCTGTCTTAAAGACACTCAGTGAATTGGTCTCCACAGCCTTCTGCGGTAAAGTGTTCCACAGATGCACCACTCTCTGGCTGAAGAAATTCCTCCTCATCTCTGTTTTAAAGGATCGTCCCTTTAGTCTGAGATTGTGTCCTCTGGTTCTAGTTTTTCCTACAAGTGGAAACAGCCTCTTCACGTCCACTCTATCCAAGCCTCGCTATCCTGAAAGTTTCAATAAGATCTCCCCTCATCCTTCTAAACTCCAACGAGTACAGACCCAGAGCCCTCAAACGTTCCTCATACGACAAGTTCTTCATTCCAGGGATCATTCTTGTGAACCTCCTCTGGACGCTTTCCAAGACCAGCACATCCTTCGTTAGATACGGGGCCCAAAACTGCTCACAATACTGCAAATGGGGTCTGACCAGAGCCTTATACAGCCTCAGAAGTACATCCCTGACCTTGTATTCTAGCCCTCTTGACATGAATGCTAACATTGCATTTGCCTTCTTAACTGCCGACTGAACCTGCACATTATCCTTAAGAGAATCGAGAACAAGGACTCCCAACTCTCTTTGTGCTTCTGCATTCCGAAGCATTTCCCCATTTAGAAAATCATCTATGCCTAAATTCCTCCTTCCAAAGTGCATAACCTCACACTTTTCCACATTGTATTTCATTTGCCACTTCATTGCCACTCTCCTAGCTTGTCCAAGTCCTTTTGCAGCCCCCTTGCTTCCTCGATACTACTGTCCCTCTACAGATCTTTGTATCATCTGCAAACTTAACAACAGTGCCTTCAGTTCCTTCTTCCAGATCATTTATGTATATTGTAAAAAGTTGTGGTCCCAGCACAGACTCCTGAGGTACACCACTAGTCACCGGCTGCCATCCTGAAAAAGACCCCTTTATCTCCACTCTCTGCCTTCTGCCAGTCAGCCAATCCTCTATCCATGCCAGGATCTTACCCTGAATATCATGAGCTCTTAACTTATTTAACAGTCTCCAATGCGGCACCCTGTCAAAGGCCTTCTGGAAATCTAAATAAATCACATCCACTGGTTCTCCTTTGTCTAACTTGCTTGTTACCTCCTCAAAGAACTCTAACAGATTTGTCAGACACAACCTCCCTTTGACAAAGCCGTGCTGACCCAGTCCTATTTTACCATGCACTTCCAAGTGCTTCGTGATCTCATCTTTAATAACAGACTCTAAAATCTTACCAGTGACCGAGGTCAGGCTAACCGGCCTATAATTTCCCATCTACTGCCTCCCTCCCTTCTTTAACAGTGGTGTTACATTAGCCACTTTCCAGTCCTCTGGGACCCTTCCTGCCTCCAGTGATTCCTCTCCACAATTTCCTCAGCTGTCTCTTTTAGGGGTGTAGTCCATCCGGTCCAGGCGACATCCACCTTCAGATCTTTCAGTTTCCCCAGAACCTTCTCCTGAGTAATGGTCACTGCACTCACGTCTGCCCCCTGGTTCTTCTGGAGCTCTGGCATCCCACTGGTGTCTTCCACCGTGAAAACTGATGCAAAGTAACCATTCAGTTCGTCTACCATTTCTTTGTTTCCTATTATTTCTTCTCCAGCCACATTTTCTAGTGGTCCAATGTCTATTTTTGCCTCTCTCTTACTTTTTATAGATTGAAAAAATCTCTTCCTATCTTCCTTTATATTACTAGCGAGCTTGCACTCGTACTTCATCTTCTCCCCCCTTATTGCTTTTTTTTAGTTGTCCTCGGCTCGCTTTTAAAGGCGTCCCAATCCTCCGGGACAACACTCAATTTATGAATGTCTTAAAGATGAAAGGCTGCAGAAAACCTGCTGGCAATCAAACTGTGCATCTCTGCACTCGACCAGATGAGATCCCTCTTTGATGTGCTTGTAGATGAGGTCACGTGTTTCCTTTGATGTCCTTCATCTTCAGTCTCCTCGGAGGGAATCGCTCACGAACCCTTCTGCTCCCGGATTATCTTCCCTGACCAGCTGACCTGTAACAAAAGGCTGGAATTTACCCAGAACTTGTTAAACATCGGGAACAGGTCTGCTGGCTCTTCGATATCTTTACCTTTGGATACTGGATAAGCAGGCGAATGGGTGCAGCGTCCCTATTTAAACTCTGTTTCTGTCAGTGAGCAAGAACTTGGAAGTTGAATTTCAGAGCAACACTTGCTTACAACATATGGTGAAGCAGCTGCCACCATCTCAATCGAGCCTGCTGGAAGTGGGATGGAGCAGTGTTATGCTAATTCCCTGAAGACCCTCAGTTCTCCTTATGTCTTTGAATGTTGGTTGTATCAATGAGAAACGTAGTTGTGCGATGCAAATCTCTCACCACCTTGTGGCTGTTGACAGTCACTACACGGGAAGCATTCTGGAACCATCCAAGGGATTTCTCATCTCTTCCGATACCTGCGGAGTCAAGGATAACCTTTGACGTGAAAGGTCGTCTCAACTTTTTCCGGATCGGCACGAAATGGCCAAGTGCAATGACTGGATAAGACTCCCAATGTCCACAAATACCCCCCCCCCCCCCCCAGACTGGGTGTCCAGCAGAGGGTCAGAGAACCTGAAAACTAAAGGTGGAAGATATAGGAGGGATATCAGAGGTAGGTTCTTTACCCAGAGAGAAGTGGGGGCATGGAATGCACTGCCTGTGGAAGTAGTTGAGTCGGAAACATTAGGGACCTTCAAGCAGCTATTGGATAGGTACACGGATTACGGTAAAATGATATAGTGTAGATTTATTTGTTCTTAAGGGCAGCACGGTAGCATTGTGGATAGCACAATTGCTTCACAGCTCCAGGGTCCCAGGTTCGATTCCGGCTTGGGTCACTGTCTGTGCGGAGTCTGCACGTCCTCCCCGTGTCTGCGTGGGTTTCCTCCGGGTGCTCCGGTTTCCTCCCACAGTCCAAAGATGTGCAGGGTAGGTGGATTGGCCATGATGAATTGCCCTTAGTGTCCAAAATTGCCCTTGGTGTTGGGTGGAGGTGTTGAGTTTGGGTAGGGTGCTCTTTCCAAGAGCCGGTGCACACTCAGGGGGCTGAATGGCCTCCTTCTGCACTGTAAATTCAATGATAATCTATGATTAATCTAGGACAAAGGTTTGGCACAACATCGTGGGCCGAAGGGCCTGTTCTGTGCTGTATTTTCTATGTTCTATGGTCATGGCTGGTGCAGCACTGTTGCTGCAAGGTGCCAAACACCCATCGTTAGGGCTGAGTGCAGGTGCTCAATAAGCGAGACTTAGATACCACCTGCCTTACACTATCACACAATGCCGAGATCTTCTCCTCTGCCTTTTAAACCCCAACTGATGTCTATGAATAGTTCCTCGCAGTGTACTCTTGTTCAAATTCTGTTTGTGGTTTGTGTGTTTATTTCCTTCCTTTTCCCGAACCCTGTTGCATTCTATCTAATAAACATTCAGCATTACTCCCTGTCCGTGGAACTCTGCTCTCACCTGTCCCATGGGCAGGGCCCTAACAGGATTCCACAGATCTTTCTCACACTGGATGATTTTCTCTGCCTATCTCCTCTGTCTATTCCTCTAATTAACTAGCTGTTGTCTCATTTCCTACTGCTAACCCATAATTTTCCCCTTACTGGCTTCCTCAGGTTGTTGCTTCTCAAAGGACTGAGCCTCGATTCCCTATTGCTGTCCTCAACCACCTGTTAATTGTTCTGTGCACTGAGGATTCTATTATTTAGCCTTTATTGTAGCTCTTCTTAGTTTTCCTCATGAAGCCTCATTAACCAATAATTTCTGTACTTTTTAAAAAGATATTTTTATTCAAGGCTTTTCGACAAAAATGTAAATATACAAAATATCAAAAGAACAACCAAAGAGCATCAGAAGAACAACGCATCAACTCAATAAAGAACCTCGACCCTCCAGTCCCCTCCTGACACCGACCCCCAACCACGTCCCACATTCCCCTTTTTAATCCCCTTATCCATCCTCCCCCCCCCCCCCCCCAAACATCTTGCTGATCCCCTTAATCCTCCTTGAAGAAATCGATGAACGGTCTCCACCTCCGAGCGATCCCTTCTACTGAACCCCACAAAGCAAATTTGATTCTCTCTAACCGCAGGAATTCTGCCAGGTTGCCCACCTACACCCCTGCCTTTGGCGGTTTCGAGTCTCTCCAACATAACAAAATCCGTCTCCGGCCTCTATCTCTCCTCAGTAAGCCCTCCTTCGGCGCCTCCGAGTACCTCCTATCCACCCTCAAGATCTCATCAACTAACCTTGCCCTCTCCTCCCGCTCCACCCTGTCCCTATGCGGCCAAATCAAAATAAACATCCGTCGAACTTGGGTGCCTCTCACAATGCGGCGGCTGTGACCTCCCACGTTTCGTTCACCTCCACAGAGCCCCGAATGAAAGCCCTCACCCACTCACACATTCCCTCATCCGGCAATGGACCCACATCTAACCTCCACTGCGGCCATTGTGCCTCCTGCAAATCCATCCAATGCGGCGCATGATCAGAGACCACGATCGGCGAATAGTCCGAGTCGGCCACCCCCGCCAGCAGTGCCATGTGAATTACAAAAAAGTCGATCCGGGAATGCACCCGGTCGGTGCACATGGGACAAGTATGAAAACTCCATCGCCCTCGGCCTCCCAAACCTCCACAGTCCCCCCTCCCTCCCATGAGTTTGATGAACCCCCTCAACATCCGCTATTGCCGACCTCCTCAGCGACTTCAGGCTCGACCGATCCAGGCTCGGGTCCAGGACCGTATTAAAATCTCCACCCCCCCTACCCATAATCAACCAGTGCGTATCTAAATACAGAATCCTCCCCAACACCCACCTCATAAAATGCACATCATCCCAATTCAGGGTATAAACTTTAAATAATTTGTGTACTTTGAAGTAAGAACAGAATTGAGAGCTGGACAGAATCCGCCCTTTCCGATGGATAGCTTATTCCTTCACTATCTCTGGGAAAAATTCTGGAACTTCCCCCCTAACAGCACTGTGGGTGTACCTACACCTCATGGACTGCAGCACGAGCAATCAGGGATGGGCGGCAATAAATGTTGGACCTAGCCAGCAAAGCCCACATCCCTTGAATGAATAAACAATAAATAATCGTTCCCAATTTACATATCCTGGTATGAGCAAGTAAGATGATATAGAACATAAAACATAACAGCGCAGGACAGGCCCTTCGGCCCTCGATGTTGCGCCGACCTGTGAAACCACTCTAAAGCCCATCTACACTATTCCCTTATCGTCCATATGTCGATCCAATTACCCTTTGAATGCCCTTAATGTTGGCGAGTCCATTACTGTTGCAGGCAGGGCATTCCACGCCCTTACTACTCTCTGAGTAAAGAACCTACCTCTGACATCTGTCCTATATCTATCTCCCCTCAATTTAAAGCTATGTCCCCTCGTGCTACATCCGAGGAAAAAGGCTCTCACTGTCCACCCTATCTAATTCTCTGATCATCTTGTATGCCTCAATTAAGTCACCTCTTAACCTTCTTCTCTCTAACGAAAACAGCCTCAAATCCCTCAGCCTTCGCTCATAAGATCTTCCCTCCATAGCAGTCAACATTCTGGTAAATCTCCTCTGCACCCTTTCCAATGCTTCCACATCCTTCCTATAATGCGGCGACCAGAATTGCACGCAATACTCCAAATGCGGCCGCACCAGAGTTTTGTACAGCTGCAACATGACCTCATGGCTCCAAAACTCAATCCCTCTACCAATAAAAGCTAACACACTGTATGCCTTCTTAAACCTGGGTGGCAACTTTCAGGGATCTATGTACATGGACACTGAGATCTCTCTGCTCATCCACACTACCAAGAATCTTACCATTAGCCCTACCACCTGGAGGTTCCCCTCCAAGCCACTCACCACCGTGACTTGGAAATATATCGCCGTTCCTTCACTGCCCTAATAGCACGGCGGGTGTACCTACGCCACAGGGACCACATCTGTTCAAGAAGGAAGTACACCACCACCTTCTCTTTCTTTTAAAATATTTTTATTCTCCTTTTTCACATTTTCTCCCAAATTTACACCCACCAACAATAAACAATAATCAGTAACAAATATGTCAATCCCCATATCAATAACAACGATCCCATCCTCCCACCAAACCCCAAACATTAGCCCACATGTTCACATAAACAAATGACACCATTAACACACACAGTCCCCCTCCCCCCAACCCTCCCAACCCCCCCCCCAACTAATGTTCGATGTTATCCAGTTCTTGAAAGTGCATAATGAATAATACCCATGAATTGTAGAACCCCTCCATCCTTCCCCTCAGTTCAAAATGAAAATGAAAATCACTTATTGTCACAAGTAGGCTTCAAATGAAGTTACTGTGAAAAGCCCCTAGTCGCCACATTCCGGTGCCTGTTCGGGGAGGCTGTTACGGGAACTGAACCTTCTCAAGAGTCAACAATTCCAACAGGTCCCCTGCCACGCCAGGGCACATGGTGGAGAGGTTGCTTCCATCCCAACAGGATCTGTCTTCGGGCGATCAACGAGGCGAAGGGTACAATATCTATCTCCGCACCTGTTTCCAACCCTGGCTGGTCCGACACCCCGAATATGGCCTCCCGAGGGACTGGGTCCAGTTTCACGTGCACCACTTTAGAGATTACACTAAAAACATCCTTCCAGTAATCCTCTAGCTTTGGACAGGACCAAAACATATGAACTTGATTTGCGGGGCTCCCGCAACGTTCACATACATCTTCTACCCCTTCAAAGAATCGGCTCATCCTCGTCCTCGTGAGATGTGCTCTGTATACAACTTTATCAACCCCAACCTCGTTCACGAGGTGGAGGCGTTCACTCTCCGGAGCACCTCACACCAGAACCCCTCCTCTCCCAACTCTCCCACTTTGCTTTGATCCCTTCCAGTAGTGCCTTCTCCTCTTCCAAAATAGCTCCGTTAACTGCCGACACTACCCCCTATCGTCAGCACCACCTCCAGCAATGTGGAGGCCGGCTCCACTGAGAAGCTCTGTATCTCCTTCCTGGCAAAATCTCGACCCTGCATGTATCTAAACATTTCCTCCTGCTCCAGCCCATACTTTGCTTCCAGCTCCTTCAATCCTGCAAACCAACCCCCAAGAACTAAATCTTTTAGTGTCTTAATCCGCTTCCCCTCCCAATTCCAAAAATTTCCATCCCATTTCCCTGGCTAAAATCTGTGGTTCCCCCGAATTGGTATTTCCCTTGACCCTGCGCCCAACCCATACCGGACTCCCTGAGTATTTCCCAAGGGCCATCGGGAGTGACGCTGTTGCTAGTGCCTTCAATTCCGACCCCCGCACAAACTCTCCTCCATTCTGACCCACTGGGAATCAACCCCTCTGACCCAGCTTCGCACCTTCTCCACATTCGCCGCCCAGTAATAAACAGAGGGAGACCATTCCACCACACCACTCCCGGGCAACCTGCACTCCCAGGTATCTAAAGTGAGCCCCTGCCCTACGGAATGGCAGCCCCCCCACCCCAGCCCCCACCTCTGGCCGACACATCACAAAATACTGACTCTTGTCTAGATTTAGTTTGTACCCCGAGAAAGACCCAAACACCCGAAGCAGCTCCAATATTCCCCTATTGACGCACTCAGTTCCGACACGTATAACAGCAAGTCATCGGCATATAAGGACACCCTATGCTCTATTCCCCCCCCCCCCCACCGCACTATTCCTTTCCATACCCCCGAACTTCTTAATGCGATGGCCAACGGCTCAATCGCGAGTGCAAACAGCAGGGGGGTCATAGGACATCCCTGCCTAGTCCCACGGTGGAGAGAAAAGTATCTCGAGCTGATGTTGTTTGTGCGGACACTCGCCCTCGGCTCCTTATATAGTAGCTTTACCCAGTTCACAAATCTTGGTCCAATCATAAACCGCTCCAGAACTGCCATCAGGTACCCTCATTCTACCCGGTCAAACGCCTTCTCAGCGTCCAATGCCACAACCACCTCAGTTTCCTTCCCCTCCGCCGGTGCCATAACCACGTTCAATACCTTTCTAACGTTTGATAAGAGCTGCCTCCCTCTCACGAACCCCATCTGATCTTCACCTATCACCTTCGGGAGGCACTCCTCCAGCCTACCCACCAGTACCTTCGCCAATACTTTTGCGTTTAAAAGTGATATGGGCCTATACAACCCACACTCCATCGGGTCCTTATCTTTTTTAAGCAACAGGGAAATCGATGCCTGCCCCAAGGTTTGTGGTAACACTCCTTCCCTATTGCCTCTTCAAACATCCCCACCATCAGGGGGGCCAGCTTATCCTTGAATTTTTTATAATATTCCACCGGAAACCCATCTGGCCCTGCCACCTTCCCTGACTGCATCCTCCCAATCGCATCCTTTATCACCTGCTCCACTATTGCTCCTTCTAATGTAGCCCTGTCTCCTTCCCCTAACCTCGGGTACTCCAACCCATCTAGAAATTCCTGCAACCCCCGGTCTCCCCAGGTGGCTCTGACCTATACAACCTCTCATAGAATTCCTCAAAGACCTGGGACGAGATTCTCCGACCCCCCGCCAGGTCGGAGAATCGCCGGGGGCTGGCGTGAATCCCGCCCCCGCCGGTTGCCGAATTCTCCACCACCCGATTTTCGGCGGGGGCGGGAATCGCGCTGCGCCGGTTGGCGGGCCCCCCCCCCGCGATTCTCCGGCCCGGATGGGCCGAAGTCCCGCCGCTAAAATGCCTGTCCCGCCGGCGTAGATTAAACCACCTACCTTACCGGCGGGACAAGGCGGAGCGGTCGGGCTCCGGGATCCTGGGGCGATCTGGCCCCGGGGGGTGCCCCCACGGTGGCCGGGCCAACCGATCCGTGGGCAGGCCTGTGCCGTGGGGGCACTCTTTCCCTTCCGCCTCCGCCACGGTCTCCACCATGGCGGAGGCGGAAGAGACTCCGTCCACTGCACATGCGCGGGAATGCCGTCAGCGGCCACTGACGCTCCCGCGCATGCGCCGCCCGGAGATGTCATTTCCGCGCCAGCTGGCGGGGCACCAAAGGCCTTTTCCGCCAGCTGGTGGGGCGGAAATTCGTCCGGCGCGGGCCTAGCCCCTTAAGGTTGGGGCTCGGCCCTCAAAGATGCGGAGCATTCCGCACCTTTGGGGCGGCGCGATGCCCGACTGATTTGCGCCGTTTTGGGCGCCAGTCGGGTGGACATCGCGCCGTTTCCGGAAAATTTCGCCACTGGTTTTTAAAAAAATATATATATATTTATTCAAATTTTTCAACAAATTTTCAACAAAACCCCCCCCCTACTAAAAGAAAGAAACAAGAACACAACAATCAAAAATTATACATTGGATTTCCCCCATGTACAATAACCCCCATATAATCTTTAAAAACACAAATAGGGAAATAAAACCACCTTCACCCAAACGCCACCCCAAAAGGGACCCCCCCGCCCTTGGGCTGCTGCTGCTGACCTCCTCCTAACGATAATCTAGGAACGGTTGCCACCGCCTGAAAAGCCCTTGCACAGACCCTCGCAAAGCAAACTTTATCCTCTCCAGCTTGATGAACCCTGCCATGTCATTGATCCAAGCTTCCACACTCGGGGGCTTCACAACTTTCCACAGTAGCAAAATCCTCCGCCGGGCTACCAGGGACGCAAAGGCCAGAATGCTGGCCTCTTTCGCCTCCTGCACTCCTGGCTCGTCCGATACCCCAAATAATGCCAATCCCCAGCTCGGCTTGACCCGGGCATTCACCACCTTGGACATAGTCCTTGCAAAACCCCTCCAAAACCCATCCAGTGCCGGGCACGACCAGAACATATGGACGTGATTTGCCGGGCTCCCTGAGCACCTCCCACATCTGTCCTCCACCCCAAAGAAGCTACTCAACCTCGCCCCTGTCATGTGCGCTCTGTGAGTAACTTTGAACTGTATTAGGCTGAGCCTGGCGCAAGAGGAGGAAGAATTAACCCCACTCAGGGCATCAGCCCACAGACCCTCATCTTTCTCCTCCCCAAGCTCCTCCTCCCACTTGCCCATTAACTCCTCCACCGAGGCCTCCTCCTCTTCCTTCAGCTCCTGGTAAATCGCCGAAACCTTGCCTTCTCCAACCCATACACCCGAAATCACCCTGTCCTGAATCCCACGTGCCGGAAGCAGCGGGAATTCCCTCACCTGCCGCCTCACAAACGCCCTCACTTGCATGTACCTGAAAGCGTTTCCCGGGGGTAGCCCAAACTTCTCCAGCGCCCCTAGGCTCGCAAATGTCCCATCGATGAACAGGTCCCCCATTCTTCTAATCCCTGCCCGATGCCAGCTCCGAAAACCCCCATCCATCTTTCCCGGGACGAACCGATGATTCTCCCGAATCGGGGACCAAACCGAGGCTCCCACCTCGCCCCTGTGTCACCTCCACTGGCCCCAGATCTTCAGCGTCACCGCCACCACCGGACTCGTGGTGTACCTTGTCGGCGAGAGCGGCAGCGGTGCCGTCACCACCGGACTCGTGATGTACCTTGTCGGCAAGAGCGGCAGTGGTGCCGTCAACAGCGCCCTCAGGCTCGTGCCCACACAGGACGCCATCTCTAGCCTCTTCCACGCCGCCTCCTCTCCCTCCATTACCCACTTATGGATCATCGCCACATTGGCTGCCCAATAAAAGTCACACAAATTCGGAAGCGCTAGCTCCCCCCCTGTCGCTGCTACGCTCCAGAAACACCCTCTTCACCCTCGGGTCTTATTCTCTCACAAAATCCCATGATGCTCCTGCTTACCTGTTTGAAAAAGGCCTTGGGAATCATAATGGGAAGGCACTGGAACACAAAGAGAAACCTCGGGAGGACCGTCATTTTGACCGACTGCACCCTACCCGCTAGTGAGAGTCGCAGCATATCCCATCTTTTAAAATCCTCCTCCATCTGCTCCACCAACCGTGTCAAATTGAGCTTGTGCAGGGCCCCCCAACTCCTAGCTACTTAGATCCCTAGGTACCGAAAGCTCCTTTCCGCCCTCTTCAGCGGTAGCTCGTCTAACCCCCTTCCCTGGTCCCCTGAATGCACCACAAAGAGCTCACTCTTCCCTACGTTGAGTTTATACCCCGACAAGTCCCCAAACTCCCTAAGGATCCGCATGACCACCGCCATCCCCTCCACTGGATCTGCCACATACAACATCAGGTCGTCGGCATACAACGACACCCAGTGTTCCTCTCCCCCCCCCCGGACCAATCCCCTCCATTTCCTGGACTCCCTCAGTGCCATGGCCAGCAGCTCAATTGCCAGTGCAAACAACAAGGGGGATAGCACCCCTGCCTCGACCCCGGTACAGCCGAAAGTACTCCGACCTCCGCCGGTTCGTAGCCACACTTGCCACCGTGGCTCTGTATAGCAGCCTGACCCAACTAATGAACCCCACCCCGAACCCAAACCTCCGCAACACTTCCCAAAGATAGTCTCACTCCACCCGATCAAAGGCCTTCTCCGCATCCATTGCTGCCACTACCTCCGCTTCCCCCTCCACCGAGGGCATCATAATCACATTGAGGAGCCTCCGCACATTTGTGTTTAGCTGCCTACCCTTCACAAATCCCGTCTGGTCCTCATGAATCACCCCCGGGACACAGTCCTCAATTCTCGTAGCCAGCACCTTCATCAGCAACTTAGCGTCAACATTGAGGAGCGAGATCGGTCTATACAACCCACATTGCAATGGATCCTTGTCCCGCTTCAAAATCAAAGAAATCAGCGCCCTGGACATTGTCTCCCTCGCCTTATTAAAAGTCCTCACTAGCAACGGGCCCAGCAGGTCCACGTATTTCCTGTAGAATTCACCAGGGAACCCATCCGGCTCCGGGGCCTTCCCCGCCTGCATGCTCCCCAATCCTTTAACCAGCTCCTCCAGCCCAATCGGTGCCCCCAAACCAGCCACCTCCTCTTCCTCCACCCTCGGGAACCTCAGCTGATCCAGGAATCGTCACATCCCCTCCTCCCCCGCTGGGGGCTCAGACCTGTACGGATCCCCATAGAAATCCCTAAATACCTCGTTTATTCTCACCGCACTCCACACCGTATTCCCCCCTCTATCCTTAACTCCACCAATCTCCCTCGCTGGCTCCCTCTTATGAAGCTGATGTGCCAGCATCCGACTCGCCTTCTCCCCATACTCATACGTCACCCCCTGCGCTGTGCCTCTGCTTTCCCCGTGGTCAACAGGTCGAATTCCGTCTGGAGGTTCCATCGCTCTCTAAGTAGCCCCTCCTCGGGGGCCTCTGCATACCTCTTGTCTACCCTTAGAATCTCCCCCACCAACCTCTCCCTCTCCCTCCCCTCTCTGTTCTCCCTGTGGGCCCTAATGGAGATTAGCTCTCCCCTGACCACCGCTTTCAACGACTCCCAGACTACCCCCACCTGAACCTCCCCGTTGTCGTTGGCCTCCAAATATCTTTCAATACACCCCCGCACCCGCCCGCCTCAAAGACCTTGTTAATCAGATCTGGAGCCACCACCAACTTCCCTGCCCTGTCCCTCACCTGAACAATTTCCCTTACCGCTGCCTCTCTCCCTCCGAAGCTGACCTGCTAACATAGCCTTATCTCCATGCTCGTAAACTGCCCCCCTTGCTCGCCTCAGTTGGCGCACCGCCTTCCTGGTAGATAGTCGGTCAAAGCTCGCCTGTAGTTCCTTCCTCTTTTCCAACTGCGCTGGGTCCCCATCTTCTGCATAACTCCTATCTACCTCCAACATCTCATCTATTACCCTCTGCCGCTCCAACCTCTCCTCTTTCTTCACCCTGGCCTTAAACGAAATCACCTCACCCCTCACCACCGCCTTTAGAGCCTCCCAGTAAACCACCTTCGGCACCTCATCCGTACAGTTGAAAGCAACAAATTCCTCCATTACTTTTTCAATTTTGTCACAGACCCCTCGGTCCCCCAACAGTCCCACATCTAATTTCCACCCCGGCCTCTGCGCTACCCCCTTCTCCAGTACCATATCCACCCAATATGGAGCATGATCTGATACTGCAATTGACGATTATTCCGATCCCTTCCCCACCACGAAAAAGTCGATCCACGAGTATACCTTATGGACTGCTGAGGAAAACGAGCACTCCCATTTCCTCGGGTGCAGAAACCTCCAAGGGTCCACCCTTCCCATTCCCTCCATTAGCCCAGCCAACGCCTTCGCCTCCCTGGATGGGACCAGCGAGCGCGGCCATGACCTGTCCAACCTTGGCTCCTGCATCAAGTTCCAGTCCCCCCCACTATCAGTTTGTGTGTGTCCAAGTCGGGGGTGGCCCCAAATACCTTCTTCGCGAATCCCACATCGTCCCAGATGGGACCATATACACTTACCAGCAATACAAACCTTCCCTCCAGCGCCCCTATCACAATCACATATCTACCTCCCTGATCTGCCACCACATTCTCCATCAGGAAACATACTCTTTGGCTGACCATTACTGCTACCCCTCGAGCCCTTCCATCAAATCCAGAGTGAAACACCTGACTAACCCAACCCTTTTTAAGTCTCACCTGATCCTTCACCCTCAAGTGAGTCTCCTGCAGCAATGCTACATCGGCTTTCAAACTTTTAAGATGTGAAAGCACCCTTGATCTCTTGACCGGCCCTCTTAAGCCCCTCACGTTCCACGTGACTATCCTAACTGGGGGTCTCTCACCCCCCCCCCACCCTTCTTATCCACCATCATCATACCACCGGGCCCTGCCCCATGAGCCTGACCCCTGCCCCTATCCATTATTAACATCGAACCCCTTCCCTCCACCCAGAGTCCCTCCCTACATTTCCTCTTGGAAAAACGTCTCCCAGCATCGATCCCTTCCCCCCCTTGCTCGGCTCGTTGGCCCATCGAAACCTGCTAACCAGGCTCCAATGTCCGCAGCCCTACTCTCATAGAATAGAATTTACAGTGCAGAAGGAGGCCATTTGGCCCATCGAGTCTGCACTGGCTCTTGGAAAGAGCACCCTACCCAAGGTCAACACCTCCACCCTATCCCCATAACCCAGTAACCCCGCCCAACACTAAGGGCAATTTTGGACACTAAGGGCAATTTATCATGGCCAATCCACCTAACCTGCAAATCTTTGGACTGTGGGAGGAAACCGGAGCACCCGGAGGAAACCCACACACACACGGGGAGGGTGTGCAGACTCCGCACAGACAGTATCCCAAGCAGGAATCCAACCTGGGACCCTGGAGCTGTGAGGCAATTGTGCTATCCACAATGCTACCGTGCTGCCCCAAAGGTGCTCTCACCTCACTTCCGTTCACTAGTCGACTTTAGTTAGCTAGCGCGAGTGGCTCCCCCCCACCCGAAGGTGTACTGTCCCCTCCCACCCAGTCCCAGAGAAAAAAACAACAATCCAACCCATACAATTCACTAAAATAAGATATAACCGTCGCAACACAGAATGCCAATCAACCCAACCAGTAACTTGAACTCTATAACAATGTGAAGTGAAGTAAATTACAATATACGTCAATGAAAAGAAAGTTATCGCATTTATACATTTTCCAGCTCCCCAATCACAGTCCACAGTCTCTCTTCCAGCTCCACTCCTCACTTCTACCAAGCCTTCTACCCTCACGAACGCCTCAGCCGCCTCCACTGTTTCGAAATAAAAGTCTTTGGCGTTATACGTCACCCTCAGCTTCGCCAGGTACACCATACCAAATCGCACCCCCTTGTTGTACAGTGCCGCCTTCACCCGCCCGAATGCCGTTCGTCTCTTCACCAATTCCACCGTAAAGTCCTGGTAAATCCGAACTCTAGCACCATCCCACTGCACCTCGCATTTCTGCTTCGCCCAGCTTAACACCTTCTCCTTCACGCAGTACTTATGGAAGCAGATAATTACTGCTCTTGGCGGCTCATTTACTTTGGCCTTCGGCCTTAGTGACTGATGAGCTCGGTCCAGCTCATACCGGGAGGGGTTCTCACCCTCCCTCATCAACTCTGCCAACCTCTTAGCGAAGTACTCTGTTGACCTTGAGCCCTCTGTCCCTTCGGGCAAGCCCACAATTCTCAGATCGTGCCGCCTCGAGCGGCTCTCCAAGTCCTCGAGCTTTGCTCTGAGTCCTCTGTTGACCTTCACCACCCTCCACAATTCGTACCCCATCGAGGTGAACTGGTCGCTGTGCTGTGACACGGCCTCCTCCACTTCTTCATCTTCTCGCCCTGCTCTCTCACCTTGGCCGATGTCTTTGCCACAGCTACCCTCACCGGGGCGATTGCCTCCTCCACCAATGATTTCAATGCGACTGCCATCAAAGCCTCCATGTGCCTCGCAAACTGCTTCTCCAGCTCCACAGCCATCACCTTGGTCATCTTTTCCATCGTAAGCAGTGCGGCCCCACCATGCGGTCCGGCATCCGCCATCTTGTCAGCACTTTTGCTGGTCCTCTCATTCAATGGCGAACCCACGTTTCCTCCCTTCGGCGACGCTGCTATTTGCATCCTTTAACGACTTCTTATTTTTCCTTTTTTTTTTCCTTCTTTCCACACCCCCCCCTTCTGAAGGGCAACTAGGGATGGGCAATAAATGCTGGCCTAACCAGCGACACCCACATCCCGTAAGTGAATGAAAGAAAAACGTCTGGGGCACTTACCAGCTGTCCTGGTTTTGGTGGTCTTGATCTGACTTGTTCAGGGACAGGATTCTTGAATTTTACATTGTTCTCCAAACCTAAAACTTTGGTAGTTAAAGATGCTGGTGAATAAGGTAGCACAGTGTTAGCACTGTTGCTTTACAGCAACAGGGACCCGGGTTTGATTCCCGGCTATGATTCCTCCCACAAGTCCCGAAAGACATGCTGCTAGGTGAATTGGACATTCTGAATTCTCCCTTCGTGTACCCGAACAGGCGCCGGAATGTGGCGACTAGGGGATTTTCACAGTATCTTCACTGCAGTGTTAATGTAAGCCTACTTGTGACACTAATAAAGATTATTGAAACAAATCCGAATTTTTTGTTTTGCTCATTATTCTCGATGTATAGTTACGGCGCTAGTATTGCTCATGACCATTAATCACAACCTGTAATGGGAAAAGTTTAATGTAGTAAGAGTGAGATTCACATGAAGTACATGCTGTTTAGAAGCCTTTAAAATATTATGGCTGACCCTCCGTACCATTGGACTTGGTGTCTCTTGGGTATTCTGCAACGTGACAGGAATGAGTGTCTGGTTTACAGAAAATGTGTACAATTTGAAGTACATACACTACAGATAAGCATACTTTATGGTGTAGTAACAATGTATTTTTACCATTCAAGCCACTGGCTGAATACGATGAAGTTTAAGCTCCTTGTTTGAGCAATGTGGGGAAATAACAAAGATGTTTTATGGATCACATAAGGTGTGCATTCATTGTAGGAATGATGAAAATGAATGAAACTGAAGAATGTTTGTGACAAATCACACAATTAAAATGAAGTGATCATAATTTTGGCCTTCGACCCCCGTTATGTGGAGCCCATACAGTCGACTTCCAGGTTGAGCGATAGTTATCTGTCGTATTCAGCATTTAACTTGCTTTGGCCTTGGCCTGAGGACAGAAAACAAAGTTATACTCTGCTGAGAGAGAACAGAGTGTTAACTTTTCAGCTGGGACATTTCTGGAACGTAAGCTTTGACTTCTCGACGCTGACTGAAGGACCATCGTGTCTCAGTATTTTCTGTTCTTATTATTGCGCCTGTCGCCACCACAGTGTGTCTTAACCTGTATACGGTGGACAGACGACTATGAGACTCAGTTTATAAAACAGGACAATATTTATTTACGCGCACACAATGGTTACGGCTATCAAGTCCAATCAGGGGCTGCCACATCAATTTTGGGGTAGGCACTCAGTGGCCATGCCTGGAAGTGTTGGAAACATGTAGGCCCTTCCAAATATGGAAGTTAGGTGCCACTGTGTCTGGTAAACAAGTGTGAACGACAGGACAGTTCTATTAGGCAGGATTCTTTGATCCTGAGGCTAAGCGTTGACTCCGTCGTAAACGCCGTCACTTTTCTCGACGGCGTCAACATGGCCTCAGGATCAGCAATTCTGACCCCTAAAGGGGGCCAGCACGGTACTGGAGCGACCCACGCCGCTCCAGCTGCTGATCCGGCGTCAGATGGGCGCCGGGGGTCCGCCCATGCACAGTGGGACCGGCGCGATTTCCGCGCATGCGTGGCGTCTCCCTTTCCTGCGCCGGCCCCAACATGGCATAGGGCTACAGGGGCCGGCGCGGAACAAAGCAGGCCCCCACCCCGAGAGGCCAGCCCGCCGATCGGTGCGCCCCGATCATGGGCCAGGCCACAGCAGAGGCACCCCAGGGGTCGGAACCCCCTTCCCCTATCACAGGCCGCCCCCGGATCCTTCCGCACCGAGGTCCCGCCGGGTAAGACCAGGTTAGAACAGGGGCAAGCGGGACTCTGGTTTTTTGGTACAGACGCTCGGCCCATCCCGGGCAGAGAATCACCGGTGCGGCCCTGTAGAGCGGCACCCGACTGGCGCCAATGGTGCCGATTCTCCCCTCTCCAGAGAATCGCGTGATGGTGTCGGGGCGGCGTGGCGCGATTCGCGCCGGTCACAGCGAGTCTCCAGCCCGGCCGCTGCCCATTGTTCCTGGGATGGCCTTTTGCTTATGTATTTCGCATCAACCTGTGAAATCATTTGAAATCTGCAAAGCCAGGACTGCAACTTTGTTTGATCTGTTCTGCAGCTTGCTTGTCCATACCCTTGACCACTTTCCCCAGCATCCCTTGCTGGACGCCATTTTAGATGGTCACATTATCAAGTGATTAAATGGGGCTGTGTTGTAGACACAGTGAGTTCGGTTGTCATTCGGCTCCCTCGGACTTTAGCGACCCTGACCCCAGTCAGGATGTGGAAAAGCGAATGGAATTGCCTTTCCTCTTTTATTAGCAATTTAAAACCCTGACACAGGCCACAAATGATAGGTTTGCTCGCGAATCATGAGGATTTCAAGCCTCATGAATGAAACAACTTATACTTGTCCAAGAAAAGAAAGACTTGAATTTATGTACTGTCTTTCACATGTTCAGAACATTCCAAAGTACTTTATGGCCAATGGGCTGCTTTATTTTTTTCAATTTCTTTCAATTAAGGGGTAGTTTAGCATGGCCAATCCACCGACCCTGCACATCTTTGGTTTGCGAGGGTGAGACCCACGCAGACACAGAGAGAATGTGCAAACTCCACACGGACTGTGAACCGGGGCTGGGATCGAAACTGGGTCCACAGCGCCGTGTTGCAGCAGTGCTAACCATTGCGCCACCGTGCTGCCCAATGAGCTGCCTCTGAGCTCTAATCTCTCGTTGCAATGCAGAAAAAAATTGCAGTTAATTCACACGCAAATAAGCCATGGTTGGCGCCACGGCTGGGATTTTCCAGCCCCTCCCTCCCCATGGCCTCTCCAGTCCCGCCAAAGTGCATGGGCTTTTGCATGGCTCGCCTGCCCTGTCGCTGGGGAACCTGCCATGGGAAGGACGGACTTCAGCAAGCCTGGAAAATCCTGCCGGGGGAAGGGTTGGAAAATCCCACCCCACAAATGGATACTTTGCAGTAAAAGTCTTGGGACTTCATAAGGTTGTGAAAGGTGGAATATGATTGCAAGTCTTCCTTTTTCCAATGAAAAGATTCCTTCCAAGAGTGTTTCTGGCAAAAATGTAAAGCATTGTTGCCACATTTAGAATGTACCTCGTTTTAGGGTGTAGTGTCTGAAAATGTAACCTGAACCAAAGACTTGCTTTACATGACCCAGCTGTACCTGATGCTGACACTGGGGAGAAAGCGGAGACTGTCCCATTCACACCGCGCTGACATTCAGCAGCACAAAGCTTTTGTAAAACTGTTTCTCGAGTTGCGTTACTTTAACTGGGGGCCGCCCATCCTTTGCCAAGCCCTGGACTAACAACAGGGAATGTTTTCCTTCCCTGCAGATGATCTCACCTATCGCTGGCTGCTGAACGAGTTCCCCAAATTCATCATGTCCGGCAAGCGGCGTTTTGTTTCCCAATCCACTGGGAATCTGTACATTGCGAAAGTGGAAGAGGCCGACACGGGCAACTATTCCTGCATCGTTACAAGTCCGTCCATTTCCAAAAGTGTTTTCAGCAAGTACATCCCTCTCATCCCTCAGACTGATGGTGAGACTCGTGATATTCTGCAAACACTGAAACTCTCAATCGCTTTGCTTTTCAAGGGTGTAGAAAGAAAAGGTTTAAGTGTCTGGATGGGATTTATTTCAGGCCATCAAGGGAAAAAAATGTGGAGCCAAATTTGGAAGCCACCCCTTAAGACATATTGTTTAGAACAGAGCCTCTGAGTTTTGTTATACGCCACAGAGATTCACAGTGACGATGCAGAATTCTGCGTGTTGCGGGAATTTGCGTGCATGCGTAACTATAATACATTAATTATATTAAATAGGCATGTCATTATAAGATAGTCACCAAGAAAACTAATGAAGAATTCAGAAGAAACTCCTTTACCCAAAGAGTGGTGAGAATGTGGAACCCTCTATCTATCACAGTGAATGGTTGAAGTGAATAGTACAGATGCACTAAAGGGGAAATTGGGCGAACAATGAAGGAGAAGGGAATAGAGGGTTACGATGGCAGATTTAGACAAGGAAAGATGGGAGGAAGCTTGGTTGCCCATTGTTGTGTCTAAGTGACCTCTTCCTGTATCATAAACCTTATGTAATATGAATACCGCGTATAAATAAAGTTAACAACCAGGTTTGCTTATTTTTCTCTGTGCCGGGTCCTTGGAGAGAACTTTCCGGGAGCCAACTCGAGACACTTCTGTTCAACTTAAAATCCTATGGCAAATTGGAACTACAGACAGACCTGGCTCCTCCCTTTAATTACATAATCTCTTAAGCATAAGCCATTCTCATGTCTCCTTCCACAGAATGTCCCATGATCTGGTTAGCCAGGAGCTGGACAGAATAGATGGGGAGAAACTGTTCCTGCTTGTAAAGGGATCCAGAACGAGAAGGCACAGGTTCAAAGTGATTTGCGAAAGAAGCAATATGTGATGTGAGAAAAAACTTTTTTACACAAGTAGTTCAGGTCTGGAATGCACCGCCTGGAAGTGTGGTGGAGGCAGGTTCAATCGCGACATTCAAGAGGGCATGAGATGATTATTTGAATCGAAACTATGTGCAGGGGTACGGGGAAAAGGCAGGGGAATGGTGCTAAGCCACGATACTCGTTTGGAGAGCCGGTGCTCACAATGGGTCAAATGGCTTCCTTCTGCGCCGTAACAATTCTGTGTCTTTAATCTTACTCCTGTGGCTAAATTATCACAAACCACTCAAGAAAAATTTCTTGCACTGTCTAATTTAAATCTCAGGTGTGGTGAAAAGGTACCCTGCTGACATCAGAGTGAAGTTCACCGACACCCAGGTCCTGATGGGTCAGAATCTAACTCTTGAATGCTTTGCACTTGGAAAGTAAGTATGAGGAATAAGATAACTACAGTTTTAAGAGCAGCATATCCACTCTCGCTATTAACCATTCTTCCCTCACTTGCAGATGAAGCATCAGACTTAAATAGGAATAGAAGTAGACCATTCAATCCCTTGAACCTAACTCAGCCATTTAATTAGATCATGGCTGATTTGGACCCACGCCAACAGTTACCTGCTTATTTCGTATCTAAGTAACTTGCTAAATCAAATTTATCTCAGTCTTAAAGTTCTAGTCGACCCAACCTTCGGCGAAGAGAATTCCAAATATCTACAAGTCTTTCTGTGGGAATGTTCACTGATGTCCTTTGGGGAAGGAAATCTGTCGTCCTTACCTGGTCTGGCCTAAATGTGACTCCAGGCCCACTGCAATGTGATTGGCTTCTAAGTGCCCTCAGAAAGGCCTATGATACCACTCAGTTGTGTCAAAGTACTATGAAGTCCAAAAGGAATGAATCCAGACAGCCCACCTGGCATTGACCCAGGCACCAGATTGGCAATGGCATCATCCAACCTTGCCGCCCCAGTAAAATCCTCCTTACTAAGATTGTACCAAAATTGGGAGAGCTGTCTCACAGACATAGTCATCATATTTGCGGACAATGTTCCAGCCACCGCCATTACCATCCCTGGGTATGTCATGTCCCAGCAGAGGTAGAGGCACAGTGCTATGTATTCAGGAGGGAGTTGCCCTGTGAATCCTCAACTTTTACTGCAGATCCAGTGAAGTTTCATGGTATCAGGTCAAACATGGGCAAGTAAACACCCTGCCAATTGCCCCGTCCCTGTCTCCCCCCCCCCACCCCCCCATCTCCTCCTTCAGCTGATATATCACTACTCCTCCATGTTGAACACCAATTGGAAGAAGCATTGAATGTGGCAAGGACACAGAATGTACTCCGGGTAGGGGCTTCATTATCCATCACAAAGAGTAGCTCCATTACTGACTGAGCTGGCTGGGTCCTAGATTTGGTCTGTGGCAGGTGGTGAGAGAACCAACAAGAGGAAGACACAACTTGACCTCATTCTCACCAATCTGCCTGTTTCAGATGTATGGGTAGGAGAGACCACTGCCTTGCCCTTGTGGAGACAAAGTCCACCTTCATATTCAGGGCACCCCACATTCCCTGGTGTGACACTACCATTGTGCTAAATAGGAAGAATTTTGAACAAATCTAGCCGCTCAAAACTTTGTAACTATGAGATGCTGTGGTCCACCAGCAGCAGCAGAATTGTACTCAACCACAATCTATAACCTCGTGGCCTGGCATATCCCCCACTCTACCATTACCACCAAGCCAGGGAATCAACCCTGGTTCAATGAAGAGTGCAGGAGAGCATACCAGGAGCAGCACCAGCCATACCAAAAAATGAGGTGTCAGCCTTGTGAAGCTACAACACAGGATTACTTGTGTGCCAAACAGCATAAGCAGCAAGTGATAGAGCTAGGAAACTCCACAACTAAGCTCTGCAGTCCTACCACATCTCGTAATGAATGGTGATGGCTTGTGGCAGTGCATGCGTGTGCGTGTGTGAGAGCGAGAGAGTGCACACGATGCTGCTACCATTGCTAATTGCTGTAAATTTACAGAAGTGGAATGAGCCATCACTGTATGGAATCAATGTGTAATCCTGTCTGGATATGTTAAAGTGTGTGAGACGGGGGTTTCTGTGGTGAGGGAGAGAGAGCTGTTTGCGAGGTGCTTGCACTCAGCCCCTATATTGTACCATAAGATTTGGAAATTTGTTAAACGTTTATTCTTTGAAGAAACTGTTTTCTCCTCACCCTGCAAAGAAAATAAATTGTAGTTTTTATTTAGAATTTATTTCTATATTAAAATTGTAGGCGCAGAGATTTAAAAGATTTCTACAATTTGATGTCTGTGAATGTAAAGAGTGAATATAATGAAAATGCATTAACATTTTCACAGGTATTTGTTTAAAAAAAAAGAATGGTGATGGACAATTAAACAACAGGAGGAGGCTCCACAAATATCTCCATCCTCAATGATGAGGTTTCACAACACATTAGATACGGCTGAATTATTTGCAACTTTCAGCCAGAAGTGCCGAGTGGATGATCCATCTTGGCCTCTTCTGGAGATACCCAACATTACGGGTGCCAGTCTTCAGCCAATTTGATTCACTCCAAGTGATATCATGACATGACTGACTGCACACTGCAAAGGCTATGAGCCGCGACAACATTCCGACTTGTGCTCCAGGCCTTGCTGTGCTCCGAGCCAAACTGGTCCAGTGCAGCTACAATGGACATGTATCCAACAATGCGGAAAATTGCCCAGGTATACCCTGTCCACAAAACGCAGGAAAAATCCAATCTGGTTCAAATGCCACCCCATTCTCTATCATCAGCAAAGTGATGGCAGGTGTCGCTAACAGCACTATCAAGATGCACTTAACCTGCTCACTGATGCTCAGTTTGGGTTCTGTCCAGGACATTCGGTTCCTGACATCATTACAATCATGGTCAAGAGCTGAACCTGAGGCAAGTCAAACACAGGACTAGTGAGACTAATGATACAGGCCTAGTTTCTACCCTGGCTGAGATTATCTCACTGGATGCCGATTTGGAAATTTACCCAGTCACATGGCTTCAGTTCGCCACTTCCCAATTAGATATTTTCTTTCAACGTCAGTCGCTCTGGGAACACTCGCACTTACGCCAAGATGTGTTTTGGGAATGTATTTTTGCAGTCTCCACTTCACCCTGGGCAATGGGCTGGGTAAAGAGTCCATCCCTCCCTGGGGCTGCCTTAGTTTCAACAATTGAACAACAAATCATGCATTTAAATTTGAGGTTACATCTCCAATAGTTAGCTTAGATTGACACGGCCCACGTTTGGCCTTGCTTTTCTGGGTTTGATTTTTGATCTATGACTGCCTTGCACAAGTCTGTTCTCACACTTTCCCCCTCTCCTCCTCTCTCTCTTTCTATTTCTCTCTCTCTCTCACTCCCCTTCCCTCCAACCTCTCCCTGTCTTCCTTCAGCCCAATTCCTCAAATCCAGTGGTGGAAGGTGGAGGGAAGTTTGCCAAGCAACTCTGAGCTGCTCAACTTCAACTCGGTCCTCAGACTGACAAACATCCAGCCCGAGGACGAGGGCGTTTATGTGTGCGAAGCAAGGAATTCCAAAGCAAGGGACCGTGTCGAGGGGCGGCTCACCGTACACGGTAAAGAAACCCATCTTCTGGTTGCCCGAGCTTGAGTCTGAGAGGCTGTTCTTCTGAATAAGTTATGCTAATCTTTTACAAATCACAGACTGGGCTTTAACCGGTACATGGGGAATATTTCTCGACACCACAGTTTTGAATGGATGCCTAGGCCTTTGAAAGTGTGAAAATGGATGCCTAGGCCTAGAGGAGGTACAGAGGAGATTTACTAACGGTACCAGGGATGAATTTGAGTGAAAGAACGAGACAGGCTGCTGCTGTTCTCTGCCAAGCAGAACAGGCTTAGAGGAGGTTTACTTCAGGTGCTCAAAATTATGATCAGTTTGAAGAGTAGGAAGAAACTATTCCACTGGCAGTGGGGTCGGTAACCAAGGATTCAATTATATGGTTTTTAAAAAAATTCCAATTAAGGGGCAATTTAGCATGGCCAATTCACCTACCCTGCACATCTTGGGTTATGGGGGTGAAACATACGCAGACAGGGGAAGAATGTGTAAACTCTACACAGACAGTGACCCGGGACCTGGATCAAACCCGGGTCCTGAGTGCTGTGAGGCAGCAGTGCTAACCACTGTGCCATTGTACCGCCCTTTCAGTGATATGGTTAAGCTGTGAGGACCTTGGTTTGCAGATTGTTGCTGGGCGAACATAATGAGGGCCTCAACCAGTTACGATGCACATCATGAGCCTTGAATCAGTTAGCAGCAGCCGACCATTCATCCCACACCTTCCGTTCCATTCCATTACATTTCTGAAGAGACGTAATTGTGATTTGTTTTGTTCTGCCGTTTATAGTTTAAAGAAGATGAGATCGTAACCCGGCCCACTGGACAATAGGTGGGCTGTTAAACTCACCAATTGGACTCGGCTGTTGATGCCATGCACTGATGCCAAGCGGCCTGATATTAAACTGTTCAGCAGAGCTGGCCTGAGACACTGTCAGAAACTGTTGGAGTCCTTTAAATATGCAAATTAGACTCTGATGTCATCAGGGTCCAGAAGAAGCCCAGAAAGGAAATGCTTTTGAAATGGATTGTGGGGCCAGGAGGAACAAGGGCTTTGACATGCCCAACGAGGAAGCTAACCCCCCTCTCCTCCTCGTCATTGGTGGTACCATTCACTCCCTCCGCCACCAACGCACAGTAGTATCTACAAGATGCACAGCAGGAACTCATCAAGCCTCCTTAGGCAGCACCTTCCAAACCCACGACCACTATCATCTAGAAATACAAGTGCTGCAGATTTGCGGCACGGTAACAACAGTGGTTAGCACTGTTACTTCACAGCGGCAGGGCCCCAGGTTCGATTCCCAGCTTGGGTCACTGTCCGTGCGGAGTCTGTACGTTCTCCCATGTCTGGGTGATATTGAGGTTTCCTCCGGGTGTTCCGGTTTCCTCCCAGAAGTCCAAAAAGACGTGCTGTTAGGTGAATTGGACATTCTGAATTCTCTCTCTGTGTACCGAACAGGCGCTAGAGTGTGGCGACGAGGGACTTTTGGCAGCAACTTCATTGCGGTGTTAATGTAAGCCTACTTGTGATAATAAAGAATATTATATTATTTTTAAAATTATTATTATTATATTTATTACAGCACCTGTAAGTTCTTATCTAAGTCACTCACCACCCTGACTTGGAAATTTATTGCCTGTTCCTTCACTGTCACTGGGTCAAAATCTTCAAACACCCTTCCTAACAGCACAGTGGGTGTACCTACACCAAATGGACTGCAGCGGTTAAAAAGGCAGCTCACTACCATCTTCTGAAGGGCAATTGGGGATGGGCAATAAATGCCAGCCTAGCGTTTATCCTGTAAAAAGAAACTTTTTAAAACCTCATCGTGATCTACCTGACAGCCTTTTGTTCATGTCACTGACGACAGCCCCCTGCTGTGTCCTCCTATTAACTGCCAGGAGACTATCTGAAGCTGCGCTGTTGATTTTTACCCCTGCCCTGGCACCCGCTCCCAGACTCCTGCATTCAACTTCTTCCCCAAGCACAAACCAAGACTAACAGTTGAGTGCAGCACTGCAGGAGTGCTGCATTTACAGTGATGCTACCTGCTGGCTGTAACACTCAACCAATGCTCTATTTCCCCTTCAGATGGGCATAAAAGATCATTTTTCGAAGGGGAATTCTCTCGATAGTGTCCTGACCAGTATTTATTCCCTCAGTCAGAACACCGAAAAGGATATTATCTGGCCAATATCAGAAGGTTATTTGGTGGCAATTGCTGTGCAGATATCGGCTGCTGCATTTCCTAAACCACAGCAGTGACTATCCCCAGAATTCTCCGGCCATTCACATTTCCCTCCAGCAGCGCATTCGCGCCGACAGCTCTCCCGGCGCCGTGGGGTGGCTTCGATGGAAAATCCCATTGACAAGCGGCGAGAATATAGAATCCTGTCGCCAGCGAACAGCACGCCGCCAAGAAACACGCATCCCGCCCGATATTTCAAAATTACTTTGTTGCACTTTGGAACATCCAGAGGTGGTGAAAGGCAACAAAATAAATACAGGACTGTCAAGATTGCCAGTGTTGGCGTGAAAAAACATTGAAACTAGAATATTCATATAAGATATCCCCTACAATTCCAGCCAAGTCACTAATTTGCAACAAGAGTCTCTGTGGCTTTAAGAAGAACTCATCTCTTTATTGAGAAAAACAAGCAACTTAAAAGTTGACATTTGCTGATGTTCATTATCAGTGACAGAAACTATGAAAGCTTTGGATCTCTGAGAGGCAATTACTTGATTGCCTGAAGGAGAGGATTTTCAATGCAATTAAGTTGGAGAAAATAAGAGGGCTGATCTTTCAACGACCTTTCTCCAAGTTGCCTCTTGCTGTTTTCATTCATTAGTGGATTCTATGTTCTTCACAAAAATTGAATGAAGAATTTTGAGGATAGAAGTGGCAGAAAGGCGCTAATTTATTAGCTGTCAGCCTGTAATATTCTCACTACCCATTCATGGCATAATTTAAAAATAATTTCTTCTGGTTTTCTTCACACATTTGGTCAGCCTTAAAAAAAATTTCTGATTGTAATTGTCACTGACATTTTGAGTTCTCATTCTCATCCCTGTGTTGGGTATTTGCAATGTATGAGCTTATGAATTCGGAGCAGGAGGAGGCAATTCGGCCCCTTGAGCTTGCTGTACCTGGTAACCTTAAATTCTTCACTAACAAGGGAGCCTTCTGCCTTAAAAATATTAATTGTTCCCGCCTCCACCACTCTCCAGGAAAGAGAGTTTTACAGATTCAAAGATTTCCTCTGAGAGAAAAAAAAATCTTCTCTTAATGGGAGACCCCTTATTTTGAGTCTGGGTCCGCTAGATCTGTCTCTCCCACAAGGAGAAACATCCATTCAGCATTCACCCTGTCAAATCCCCTAAGGGTCTTATGGGCTGGATTCTCCGTTAAGTGCTCCCGCCAGTGGAGAATGGCAATTGGTCCCCGCTGGCACTAGGAAACGGTCCCCAGGTGCGATTATCTCCCTTTTACCATACTAAATTATGCATGGAGGAGAGCGCACCAGATTCCATCGTAATACTGGTATCGGACTGCCATTTGATACGGAGGTCTTGCGGTGGGCTCCCCCTCCCCACCCACCCCCTGCCACCTTGCAAATCCCACCTCCCTCCCTCTGCCTCCAGTGTCAAGTATGGGCATCCTCCCCCCTAACCACAATGGGAATAATGGGTCACCCCTCTCTCCCCCCACTGCACGTGCACATGAAGGCCACCAGACCCCCTCCCAACCAATCCTCCTCCACCTCAGCATATTCTCCCAAAAGAGACCCCCATCAGTCACCCCTGCCTGAAAGCAGAGAGCAGTCCAGACAGTAGAGTGAAAAACCACTGCATTTTTACTTCTCCTTCCCTAACACCTGCTGCCTCAGACAAATGTGTTTAAAGAAGCAGCTGTTACAAGTGCCAGAGGCTTCCTGGAAAGCCAAGTACATCTCAAAGGGCTAGAAATCCCTTGACAGCCTTTGAAATGCAAATCTTCCATTTAATTTCACATAGCAATACATTGTATTTGCCAGTGATTGACAGTTTTATTACTCCAGAGACAGGTGCTTGGTGGATTTGTGCTGTGAAAAAGGAAGTGAAAGCTGCTTTTGATGTGGTGAGGAAGAGTCAATGCTCCTACTGGTGCGAGGCATGTAGTTCACTGCCAATGGCAGTGGGGAACTGGACCATTAGGTGCTGATCCCGTTTTCTGGCCAACGCTCCAATCTCCGCCGGATCGGGAACTCCCCTACTGGCATCGGGCAATGGAGAATACACCCGGATTCTCCGTCCCGCCACACCAGGGGCGGGATTCTTTAATTGTCAAAACACTTCTCACACTTGAGATTGAATAACTGAGCTTTTTGTGATATTAACTGACAAATACCCGCTCCAGTGCCAATTGAGTTTATCTGTTGCGCCTAAAGAATCTCCTGGAGCTGAGTGGCACGGTGACGCAGTGGTTAGTACTGTTGCCTCATGACGCTAAGGACCTGGGTTAGATTCCGGCTGCGGGTCACTGTCCATGGAGTTTGCACATTCTCCCCGTGTCTGGGTGGGTCTCACCCCCACAACCCAAAGATATGCAGGGTAGGTGAACTGGTCATTTTAAATTACCCCTTAATTGGGAAAAAAATAATTTGGTACTCTTAAGTTTATGAAACAAAAAAGAATCTCCTCGTGCTGAAGCAACTTTTTTTGTTTGTAATGTTCTATGTTACTATTATCAGTAATTCTGAGCCATTGCTGATGAGTTCACAAGCTGAAGTGTAGTCAGTTAGGGCATCTGTCCACAAGGAGGCACTGCGATAGGGAGCTATAGGTGTCCCCCATGTCTTGCTGCTGTAGTATATCTTAAAGTATTTCTGCCGGTTTACTTCAGTGAAGCTATAACCGTAATAACCAACAGCAGATCAACTGCCTTGCAACTGGGTTGGAGTTTGGAATCCAAACGAGCAGTAAGCGAAGCTGGGGCTGTGATCAAACATTTTCCTGCATTTAATTCTTGGCAAAAATGCAGACGTTTCAAGCCCAAAATAGAGCTTCTCACATAGAGAGCATTGTGAATTCAAACGGGTGTTTGTGATTAAATGCATCTCTGCAATTTTACAGTTTTGCGGAGAACTGGCTTTTGTATCTATCCGGATCTATGAAAGGTGGCAAATAACAGCATTCCAAGAAACCGCATCCAAATAGCACATTCCAAAGGACTGAGACCTACTTGTGTGACAGGGTGGACACTGGCGCATCCGTCATAGGATCTTAAAGCAGGCCATTGACCCTGTCCATCTTTTGTGAAAAAGCTATCCAATTAGTCCCACTCTGCTGCTCTTTCTGCAACATTTTTATCCCTTTTTGAGTACTTCACAAATTCCCTTTTGAAAGTTACTATTCTATCGCCCTTTCCGATAGCACAGTGGTTAGCATTGTTGCTTCACCGCGCCAGGGTCCCAGGTTCGATCCCTGGATTGGGCCAATGTCTGCGCGGAGTCTGCACATTCTCCCGTGTCTCCGTGGGTTTACTCCGGGTGCTCCGGTTTCCGCCCACAAGTCCCGAAAAACATGCTTGGTAGGTGAATTGGACATTCAAAATTCTCCCTCAGTGTACCCGAACAGGAGCCAGAGTGTGGTGACTAGGGGATTTTCACAGTATCTTCATTGCACTGTTAAGGAAAGCCTACTTATGACACTAACAAAGATTATTATTATTAGGGCAATGAATTTCAGATCATAACTTGCTGCATTAAAAAAACATTCTCCCCTTCCCTGTGGCTCTTTTTCCAATCCGTTGGTGGGGAGCTTCAGGGACGATCAGTCCAAAGTCAACTATTCCTTCCAAACTTGCAACACGATCCACACATGAAGAGGTAGTTATCTTATTCATAAGATATAGGAGCAGAATTAGGCCATTTGGGCCATTGAGTCTGCTCAGCCATTCAATTGTGGCTGATCCCATCCTGGCCTTAACTCAACTGTCCTGCCTGTTCGCCATCGCCCTTTAACTCACCTCAGAGATATTCTGTTCTCTGGGTGTCAGGCTTCCAGCTAAAGCTCCTCTTCTCTCCACAACTTTCAGTTCTGGTCGGATATATTCCTGGAGATTTGATTACATACCATTTGATCACATGACATTTAATCACGTGATACCACCGATATATCGGCAAGCCGAGGAATGACTGTTTGACTTTGCGGGCAGGAATGTCTGCTTGGGCGACTATGCTCTCCGGCCAGGGCTGAATCGCTCGCACCTGATTTGCTCTTGTGTTGGGAGCGCAAATCAGGAAGCAAGTCACAATCCTTGGCTATGCAAATTTATTCTTGGCTGGGATTGCGAGAGATTCCCTTGGGAATCCTGCTGTTCGGCTGCCATTTTGAGCGGATGGCATGATAGCGACGTACGACTGCTGGCTTCAACCTGGGCCCACGCTCCGCACCTCCCCTCCCCCCCAGGCTTTCTGGGTCCTCCCCCCAAAATACACGGATGACCCGACTCCACCCACAACCCCTCTACCAGAGACCCCCATGAGAGACACCCCCACCAGAGACCCCTAATTGGAGAGACTCCAATCAGAGACCCCCAATTAGAAAGAGGGTTACTTCCAGCCAGGGGTCTATTTAATGGGGGTCTTCCAGGCAGGGATCTCTTTAATGGGGGTCTTCCAGGCAGGGGCTCTCTTATGGGGAGGATTCTAGGCAGTGGTCTCTCTTGGGGAGGGGGGGTGGTCTTCAAGCAGGGGTCTCTCTTATGGGGGATATCCAGGGGTGCCTCTCGAATTGTTGGGTCTCTGATGGGAGTCTTTCTAATTGGGAGTCTCTGGTGACGGGGTTCTGGTGGTGGTGGGCAGATCTTGCATTATGGGCGGGGGTGGGGGGGAATGTGGCCCTCTGAGGGACTCTGGGAGCAACTCCCTAAAAGAGTAACCCCCTTGGCCCACTGCGCCACATCAGGGCCACATTTGTCAAGGCCCTGTGCCAATTCTGGGCCCAGAGGACTGGAGAATAATGCGGGCCCAGAGAATATGGGACAGGATTCACCATTTCAGCGGCTAAGTGCCGGCTGAAATTGAGAATTCGCAGTTGTTTTATGCCGCCAAAACCGGTGCCGAGTCCTGATGGATTTCAGGACCGGTGAGGTACTAGCAGTGGCGATGTGTGACGGCCAGATAATGGCTGGGCCCCTGGCCATGCAAGCGTATGCCGACGACCTGCAGCGGCCGCGCCATATAACATGGCGCCGGCCACACACAGACCAGTTCTTCCAAATACGATCCCACAGGCCACCCCCCACCAGTGCCCCCCAGCCCTCTTGGAAGCACCGGCCAGCGGCATGGATCCCGGCCGGGTGTGGCAGCATTGGACATTGTCTGCAGCCGCCACACCGGATTCCCACACATCAACCGCACGGTCGGTAACTCAGCCCATCGGGTTAGAGCATCGCGGGAGTGCCTGCCAATGAGGTGCCAACGCCATTGCAATGGCGCGTGGCATGATGATGCCTCTTCGGAGGGGGTAGAGACTTGAAAACCGGTGCCGCCCCAATTTGGGTGTCGGAAGGGATTCTCCGCTCGATTGCCAATTACGATATCGGCACCGGGAAACGGAGAATCCTGCCCATGGTGTCTTAATGACACATTTACATCCTTTCAATGGTGCAGGGCGCAAACCTCATCCCCGACTGGGCGGCACATGGCACATTGGTTAGCATTACTGCCAATGGTGCTGAGGACCCAGATTCAAATCCTGGCCCTGGGTCACTGTCCGTGTGGAGTTTGCACATTCTCCCCGTGTCTGCGTGGGTTTCACCCCCACAAGCCAAAGATGTGCAGGTTAGGTGGATTGGTCACGTTAAATTGCCCCTTAATTGGGCAAAAGTAATAATTGGGTACTCTAAATTTAAAAAAAACCCCTCATCCCTGACACCAGTGGGGGATCGGAGAATCGGTACGCCGATCCCGGTTTTTGTCTGATGCTGGATTTTCCGCTGCATCGGGAACTCCGCTACCGGGGACGCGAGGCAGGAAATCCAGCCCTCCGATTTGAAATGAAATATTTGGCATTAAGTTAATTGAAGAAAGAAGGTAAAAGTTCACGCAGAGTTAAGGATAGGTTTTGTGAGGGCCACGAAGAATCCAGCACGAGTTTCAAGGATACAAAGAAATAACATTTATTTACAATAACATATATATACACAACAGCAGCAACCTCGCTTGCTGCTTACTCCTTCCTGCTGGTTCCAAACTAGCCAGCTTTATTTATACAGGGAGTCTGCTAATGATTTCTCCGCCCCCCCCTCTTTGGGGAAGCTCATACTCCCACAGGATTGTGGGATTGTCATTAGTCCCCAGCCAGTGGTAAGCAGGCAGGTTATAACATCCCTCCCCTCCCCAAAGTCCAAGGAATCCACCGAAGACCCTGGCCACAGAGGGCGTCGGACTTGTTTTGTCGCAGGCCGGACACCATTTGCACGAGGCGCTGGATCGGGCGGCGTGTAACGAGACGGAGACCGGCACTTCCGTGATGAATGGCGTAACGGTTGTACATCCACGGCCCGTGGGCCCGAGGATTCCCCCTCTGATGCGTCCTGTGTCTCCATCTTGGAGTCAGAGTCTGCTGCCTCTGTCATCTCGGCGTCTCTATCTCCACGCGGTTCTGTAACGACCTGCGCAGGCTTTGAGTGAGGCACCAGAGGAAGATTGTGAGGACTACTTTCCATTGTCTCTGGTCTCTGTGGCTGTAGAAATTAGCTCCGGGGGCGGGGAATCTTTGGAAGGGATAGTCTTCTTGACCGAACGTGGTCTACATGTTTGCGCTGGAGACAACCCTGGGCTTGTACCTGGTAATATATAGGGCCCGTTTGGCGAAAGATTACGCCAGGGACCCACTGGGCACCACCAGCAAAATTCCGAACGAACACTGGGTCACTGGGCGCAAACTGCCGAATCGGCCGATGCCGAGAAAAACCCTGTCCCCGTTCTTGTGTGCGGTGTACTTTTGCGGCAATGTCCGGGAAAGCCATAATAAGGTGGGTGCGAAGTCTCCGGCCCATTAGGAGCTCTGCGTGAGCTACCCCAGTCACCGCATGGGGGGTGGTCCTATACGCAAACAAAAAGCGAGCCTGTCTCGGGTCCATTGATCCGGAAGACTGCTTCTTTAGGCCTCTTTTGAATGTCTGCACTGCGCGCTCCGGCAACCCATTTGAAGCCGGGTGGTAAGGGGCAGTGCGGATATGGCGTATGCTGTTCATCTTCATGAACCTCGCAAACTCCTCACTGGTGAATGGAGTGCCGTTATCCGTGACCAGCACCTCGGGGAGGCCATGCGTACTAAAAGACAAGTGCATCTTCTCAATTGTTGTGCAGACGTTGTGCCTAGCATCTTATGCACCTCTAGCCATTTAGACTGGGCGTCGATTAATAAAAGGAACATGGATCCTTGAAAAGGGCCGGCGAAATCCACATGCAAGCGCGCCCAAGGCCGCCCTGGCCATTCCCAGTGATGTAGGGGCGCGGCCGGCGGAAGCTTCTGATGCTCCTGACAAATGGAGCAGTTTTGGGCCAGCTTTTCAATGTCGGCGTTGAGGCCTGGCCACCAAACATAACTCCAGGCCAACATTTTCATTTTGGTCACACCTGGATGCCCATTGTGCAAGTCTCTTAGTATCAGCTCCTATCCTTTTTCCGGGACAATCACACGCGTCCCCACAAGAGGATGCCGCCTTCCACCTGTAGAGGGTGCCATCTCCGCTACTCCACTACTGGGCCGATATCTGGGGTTTGAATATCTGTGTGTGTCTCTCTCCAGCTGGCACTGAAACTTCAGAGGCCAGGGGATGTCGCACTGGGACACTTCCACTGAAGAGAGCACTGATTCAAGCCTGCCGTTTATTCCTAACCGACAGCCTGAGACTTATATCACACAGATCTCCAGACCCCTACCAATACCCAGGTGACTCTCTCTCTTGCCGGTGGTGCAACAGCCACCCGGTTCCTACTCCACTAGAGTAGCTTTCCCAAGAGAGAGAATAGGACACTGCTGTTTATTCCCTAACCAGCAGTCTGTCCTGAGTGAATCGCTCAAGATGACCCTCGATTCCTGAACCCGGAATTAAGGTGAGGAGTATTTTAACAATGACTTGGTCAGAGGTCGCTGGTGAAAGATTGAAGAATTTAAACGACTCCAATTGTCATCAAATCAAGGTTTATTGTAAAACCCAGGTCAAAATCATCAACAGAAGAAACACAATACAATCTTATGCTCTAATATACACTATGTCTATTCAAAAGTAATATAGCGGACACAACGAAAATTCTTATGCTTACACAGCTTTTAGCAATATCACAGGCACAAAACAAGTTCCCTTCCCCAAAGCCTCAACCACTATTAAAATCAAGGGAGTTTCGTAAGCTGCTGCGGAGTACTTACGGTCACAGGCTGCAGAGGTCAAGTCAGGGGTGCAGAGGTCGAGCCACGAACGAACAGACCCCTACTCGAAAACACAGCCCCTTTTATATAGTTATACCTGGCTTTGTTCTGTGATCGGCCAGCCCCTTTTGCCTTGAAAAGGTAGGTTTTTAAAGTTCCCGCTGGTCCCGCCCCCTTTGAGCCGGTCAGAGCTTTATGTTTCCGGGTATCCCTTGCAGGTCCGCTTCTTCCAGCTAGGCAGACCTGCGCGATTTGAATTTGGCGCTGGCTCCGCCCCCCTCCTCCCAGTGAGTTTCTGCCGGCAGCTTCTGTCAAGATTGGAGTACCTCCCCCAGGTCCGCCTCCAACTTGGTTTTTCTGCCGGTAGCTCCTGCTGATTTTCTAGGGGCTTTTCCAGCGCAATATGCTGGACTCAGACAGTCTGATTTCTAGTTTAACGAGGTTAGGCTCTTCTGTGGAGAATTTCAGTGTCTTCCAGCTGCTCCGGAGATGGCTGCTATTCTCACCTCGCTATGTTGATGGGGTGTTAATTGGATTCTGCTCTGGTGGAGGCCAGGTCATTTACATTTGCATGGGGCTATGACCATCCCATTGTCCTGCTTGCATGCAAGCCTCCTGTGTATTCCCGTGCCCCTTTGTCTGTGTTTTGATGTTATCTTGTTGTCTGGCTCCTTCTTCCTTGTAGCTCCTAGGGGGGTGTTTGCAAATATTTATGTGTTTATGTCCCTACTCAGCTCAGCGGGCCAAGCCTGCTGGGAAAACTGGTTCTGTTCCCTTGGCTGGAAAGTCAGTTTACAGTCTCTGGGTTTCTCCAAAAGGGCCGAATTGCCCGAAAACCTTACACACCCTGAATTCTGGCAGCTTGGAGGAAAATGCCCGCAACTCGCCTGGGAGCTGTCTATGCTGCCCACCATACAGGACTATGTGTCGAACCTTTGACAGGACTGGCTCCGTCTGGGTCCACTCACGGATCTGTGATGCCGTGACAGGCAAGGTGTCCATAAAATCTAGGGTTGCAACCACCTCACCGGTCATGGGGGTCAAAATGGGGCTGGGTGATGAAGGCAATCGGCTCAGTGCATCAGCATTCGCTATCTGCGTTCCTGGTTTGTGCTCCAGAGAATACTCGTATGCAGCGAGCAACAAAGCCCAGCGCTGGATCCGTGCGGAAGCAATGGGCGGTATTGGCTTATCCTCTCTGAAAAGTCCCAGCAGAGGCTTGTGATCAGTCACGAAGGTGAAGTGGCGGCCTTACACGTACTGGTGGAAATGTTTCACCGCAAAGACCACTGCCAGGCCCTCCTTCTCGATCTGCGTGTACTTCTTTTCCGCTGCAGTCAATGTGCCGGAAGCGAAAGCTATCGGCCACTCGGCTCCGTTCTCCATCTTGTTGGACAGGACGGCCCCAATACCATACGGGGATGCATCACATGTGACGAGCAAAGGCTTTCCAGGATCATAGTGGGTTTGTAACCCAGACAACGCCAATTGTTGTTTTACCCGGCGGAAAGCGGTTTCTTGCGGCTGTCCCCAAACCCAGGTGTGATTTTTCTTTAGCAGAAGATGCAATGGGGCCAGCGTAGTTGCCAGATTGGGGCGGTACTTCCCGTAATAGTTTACGAGGCCGAGAAAAGAACGAAGATGCAAAGTGTCAGTCGGGGCGGGGGCCTGTTGAATCGCGCGGACCTTCTCTGCGACGGGGTGCAAACCTTCGCGGTCCACCCGATAACCCAGGTAGACTACTTCCTTCGCTTAAAAGACTCACTTTGTGTGACGTAAACGGACTCCAGTCTCCGAAAAGCGTCTAAGGACAGCCTCCAGATTCTCCAAATGTTCCTGCTCCGACATCCCTGTGATCAAAACGTCATCTAAGTAGACAGCGACACGCGGTAAACCTCTCAAAATGCCCTCCATAACGCATTGAAAAAAAGCGCCGGCAGAGGATACTCCAAAGGGCAAACGTGAATATTCATACAGGCCCCGGTGTGTATTAATCGTTACATATGGTCGGGAGGCAGGGTCCAGCTCCAACTGCAGGTAGGCGTGACTCATATCTAATTTTGTGAACGAGAGTCCACCTGCAAGCTTTGCGTAGAGATCCTCTATGCGAGGCATTGGATATCGGTCTAGTCGGGAAGCCGTATTCATTGTAAGTTTATAGTCGCCGCACAAGCGAACTGTGGCATCTGGCTTCATTACAGGTACAATTGGTGCTGCAGTCAGCGAAACGGACGGGCCTGATAATACCCAAAGTTTCCAAACGAGTGAGCTCCACTTCTACCTTCTCGAGCAAGGCGTAAGGCACCGGGCGCGCCCGGAAATAGCGCGGCGTGGCTCCTGGTTTGACTTGGATACAGGCTATGGCCCCTTTTATTTTCCCACACCAGGCTGGAATACATCTGGGTATCGTCCAGCACCTCAGTCAACCCTCCAGAAACTGTTTGGAGGATGTGCTGCCACTGCAACCGCAAATGGCGCAACCAGTCCTGACCCAACAGGCTGGGCCCATGGCCGCGCACCACGATAAGTGGGAAACACCCCTCCTGGCATCCATAAACAACAGGGGTCATCATAGTTCCTGCAATGTCCAATGGTTCCCCCGTGTAGGTGGCCAACCTGGCCTGTGTGTCGGTTAATGTAAGGGTCTGTATCGCCTGCTTGATGCGGTCGAATGTCCTCTGGGCGATCACAGAGACCGCTGCGCCAGTGTCCAACTCCATCTCAAGCGGGTGACCATTGACCCGTACTGTCACCTTAATGGGGGCCACACGGGGAGCTGCCACACAATGCAGCTGCAGGCAGTCGTCCTCCGTCTCCACGTCCTCAGGAGTAGTCGCCGCAGGTTCACCCACATGGAAGGTACGGCCCCTGGGCTGGTCCCAGTTTCGGTTGGAACGACGGCGCCTCTGCCGCCCCCAGGACCGGCGTCCGCGACAGGGTCGGCGCCTACAAGTCTGACACGGACATGGCTCCTCATCCATTGGTTCTGGAGAAGGCTCCCTTCGGGGAGGGATGTCCGACGGCTACTGCCGTCGAACCGGACGTCGTCTCGCCTAAGGTACCGCAGGAGTGCGGGGGGACGTTTTCGGACGGAAGGGGTTGCGCCACAAGGCATGCCATTCGCTGTATCCCCTGCACTCCTCGTTCTGCGCTCTCTCGGGCCAATACTATTTGAATGGCCTGTTGAAAAGTCAATGTTGACGGAGCTAACAACTTTCTCTGGATGGCCACATTGTTAATACCGCAAACCAAACGGTCGCGTAATATTTCTGACAAGGTCTCACCATAGTCACAGTACTCCGCAATCCTGCATAGCCTGGACAGACAGTTGGCAAGGGATTCTCCTGTGTCCTCTCAGCGGTAACGTTGGACTATCGTGGACGGGGTTGGGTTAAAATGCTGCCCCACTAAATTCACAAGTTCATCAAACGTTTTGGTGTCCAGCGCAGCTGGGTACGTAAGGCACCTAATCACCCCAAACGTATGCGGGCTGCAGGCGGTGAGCAATATGACCACCTGCCGCTTGTTTTCGGTGATATTGTTTGCCCGGAAATAGTAACGCATCCGTTGTGCACACTGGTTCCAGCTTTCCAGCGCAGCATCAAAAACATCCAAACGTCCGTACAGAGGCATGGTGTAATAGAAAACAACTTCCAACCTGTATCCAACAAAAATCCAGGGAGGTGGCTCCAGCAGTGTATTCAGCTATTCACTTTAACCCTCATCGCCAGTTTTGTGAGGGCCATGAAGAATCCACACAAGTTTCAAGGATACAAAGAAATAACATTTATTTACAATAACACATATATACACACACACAACAGTAGCAACCTCGCTTACTCCTTCCTGCTGGTTCCAAACTGGCCAGCTTTATTTATACAGGGAGTCTGCTAATGATTTCTCCGCCCCCTCATTGGGGGAGCTCATACTCCCACAGGATTGTGGGATTGTCATTAGTCCCCAGCCAATGGTAAGCAGGCATGTTATAACAATAGGTAATATTTAAACAACTATCTCTGCTGTTGCTACTAGCTTCCTCAATTCAACAAAAACGTATTTGATAATGATGTTATTGTGCAGCCTTTCAAAATATCTCTCCCACTGATTGAAGCCCTGATTCAGTAATGTGAGAATTTGTTAAATTGCCTGAAAACTCCCAGAATAAAACACATTGTATAATGATGCACATTGCAGGATGACAAGTGTCTTCCCTCCGCATTTTTATGTTCCTTTCTCTCTCCCTCCATCCCGCAGTTTGTGTTTTTCTATCTCTCTCCCTCCTGTAGTTTGTGTTCTTCTCCCTGTCTCTCTCCCTGCCCCAATTTGTAATTCTCATTCTTCCTCCCCAGTTTGTGTTTTTCTCTCTCTCTTCCTCCCCAGTTTGTGTTTCTCTCTCTTCCTCCCCCAGTTTGTGTTTCTCTCTCCCCCAGTTTGTATTTCTCTCTCTCTTCCTCCCCCAGTTTGTGTTTCTCTCTCCCCAGTTTGTGTTTCTCTCTCTCTTCCTTCATAGTTTGTGTTTCTCTCTCTCTCTTCCTCTCCCAGTTTGTGTTTCTCTCTCTCTCTTCCTCCCACAGTTTGTGTTTCTCTCTCCCCAGTTTGTGTTTCTCTCTCTCTTCCTCCTCCAGTTTGTGTTTCTCTCTCCCCCAGTTTGTGATTTCTCTCTCTCTTCCTCCCCCAGTTTGTGTTTCTCTCTCCCCCAGTTTGTGTTTCCCTCTCTCTTCCTCCCCCAGTTTGTGTTTCTCTCTCCCCCAGTTTGTGTTTCTCTCTCTCTTCCTCTCCCAGTTTGTGTTTCTCTCTCTCTTCCTCCCCAGTTTGTGTTTCTCTTTTTCTTCCTCCCCAGTTTGTGTTTCTCTCTCTCTATTCCTGCCCAGTTTGTGTTTCTCTCTCTCCTTGTCCCCAAGATTGTGTTTTTTTCTCTCTCTTCCTCCCCAGTTTGTGTGTCTCTCTCTCTTCCTCCCCAGTTTGCGTTTCTCTCTCTCCTCTTCCCCAGTTTGTGTTTTTCTCTCTCTCTTTGTCCCCCAGTTTGTGTTTCTGTTCCTCCCCAGTTTGTGTTTCTCTCTCTTCCTCCCCAGTTTGTGTTTTTCTCTCTCTCTTCCTCCCCAGTTTGTGTTTCTCTCTCTTCCTCCCCCAGTTTGTGTTTCTCTCTCCCCCAGTTTGTATTTCTCTCTCTCTTCCTCCCCCAGTTTGTGTTTCTCTCTCCCCAGTTTGTGTTTCTCTCTCTCTTCCTTCATAGTTTGTGTTTCTCTCTCTCTCTTCCTCTCCCAGTTTGTGTTTCTCTCTCTCTCTTCCTCCCACAGTTTGTGTTTCTCTCTCCCCAGTTTGTGTTTCTCTCTCTCTTCCTCCTCCAGTTTGTGTTTCTCTCTCCCCCAGTTTGTGATTTCTCTCTCTCTTCCTCCCCCAGTTTGTGTTTCTCTCTCCCCCAGTTTGTGTTTCCCTCTCTCTTCCTCCCCCAGTTTGTGTTTCTCTCTCCCCCAGTTTGTGTTTCTCTCTCTCTTCCTCTCCCAGTTTGTGTTTCTCTCTCTCTTCCTCCCCAGTTTGTGTTTCTCTTTTTCTTCCTCCCCAGTTTGTGTTTCTCTCTCTCTATTCCTGCCCAGTTTGTGTTTCTCTCTCTCCTTGTCCCCAAGATTGTGTTTTTTTCTCTCTCTTCCTCCCCAGTTTGTGTGTCTCTCTCTCTTCCTCCCCAGTTTGCGTTTCTCTCTCTCCTCTTCCCCAGTTTGTGTTTTTCTCTCTCTCTTTGTCCCCCAGTTTGTGTTTCTGTTCCTCCCCAGTTTGTGTTTCTCTCTCTTCCTCCCCCAATTTGTGTTTCTCTCTCTCTTCCTCCCCCAGTCTGTGTTTCTCTCTCTCTTCCTCCCCAGTTTGTGTTTCTCTCTCTCTTCCTCCCCAGTTTGTGTTCCTCTCTCTCTTTGTCCTCCAGTTTGTGTTTCTGTTCCTCCCCCAGTTTGTTTCTCTCTCTCTCTCCATCTTCCAGTTTGTGTTACTCTCCGTTGCTCTCTTAGTTTGTGTTCCTCTCTGCACATTGCTCTCTCAGTTTGTATTTCTCTCTCCCAGTTTTTGTTTCTCTCTCTATCTCTCTCACACGGCATGTGTTTCTCTCTCCCTGCCGTAGCTTTTGTTTCTACCTCCCTGCCCCAGTTTGTGTTTCTCTCGCCCCCAATTTATGATTATCCTCCAGTTTGTTTTCCTCTCTCCCTCAGTTTGTGTTTCTCTCCGAGTTTGTGTTTCTCTCCCTCTCCCTCAATTCATGTTTCTCTCTCCCCCAGTTTGTTTCACTCTTTCCCAGTTTGTGTTTCCTTCTCTCTCTCCATTTGTGTTTCTCCCTCTCTCCCAATTTGTATTTCTCTCCCTCTCTCAGTTGGTGATTTAATGTAATTAGCCAACATTAAGCCAGTGTTTATCAACCTGTATTTGACACTTGGGCAGGAAAGAAAATGGAACATGGGGGTTCACCTGGTTGGTCCCAGGGTTCAGTAAAAACCATGGCCAGGATTCTCCATTAACCAATGCCGAAATCGGGAAATGCGATTGGGCGGAGAATAGCTTCCGATGCTAAAATTGCAGCAGGTGCTGAATTGACGCCAAATCGTGATTCTCTGTCACCTTGAAAACGGCGTCAATGCGTTTCAGTCCGCAGGTAGAGTAGACACCGTTCGAATATCATTAGCGGACCCGACCCGGATTCTCCGGGGCCTCTGCGATTCTCCGCCTTCGATGGGCCGAGTTCCCAACGGCGTGGTTCACTTGTGCCTTTAAAAACAGGGAGACCGGCGTGGCGGTTGCTGAGGGAGCGAGAGGGGGTTCAAAGCATGGGGAAGGGGGAAGGGCCATGCAGGCCCCCCCCCAACATCGCCATAGTTTGCTGACAGTTTGTGCCCCTGGCCGGGGGACCTCTGCCAAGGCCGGGGGGGGACGTTGTGGGGGGTTGCCAGGAGGTGGGCTGCGGAGACAGGGTGGACGGGCATGGATCGCCATTGCCGCAGCCGACACGGCAGCCATGCAGCTGCACACACCGCTAACAGACCATTTTGAACTTGGTGCCACGTGTCGTGTAGGCTGCAACTTGTCAGCCTCCCGAGTCCCGATCCGCAAGTAGAGTAGACACCATTTCCAGTTCATTAGCGGGCCCGACCCGGTATTCTCCGTGGACTCCACGATTCCCACGCCGTTTTTCATTGGAATCAATTGCGTTCCAAGGGGCATTGGTGCTAGCCCCTCAATGGTAGCAGAATCGGTCCAGGTGTGGCGCCCGGTTTTCTGTCGTAAAAGTCCACGGATTCTGCGTTGGCATCAACGCTTGACAGAGAAACCAGCCCCATGTTAGAGAATTGCTGCTTTTTCCCAGGCGCACTCGTGATTGGCCACTGGAACTTGGGCAGAAAACTTCGGACTAAGCCCAATAATACTGCTGTTCTTGACTCTCAGTTAATGGAAAGTAAAAGTTAAGCTTCATTGACAGATGTTGAAGGGAAGTCAGGGCAGGGACAAACGAAGAAGGTTATTCTTTCAGAGAATCTAACAGTTGCCCCTCGAGACTCTCGCCCATGTTAACAAGCCCTGGCTGCCTCTTGAATGATGAACGGGTTTCTTTGATACCGAATGCTGCATTCTGCTTGCATGGGTTTTGTGTCTCTAACAAAAGCAAAGTGAAGAATCAGTCAGAATTAATCAATGCAAGATCAAAACAAATTTGAAATAGAAACAGAAAGTGCTGGAGACATTCGCTCAGGCAATAGCTGTGCAGAGAGAGTGAAACAGAGGTAGCATTTCAGGGTGATAATCTTTGAATAGAACAGATGGAGATTTAACAGTGTATAGGTTAGTGAGGAGTCAACAGAAATGAAGGGGTTCAAGTGCACAGAGGGGGTGGGGTGGAAAGAACAAGGGGTGGGGAGGAGGTCTGTGATAATAGGATGGGGATGGTATCAGAGACTAAAAGACAAAAATGAGAATGGTGCAAGGCAAAGTGATGTGGTAATTGGGGAAACTATGGAATGGGGAGGGGAGGAACCCAAGGGAAGCACAAAATGAAGCATGGGGACAAGGGGTGGAGGGGAAGAGCCACGCAGCCCCCGCCCCTCCCCAACAATAAGTTTTCCCAGGAGCACTCATGATTGGCCACTGGAATTTGGGCAGAAACCTTCGGGCTCTGTGCCTCCAGTTCACAGAACCTCTGGCTACGCCCAACAATAGCAGAAGGAAGCGGAGCACAATACGTGGCGCCCAGGGCAGACGGCAACACCAAGAGGGGAACTAAACTACCAACAAAGGGCCGCACGGTAGCATTGTGGATAGCACAATTGCTTCACAGCTCCAGAGTCCCAGGTTCGATTCCGGGTTGGGTCACTGTCTGTGCGGAGTCTGCACATCCTCCCCGTGTGTGCGTGGGTTTCCTCCGGGTGCTCCGGTTTCCTCCCACAGTCCAAAGATGTGCAGGTTAGGTGGATTGGCCATGATCAATTGCCCTTAGTGTCCAAAAGTGACCTTAGTGTTGGGTGGGGTTGCTGGGTTCTGGGGATAGGGTGGAGGTGCTGACCTTGGGTAGGGTGCTCTTTCCAAGAGCCGGTGCAAGCTCGATGGGCCGAATGGCCTCCTTCTGCACTGTAAATTCTATGAAGGGAATGGGGGGTGGGGCGGGACCGCGTGTAAAAACCGTTGTATATAAGACACAAACATGTTTGTAAATATCAGATACACATGAACTGTTACCCTGTAAAAACTGGAAAACACCAAGAAAAATATTTTTTAAAAAAAGAAAATGTGGAACTGAAAGAGATGTTGTGAGAATAGATGGGACTTAATTTATACATTGACAAGTCTCTTTTGTTGTTCTTCTTCAATTTGACGTATTTTTGTGAGTGAAGTTATTCAATGCCGCAGGTGCCTCATTCTAACTTGTAGCTTGTGTCTCTCCCCAGCTCATCCTTACTGGATCGAGGCTATCAACGACACTATGCAGGACATCGGGAGTGACCTCATCTGGCGCTGTGAAGCAGGAGGCAAACCCCAGCCCATGTACAGATGGTTCCGGAATGGGGAAATAGTATCCGGGGTACGAAAGCTGTGCTCGTGCTCTCGCTGTGATTTCCACAGTTTTCAGTGGTCGCATGCGCACGTCTTCGCAGCAAAAAAGATAAACGATGCCTGACTCCCTTGCACAGCCTGTATCGTGTTGGCTATTGACTCTAAATGATGCCTTGCTGCTTCTCAATCTTTGTTTCGGTCCTAGAGAAGTCCTTTTCTTTCCTCTTGCTCAGTCTGCAAGAATGTCTCGAGCGCGTAACCAGCGACTTTGCTTTTCTCGCAAGCTTAAATATTTGCCTCTTTCCTTCTCCAGGTCTTTGAAAACGATATCCTCTTCAGTGCGTTGCTGAGACCAATCGAAAAGTTTGGTGAAGTTTTAGATTAAATGTCGAAAGGTTTGCTTTTTCAGCTATGTGTTTGTTTCAAACATGTGCAGGCCCGATTCCGAATGAGCCGAGGGGAGCTGCGAATTTCCCGACTGATCCTGCAAGATTCCGGAATGTACCAGTGTGTGACGGAGAACAAGCATGGCTCCTTATATTCTAATGCTGAGTTGAAAGTTTTGGGTTGGTATTCCGAACGGCACTCGGTCCTTGAGTTCAGTACATGATTTTTGCATTTTTATTTTAGGCTATGTAAGACCTTTCTAGATCGTTGGGTAGGCCTCAACTGAAATATTGCGGTCAGTACAGGGCAGCGCACTTCAAAATGGACGTCGAGAGTTCTGAAAGGATGTGGAGCGTGGTAGCATAGTGGTTAGCATTGCTCCTTCTCAGCTCCCGTGTCCCAGGTTCGATTCCCACCTTGGGTCACTGTCTGTGTGGAGTCTGCATGTTCTCCGTGTCTGGGTGGGTTTACTCCGGGTGCTCCGGTTTCTTCCCACAAGTCCCGAAAGACGTGTTTGTTAGGTGAATTGGGCATTCTGAATTTTCCCTCGGTGTACCCGAACAGGCACCGGAGTGCGGGACTGGGGGCTTTTCACAGTAACTTCATTGCGGTGTTAATGTAAGCGTACTTGTGACAATAAATATTATCATTTAAAAAAAGATGATGTATCACAAAGATGCCAGAGATGAAGGACTTCAGTTTATGTTGGAGATCTCAGAGATGCCGGGATTGTTCTTCGTAGAGCAGAGACGTTTAAGGGCTGATTTAATAGAGGCGTTCAAAATTATGATAGCATTTGACAGAGTAAGCGAGGTGAGATTGGTTCAACCGGCAGGAGAGTTGGTCACCAGAAGATACAAATTTCAAATAATTATCAAAATAGCCGAGATGCCTAGTTTTTTTTACACAGGAAGCAGCAAGTAAAAAAAATGTTTGTAAAAATCACCATAGTCCCAGATGACCAGAGGCTATTTCCCCTTTGAGGGGGAGGAGCTGACTGGTGGTGGTTTAACCTAAGGATCACCACACCTCAGGCGAGGGGCAAGTTTGAGAAGGCAGGGCCTTCATGAATAAACTCACAAGGTACTAGAGTTGCATCGGTGGTGTTGGCCTTGCTCTGCATGACGAACAAGCTGTCCAGCCAACCAAGCTCTACCAGCCCTGACACAGCACGTGATGATGATCTGGAATGCGCTGCCTGAAAGGGTGGTGAAACCACCTCTTTTTTAAAAAAGTTATTTATAGGATGTAGGCATTTCCGGCAATGCCAAACCTGTTGCCCATCCCTCATGACCCTTGACCCTGCTCAACAAGGTGAGCAGCCTTGTTGAACTGCTGCAGTCTGTGCAATGAAGCTGCATCCATAGTGCTGTTAGGGAGGGAATTCCAGGATTTTGACCCCACTGACAATGAAAGAACAGCGATGTATTTCCAAGAAGGGATGCAGGGGATCAAAGATCAAAGATTCTGATGTTCCCATGGGGGAGAGATTGGGACTGGGATTCTCCGATATCCCGGCCAAGTGTTGACGCTGGCGTCAAAACCGGCGCGAGTGACGCCGGCGTCAATGGGCCTCCAGGCCCAGTAACTCTCCTCTTCTTTGGGGGCTAGAACGGCGCAGTGTTGTGCGCTGCTCCGGCGCCGAAAGCAAGCCCTGCACGGCCGGCACGCTTCCGCGCATGCACGCCACGGCCGTCGCGGGTGCACGCGATGGCCATCTCTACGCCGGCGCATGCGCATGGTTGCCGACCCCCGCGCACCATGTCGAAGACCTGCAGGGGCCCTGCGCGGAGGAACATAGGCCGTGAATGAGCCTATGGAATCCCCGGAATGAGCGCGCCCGCCGACCGTTAGTCCCCGATTGGGGGCCTGGCCCCCGTGGAGGCGCCCCCCCCGGTGTCGGATCCTCCCGCCCCCCCCTCCTGCAGCCAGAGCCCTGAGGTCCCGGCGGGTGGGACCATATGTAAACCATGGCGGCGGGACTCGGCGGGCATTCGGCCCACCGAGCGTGGGGGCCATTTTCAACGGCCCCCAACCGGCGCCGCCGTGACCGTGCGGGCCTGGTTGGCGCCGATTGGGAAGGCGTGGCAGGATTCCCGCGCCCCTCTGCCGATTCTCCCACCCGGCGCGGGCTCGGAGAATCCCGGCCCGTGTGTTTGGGACTTGGTGAATTTCTGCATGCCTCTCTGTCCGTGGTTCACAATGCAGTCAGGGTGTGTGTCATTGCTGGTGTGAGTAAAGGTTTAATGGTGAGGGAGATATGTGGCATTGCAGTGTAGATGAATTATTATCTAATTGAATGGCTGAGCAGACTCGAGAGATTGAAGGATCTACTCCTGCTCTTGTGGTTTAGTTTACAGAGCAAGGCAGTGTCTTCTCTGCTCTCCACCCCGGTGGCTAAAATTAAAAGCAAACTATGGTATTCGGAGGGCAAGTAAATTTGATGTAAGGTGAAAGAAATGTTTTGTGGAAATAACGTTTATATTTTCAATGGCTGTGTTTTTCTGATCCCGTTCTGTGTTTTCCTTCAGCTTCTGAACCAGACTTTCGGCTGAACCCAGTAAAGAAGAAGCTGTTGGGAGCCAGGGGAGGCAAAGTGCTAATTGAGTGCCGACCCAAGGCTGCTCCCAAGCCAACCTTCGTGTGGAGTAAAGGAACTGAGCTTATCAAGAATAATTCAAGGTCAGTGAAGTCGATTACCCTGCGGATGGGGTGATCACCATGCTTTGTGACATCCAGATCTCCAGACTTTGCAAGTTGTGCGCAATATCTGGACTGGGCAGCTTGCAATCTTCTCAACTCAAGCAATTGTATTTGTTATTTTATTAGTTCACCGCTATGGGTCTCGCTGGCTAGGCCAGCATTTCTTGCCCATCCCTAATTGCCCTTGAGGAGGTGATAGCCACACTTTAGAGCTTCCACAGTCCATGTGGTGGTGTTTTTCCCACAGGTGTTTCAGGATTTTGACCAGGTGACAGTGAAGGCATGCCAGTCTAATTTCCAAGTCAGGTTGGCGGGTGGCTTGGAGGGGAACCGATAGGTGGCGATGTTTCCATGCACCTGCTGCCCTTGTCCTTCCTGGACGTAGTGGTTGTGGATTTGGACAACGCCATTGAGGAAGCCATTATGAGTTGTAGATGGAACACAGGTCGTGCACAGGTCGTGGATGGAGTGAATGTTTAGGGTAGTGGATTAGGTGCCAGTCAGTGGGTTGCTTTGATTTGGATTGGATTGCGTCAAGCTTTTTGAGTCTAGTTGAAGATGCACTTCAGCCTGTGGCTGTTTGGAAGTAGAACTGATGGGTACTGGATTCACTCAGTATCTGTTAAGGTAAGGAGCTCAATGTATGTCTTGGGGTATGTCCTGGGCAGCAGAGCAAAAAGGGCATCATCAAATATGCCACTTGATATATTCCCAGCTGGTATTCAGTTGCATTGTCTTCAATACAATTGAACATAAGCAGAATTTGTTGCCTGATTGTTACGATAATGCTCACTTAACATGACCATCAAAGACAAACTTCTATCCCCAAATTATCAATTCAGTTCAGAGCTTGGGTAGCGATTTTCCACTTGGTTACTTGCATATTCTGTCCAGTCGGCTTTCCGGGAGGGAAAATCACAGCCTGTCGAGCACTAGAACCCCTATCGATCACTGAGCAAATCAAGGGAGGAGAGACTGGAAAGTCAGAGGGCGGTTGGAGATGAGAGTGTTGCATTCGAACAAGTTGCGCTTGGATTTTCTTGTTCTTTTTCTAAAGCATGCTGGACAACAGGTGAATAACGTCAGTCAATGTGCGAAGGTTGTTTCAGCCAAGCTGCAGTAATAAGTGACCGAGACAGTTCCAAGTTAGAGAGGAGCTCCTTGGAGTGTGAATGGGGAATGTGCAAGCACAGCAGACCTGGGGCGGAAATCTCCGGGCACCGATGCCAGAGTAAAGCACTTGTGTTTTTACTCCGACGTCGACACTTAGCCGCCCGTTGGGAGAATCCCGCCCCTGTTTTCTGAAGTATAAAGATAGAAAATGGCGGACATTCTCAGCAGACTTGGCAGCAACTGCAGAAAGAGAGGGAGTCACCATTCCAGATCAATGACTTTTTTCAGAAGTGTTAGAGATTCAGAGCCATGGAAATGATTGGGGGTGGAGGGGACAAACATTGCAAAGGACTGAGACAAGGTTGAAATGATTAAATGGCAAAAGCAGTTATGTTACAAGGCAAAAGGACGTGGTAACGAGGCAAATTTAGCAGAAGGAGATGGAGGATACATAATTTAGCAGAGGAGGAGGGAAGCATTGAAAATCTAACAGAGAGAAGAAGGTTGCCATGGTCTAGCAATGTGGTGGTAGAAAGGTAGGTACAGGCCCCTGGAGTGCAGACCACCCTGTCAGCCGTGTACTGGTTTCTCTTTATTTCCTTGCCTTTTCTCTCCCGAAAGCCCTGTGTTTTGATTGGGGTACAGCACTCAGCTTCAGTGCAATGCTCCTATCAACTGCATGACAACAGGCATCACTGTAGATTGCCATCAGCTGCCAAGTGACAGGATGAGGCTTAATGCTCTGAGGCTACTGTGGTTAGCAACAAGTAGTAATTACAATCCTGACCAATCTCCTGGTTGGAAATTCCTGTGCATGTTTATTCTGATGGAATAGAAAATACTGTTTAGCTTCACAGAAATAATGGATGTGATTTAACGAGAGAGGAAGAATCTCATTTTGGGCACGTTTAGCGGGGTGTTCGTCAGCACCTGCAGCGTGGAGAACACCGCTATTTAATGGGACTTTACTTTTTTTTGGCCCCTGCGAGGCCACACTTAAATCATTTCCTGCACTGACGAGCTCAACTCGAAAGTGGCACCTCAATCTTTCGACCCCCCTCAGCCACTCCATCGTGGTGGCCTCTCTCCCCCCCCCCCCCCCCCCAACTTCCTCTCTCTCCCCCCCCCCCCCCCACCCCCCCCCGGGCTCCCCTCTGCCCCCAACTTGCTTCTTAGGGGGTCCTCAAGCCCCCCTACCTCACCCCACCACTTATGGGCAAGGCACTCTTGGGCCCGATCCCTGGCATGGACAACCTGGCACCTGGGCACCTTGGCACTGCCAGCCCAACACCCTGGCAGTGCCCCTGCCACCTAGCAGTGCTACCTTGGCACCCTGGAAGTGCCTGGGTGGCAGTGCCAAGGTGTCAGGCAGCAGTACCAAGGGAACCTGGTGCCAGCAGGTGTTCCAATGTACCACTGCCCAGAGCCCGACCTCCCGGGGGGTCTCTAAAGGCTGGGACCCCCCCCCCAAAGGTGCTGTTATGCCAGATCTTCCTTTGTGCTAAACGGCGCCAGAGAGCAGACTTCCAGGCAAGGCAGTTAGTTCCCAGGCACCGGGTCAATATAGCACAGACATATTTAAAATGATCCTAATGGCTCACTTAAATATGTTCATCTGGATCTCGCCATTGCGCGAGATCTCATTAAATCTCGCGAGGCGCTTCGAGTATCGTGAATGTCGCGGGAGGCCTCTTGTGAGATTCAGCAGCCTCCTTGCTTCACCAAGTCGGACGCGACGAGACCATTAAATTGCTCCCAATGTGTGTGCGCTAGTGTCGAAATAAGAATGTGGATTTAACTTGGATAGCACTACTGAATCATGATGATTATTTCTTGCTGCATAGTGCTGACATGGTCATTGAGTATTCAAAATATTCACTAATGTGATATTTTTCGGTCACTACTTGTCCTCCTTCTGTACCTTTTGACAAATAGTGGGACAGAACACACCCAGGGAAGCTGATAATGTCTGGATGTTGTCTATAAGGTACGATGCCTTGAGAATGGCAGGCTGTTCTTGACTAGTCTGTGAAACAGCTCTCCCAATTTTGGCATAGGCCCCAAGATGTTAGTTGCAGGGTTGACAGGGCAGGGTCTGCCATTGTAGTTTCATGTACCTAGGTTGATGTCATTTCGTCCATCCGATTTCTTTCCTTCTAGACTTTTTAGCGGTTTTGATACAACTGAGTGACTTGCCAAGCCACTTCAGAGGGCATTGTCAGCCACATAGTTGTGAATCTGGAGTCACATATAGGCCAGACCAGGTGAGGGCTTCCCTAAAGGACATTAGTGAACTAGCTGTGTTTTGTTATGGCCACGGTGTGGAGATGCCGGTGTTGGACTGGGGTGAGCACAGTAAGAAGTCTTACAACACCAGGTTAAAGTCCAACAGGTTCGTTTAAAATCACTAGCTTTCGGAGCACTGTTCCTTCCTGACGAAGGAGCAGCGCTCCGAAAGCTAGTGATTTTAAACAAACCTGTTGGACTTTAACCTGGTGTTGTAAGACTTCTTACTGTTTTGTTATGGCAATCAACAATGATTTCATGGTCATCATTAGACTTTTAATTACAGGTATGTAGATAGGGTGAACGTGGTGAAAATGCTTAAGCTGAATGCACCACCCCTTTAAGAGATTTGGGCTGACTTTCAGCAATATAGGCTAATTTTAATTCACACCAGCCTTGTACGATCTTAGAACCTTTGCTGAGATGTGCAACTGCTAAACAGCACATTCAGCACTGTACACGATTATTATGTAGGTTTGCAGGCAGCAGGAGATTTGCTTGCTGTTAGAATCACAAGGAATGGACTTCCGGGTGCGGCGATGACCAGCTGAGTCGCACGTTTCGGCAGCTCCCTGTGAAACGGACTTTTGGGCTCTCGATAGGAGCCCCAACGGCAATTTTGACGGCTAAAAACACTGTGCGGTAAACCAGAAGGGAATCCCCCCTGGATACGGATGGAAAAAGGAGAGAGTGGCCAGATTGCAGTGGATCCTTTAGAACAGCGGCAAGGAAGGCAAGCAAAAACCAAGATGGCGTCGGAAGGTGGCAGTTTAACATGGGGCCCTGAACAACAAGAGTTCTTGAAATGCTGTGTGGAAGAGATCAAAAAGGAAATGAAGAAAGAGCTGTTGGCCCCGATACTACAGGCGATCGAAGGGCTAAAGGAGGAACAAAAGACCCAGGAGCGGGAGCTTAGGGTCGTGAAGGCAAAGGCAGCCGAGAATGAGGACGATATACAGGGCCTGGTGGTGAAGACGGAGACGCAGGAGGCACATCAGAAACGATGTGTGGAAAGGTTGGAGGCACTGGAAAACAACGCAAGGAGAAACAACCTGAGGATTCTTGGTCTTCCTGAAGGTGTGGAGGGAGCGGACGTCGGGGCATATGTGAGCACGATGCTGCACTCGTTAATGGGAGCGGAGGCCCCGGCGGGTCCGTTGGAGGTGGAGGGAGCATACCGAGTGATGGCGCGAGGACCGAGAGCAGGAGAAATTCCCAGAGCCATAGTGGTGAGATTCCTCCGTTTTAAGGATAGAGAAATGGTCCTTAGATGGGCGAAGAAAACTCGGAGCAGTAAATGGGAGAACGCGGTGATCCACGTTTATCAAGACTGGAGTTCGGAGGTGGCGAGAAGGAGGGCGAGCTTTAATCGGGCCAAGGCGGTGCTTCATAAAAAGAAGATAAAATTTGGAATGCTGCAACCGGCAAGACTGTGGGTCACATATCGAGGGAGGCACCACTACTTTGAGACGGCAGATGAAGCGTGGACTTTTATTGTTGAAGAAAAACTGGAATGAGCGGGTTATTAAAAAGAACGTTCGAACAAAGTGGTGGGAATGTGGGGGGCAAAGAGGGGTTTTATGTACTAATCCTGCGATGTGGTAACTTTTCTCTCTCCCACAGGTGGTGATGGGGGGAGGAGGGGAGGTGGAGGAGATGGGGCGTTGGCCATTGGGGGCGGGGCCAAGGGAGAAGCACGGGCTTGGTTCCCGCGCTATGATAATCATGGCGGGAATAGAGAAGCAGGAAGGAGGGGGCGTCGCACGGTGCGAGCCGAGGTCACGGGGGGAAGCCGAGGTCAGCCAGAGTTTGCTGACTTCTGGGAGCAACATGGGGGGAGTAATTACGCTAGCGGGGGATCTAGCGGGGGGGTGGGAGGGGGGAATTACTGGGTTGCTGCTGCTGGGGAGAGGGGGGAGCTGGTATGGGAGAGGATGGGCGGGGGGGCACCGCCTGGGGGAGATACAGCTGCGTGGGAACCGGGTGAGGAGCTGGAAAAAGGTGATGGCTAATCGACAAGGGGGGGGGGGGTAGGAAGCCCCCCAACTCGGCTGATCACGTGGAACGTGAGAGGGCTGAACGGGCCGATAAAGAGGGCACGGGTACTCGCACACCTTAAGAAACTTAAGGCAGATGTGTTTATGTTACAGGAAACGCACCTGAAACTGATAGACCAGGTTAGGCTACGCAAAGGATGGGTGGGGCAGGTGTTCCATTCGGGGCTAGATGCGAAAAACAGGGGGGTGGCTATATTAGTGGGGAAGCGGGTAATGTTCGAGGCAAAGACTATAGTGGCGGATAACGGGGGCAGATACGTGATGGTGAGTGGCAAACTACAGGGGGAGACGGTGGTTTTGGTAAACGTATATGCCCCGAACTGGGATGATGCCAATTTTATGAGGCGGATGCTAGGACGCATTCCGGGCCTAGAGATGGGAAAGCTGATAATGGGGGAGATTTTAATACGGTGTTGGAACCAGGGCTGGATAGGTCGAAGTCCAGGACTGGAAGGAGGCCGGCAGCAGCCAAGGTACTTAAAGATTTTATGGAGCAGATGGGAGGTGTAGACCCGTGGAGATTTAGCAGACCTAGGAGTAAGGAGTTCTCGTTTTTCTCCTATGTCCATAAAGTCTACTCGCGAATAGACTTTTTTGTGCTGGGTAGGGCATTGATCCCGAAGGTGAGGGGAACGGAGTATACGGCTATAGCCATTTCGGATCACGCTCCACACTGGGTGGACTTGGAGATAGGGGAGGAAACAGGAGGGCGCCCACCCTGGAGAATGGACATGGGACTAATGGCAGATAAGGGTGTGTGTCTAAGGGTGAGGGGGTGCATTGAAAAGTACTTGGAACTCAATGATAATGGGGAGGTCCAGGTGGGAGTGGTCTGGGAGGCGTTGAAGGCGGTGGTTAGAGGGGAGCTGATATCAATAAGGGCACATAAAGGGAAGCAGGAGAGTAAGGAACGGGAGCGGTTGCTGCAAGAACTTTTGAGGGTGGACAGACAATATGCGGAAGCACCGGAGGAGGGACTGTACAGGGAAAGGCAAAGGCTACATGTAGAATTTGACTTGCTGACTACAGGCACTGCAGAGGCACAATGGAGGAAGGCACAGGGTGTACAGTACGAATATGGGGAGAAGGCGAGCAGGTTGCTGGCACACCAATTGAGGAAAAGGGGAGCAGCGAGGGAAATAGGGGGAGTGAGGGATGAGGAAGGAGAGATGGAGCGGGGAGCGGAGAGAGTGAATGGAGTGTTCAAGACATTTTATAAAAAATTATATGAAGCTCAACCCCCGGATGGGAGGGAGAGAATGATGGGCTTCTTGGATCGGCTGGAATTTCCCAAGGTGGAAGAGCAGGAAAGGGTGGGACTGGGAGCACAGATCGAGGTAGAAGAAGTGGTGAAAGGAATTAGGAGCATGCAGGCGGGAAACGCCCCGGGACCGGATGGATTCCCAGTCGAATTCTATAGAAAATATGTGGACTTGCTCGCCCCGGTACTGACGAGGACCTTTAATGAGGCAAAGGAAAGGGGACAACTGCCCCCGACTATGTCTGAAGCAACGATATCGCTTCTCTTAAAGAAGGGAAAGGACCCGCTACAATGCGGGTCCTATAGACCTATTTCCCTCCTAAATGTAGATGCCAAGATCCTGGCCAAGGTAATGGCAATGAGAATAGAGGAATGTGTCCCGGGGGTGGTCCACGAGGACCAAACTGGGTTTGTGAAGGGGAGACAGCTGAACACGAATATACAGAGGTTGTTAGGGGTAATGATGATGGCCCCACCAGAGGGAGAAACGGAGATAGTAGTGGCGATGGATGCCGAGAAAGCATTTGATAGAGTGGAGTGGGATTATTTGTGGGAGGTGTTGAGGAGATTTGGTTTTGGAGAGGGGTATGTTAGATGGGTGCAGCTGTTGTATAGGGCCCCAGTGGCGAGCGTGGTCACGAATGGACGGGGATCTGCATATTTTCGGCTCCATAGAGGGACAAGGCAGGGATGCCCTCTGTCCCCATTATTGTTTGCACTGGCGATTGAGCCCCTGGCGATAGCGTTGAGGGGTTCCAAGAAGTGGAGGGGAGTACTTAGGGGAGGAGAAGAGCACCGGGTATCTTTGTATGCGGACGATTTGCTACTATACGTGGCGGACCCGGCGGAGGGGATGCCAGAAATAATGCGGATACTTGGGGAGTTTGGGGATTTTTCAGGGTATAAATTGAACATGGGGAAAAGTGAGTTGTTTGTGGTGCATCCAGGGGAGCAGAGTAGAGAAATAGAGGACCTACCGTTGAGGAAGGTAACAAGGGACTTTCGTTACCTGGGGATCCAGATAGCTAAGAATTGGGGCACATTGCATAGGTTACATTTAACGCGGTTGGTGGAACAGATGGAGGAGGATTTCAAGAGATGGGATATGGTATCCCTGTCAATGGCAGGGAGGGTGCAGGCGGTTAAGATGGTGGTCCTCCCGAGATTCCTCTTTGTGTTTCAGTGCCTCCCGGTGGTGATCACGAAGGCTTTTTTTAAAAGGATTGAAAAGAGCATCATGGGTTTTGTGTGGGCCGGGAAGACCCCGAGAGTGAGGAAGGGATTCTTACAGCGTAGCAGGGATAGGGGGGGGGGCTGGCACTACCGAGCCTAAGTGAGTATTATTGGGCCGCTAATATTTCAATGGTGAGTAAGTGGATGGGAGAGGAGGAGGGAGCGGCGTGGAAGAGATTAGAGAGGGCGTCCTGTAGGGGGACTAGCCTACAGGCTATGGTGACAGCCCCATTGCCGTTCTCACCGAAGAACTACACCACAAGCCCGGTGGTGGTGGCTACACTGAAGATTTGGGGATAGTGGAGACGGCATAGGGAAAAGACTTGGGGGGGTCCCTGATAAGAAACAACCATAGGTTTGCCCCGGGGGGAATGGATGGGGGATATGGAATGTGGCAAAGAGCAGGAATAACGCAACTGAAAGATCTGTTTGTGGATGGGAAGTTCGCGAGCCTGGGAGCGCTGACCGAGAAATATGGGTTGCCCCAAGGGAATGCATTCAGGTATATGCAACTGAGGGCTTTTGCGAGGCAACAGGTGAGGGAATTCCCGCAGCTCCCGACACAAGAGGTGCAGGACAGAGTGATCTCAAAGACATGGGTGGGGGATGGTAAGGTGTCAGATATATATAGGGAAATGAGGGACGAAGGGGAGACTATGGTAGATGAACTAAAAGGGAAATGGGAAGAAGAGCTGGGGGAGGAGATCGAGGAGGGGCTGTGGGCAGATGCCCTAAGCAGGGTAAACGCGTCGTCCTCGTGTGCCAGGCTAAGCCTGATTCAGTTTAAGGTATTACACAGGGCACATATGACTGGAGCACGGCTCAGTAAATTTTTTGGGGTGGAGGATAGGTGTGCGAGGTGCTCGAGAAGCCCAGCGAATCATACCCATATGTTTTGGTCATGCCTGGCACTACAGGGGTTTTGGATGGGGGTGACAAAGGTGCTTTCAAAAGTAGTAGGAGTCCGGGTTGAACCAAGCAGGGGGTTGGCTATATTTGGGGTTGCACAAGAGCCGGGAGTGCAGGAGGCGAGAGAGGCCGATGTTTTGGCCTTTGCGTCCCTAGTAGCCCGGCGCAGGATATTGCTAATGTGGAAAGAAGCCAAGCCCCCGGGGGTGGAGACCTGGATAAATGACATGGCGGGGTTTATAAAGCTAGAGCGGATTAAGTTCATCCTAAGGGGGTCGGCTCAAGGGTTCACCAGGCAGTGGCAACCGTTCGTCGAATACCTCGCAGAAAGATAGACGGAATGGGAAAAAGAAGGCAGCAGCAGCAGCCCAGGATCGGGGGTGGGGAGGAGGGGTGGGGGTGGGGGGGGGGGGGAGGAGGAACCAGAAGGACTCTCAGGGTTGTTAATATATACTGTATAGTATGTATAGGTCGTTGCTACAGATAATTATATATTGGACTGTTAAATTATATTTTTGGAGAGTGTTACTTGTGACAAGGCAGTTGCCAATTAGGGTTAGTTTTCATTTTTGTTATTTATTATTTATTCATTTTTTTTTTTTGTTTGTTTATAAAATAGGTCATTGTTATTTGTGTTGTTACAATATTGTGTAAAGGATGCACAATGTACTGTGTTGGTTGACCAAAGATTTTCAATAAAATATTTAATTTAAAATTTTTTTAAAAAAAGAATCACAAGGAATGTGCGTGGGTTAATCACGTGTGCCCCCTGCCCATTTTCGGGGCCTCGTGTAAAAATGACCCAAGCTTAATGCCACAGATGGGGTGAAGTTTTTTAATTTATTCTTCAAAGGGGATGCTTGATTTTAAAAATCTCCCTTATTGATTCATTTAATGGGAAACTTGTTAGGTTCACGGGGGAAAAAGAATTAGAAAAATATGCTGATTGGGTCAGACGACGTAGAATGGGAGAGGTTTTGCATAGAGCACAAACACTCCTCGACCAGTTGGTTTCTGTACTATCAATTCTCCATAGTCTTAACTTCGCAATTTGTCATGTGCTGCATTTATTCTAGGATGTCCATTTGGTTCAATGGCACTCTGGAGATTCGCGATCTGTCTAAGGCTGATGAGGGAAGCTACACCTGCTTTGCAGAGAACAACAGAGGAAAAGCAAACAGCACTGGCACTCTTTCCGTGACAGGTAGGAGGGCAAGGCGTTGGACTTACCCGGTATACTGGCATTTTCAACTCCAGACCTTGGATCTTTTATTATGAATAAAAAATTGTTATTGGATATCTTTCCCTGAAACATCAATCTTTCCTTATCTGCTAATGCAAATGTCCCCTTGATCTAATTCCCAACCGAAAGGGTGAACTGGCGCAAGGGTCAATTGATAAAAGATTTGGGGAATCTGCTACTTTCTGATACATAACTCCGAGACAAATTCAAACTGGTGCAAATTTAGATTGAGGTTCATGTAGAGTTGGGAGTGATTCAGAAGGAGAATCCAATGAAGGGTTTGAAGTGAAGCCAATAGAGTAAAGGGAACATCTCCCCTATGTAGGCCCAGCTTCATTTTAAGGTCAAATCCATGGTCCTAGGTATGTTTGCCAATGGAAAAGGTTTCTCTCCATCCACCTCATGAATTCCTTTCAAAATTCTAAAAAAAAACCACACAATCAAATCATCCCTTAACCTTCGATATTTCAGGGAATACAAGCCTAATTTGTGTGACCTCTCCTCATGATTCAAACCTTGGAACCCTCGTAACAGTCTAATGAATCTGCTGCACTGCTGTCAGTATTTAATGTGCGGTGCCCAGAACTATATGCAGTACTCCATTCATGGTCTAACTAACAGTAACAGCTAACCAGCCTAACATTCCATTTTTCCTTATTTCAACAAAATCAAATGGAACTTGAATTTGTGTCCCAGGTCTGTTTTTCCTCTACCATCTTATACACACCACTGATGAGACTGTTAGATGCCTCTTTCTTCGAAGGTCTTTCTGTACATTTAATTCCTCTGATGTTAGCAATCAGTCTCTGGGTTCTTCTCCTCAACCTCTCCAGGGCTCAAGCATCTTTCCCAGTGTCTTGATGCTGCAAAGGCGCAAGGTGCTCCCTGATAAGAGCACTTTGCAGAGGACCGTACGTTGAACTTGTGAAGTGGAGAACCCAAAGCTCACTGAGAACAATCTCTGCTCCAACATTGATCCAGAATTTATGTTCCGTTCCCCAGGAGGGTGGTTGTTCTCCTGGAGGTACCCTAGATGGTGCACTGGGGGGACACCACCAGGACGTCCCCAGGCAAGGACGTTGGAAAGTTGAACCTTCTGATGGACAAGTCTCCTGCACCTGGAAACATCTGACACTCTGATTTAAGTCTGGAATTTTGGGTGTTTCTGAGTCTACAGGAAAAGTTAGGATTATAAAAAACACTTCTAACTCACCAGAGTACTGAACATCGTGCCCTCTTCCCCAACCCACCAAACCCCCATGACTACTCTCCCGCTGGACCCTCGACTACGCTGCCAACAACCCCTCCTCCGACCAGTGCACTTCCCTTGACCGCCTGACACCCCCTCAACTATGCAACCCCCCAGCTCTCTCCCCCGCGCCCCCCCCCCCCCTCCCCCCGCCCCCTCCAATGTACCTGACACACTGCGCTGTACATTAATCTCTAGGCCAGGCACGGAAGATCAGGCAAGAAATGTGCACCTCCCGACCTGGGTGAGTGTAAAGGAGCCAAGCGGCAATCAGACGATGATTGCCACTTCACGGAAGTTTCTGAGTCATCAAGTTAAATTCATGATCCAGAAAAGCCTTTCCAGAAAAGAGTTTCCATGCTTAAAAAATAGCTAAATGAAAAATGTGGCAAATTAATAACATATTCACATCATTGGCCCCACTATTCGTAAAACATTGTCCCTTCACTCCGAGCATGTTCTTTCTTGATAGGTTCACTGCCGCCATCCCACCTCAGCACATTCCTCAGATCTTTCTCTCACCATCTCTTCCCCCTTACCTACCCACTTCCTAACTGCCCCCCTCTGTCTTCCTTGCCAGAAACACAATGGTCTTTTATACAAATTATAGAGTTAGCTACAGTGCATCCATGTGACAGATTAGCAGTATGATGTGTTCCCAGATTTTGCTGGCACTTGTGAGAAATTGGCCACTGGATAAGATAATCCAACATCATCTCAGCTGTCAGATGCCCCTCATACCAAGTCCTGTTCATCCATCATCCCATAGCTACATTGGCCTTCCGGTCCATCAAAGCTTCGAGTTAAAAATTCTCATCCCTGTGTTCAAATCTCTCCGTGGCCTTGCCTTTCCCCATCTCTGTGATCGCCTCCAGCCATATAGCCCTCCAAGGACTCTGCAGTCCTCCAGATTTATGGTTGTGTGCATGCCCAATTTCCTTCATCTCACTATTAGCATCTGAGCCTTCAGCTGTTTAGATCCTAAGATTTGTATTCCCTCCTTAAACCTCTCTTTTCCTTTCTTGTCCTGCTCAATACCTACCTCTTTGATGAGGCTAATCATCATGTTTCCTCGTATCACTTTCCTTGGATTGGCATGTTAAAGGCACTATACAAATTCAGTCTGTTTAACCTTTCTTTGCCAGTACTAACTCTGAGTTGGTTTGGGATTCATGGTATAAAAATTCCTTACTGCCGTTTCCCAATTATGCAGAAACACACAACAACATTGATTGATTGATATTTATTGTCACATATACCGAAGTACAGTGAAAAGTTTTTTTCTGCGGCCGAGGGAACGTACACAGTATGTACATAGTAGACAAAAGAATAATTGACAGAGAACATTGACAATGGTACATCAACAAATAGTGATTGGCTACAGTGCGGAACAAGGGCCAAACAAGAGCCGCATAGGGTGTCGTGAATAGTGTTCTTACAGGGAACAGATCAGTCTGAGGGGGAGTCGTTGAGGAGTCTTGTAGCTGTGGGGAAGAAGCTGTTCCTATGTCTGGATGTGCGGGTCTTCAGACTTCTGTATCTTCTGCCTGATGGAAGGGTCTGGAAGAGGGTAAAGCCTGGGTGTGAGGGGTCTCTGACAATGCTGTCTGCCTTCCTGAGGCAGCGGGAGGTGTAGACAGAATCAATGGGAGGATGGCAAGCTTGTGCGATGCGTTGGGCTGAGTTCACCACATTCTGCAGTTTCTTGTGATCTTTGGCTGAGCAGTTGCCATACCAAACTATAATGCAGCCGGATAGGATGTTCTCCATGGCACTTCTGTAGAAGTTTTGTGAGAGTCGATACAGACATGCCAAATTTCTTTAGCTTCCGTTGGAAGGGCTTTCTTGACGGTTTCATCAACGTGAATGGATCAGGATAGACTGTTGGTGATGGTGACCCCCAGGAACTTAAAGCTATCGACCATCTCCACTTTGGAGCCATTGATGTAGATGGGGGGGGGGGGGTTGTACTATGCTTCCTGAAGTCGATCAGTTCCTTGGTCTTTCCAACATACAACATGGAGAAGATGTTTCCACTAGTAGGAGAAACTAGAACCTGAGGGCACAGCCTCAGACTAAAGAGATGATCATTTAAAACTGAGATGAGGAGGAATATCTTCTGCCAAGTCATGGTGAATCTGCGGAACTCATTGCCACAGAAGGCTGTGGAGGCCAAATCACTGTGTCTTTAAGACAGAGATAGTTAGGTTCTTGATTAAAAAGGGGATCAGGGGTTATGGGAAGAAGGCAGGAGAATGGGGATGAGAAACATATCAGCCATGATCGAATGGCAAAGCAGAATGGATGGGCCGAATGGCCTAATTCTGCTCCGATACTTTATGGCCTTTGGTCAAAGCACAGTAAAATGGGAGCTCGAACAGGCCCACTAAAATGCAAACTTTATAACGTAAAAACATGGGGGTACAAGAGGCAATTTTCAAAGAAGCAATTAGCTACAGTCGAAAATAGTTAAAACAGAATATGGTTTCAGCACAGAGGAAGGCCATTCATTCAGCCCCTTGTGCCTGTGGCTGCTTGCTGCGACCAACTCACCAGGTGCCACTCCCCTGCCTTTTCCCCACAGCCCTGCATATACTGTTTCTTCAGATCATGATCCAATTCTCTCTTGAAGGGCAGGATGAATCTGCCTCCCCCACTTTCTCAGACAGTGCATTCCAGATCCTAACCACAAAATGATTTTCTTCATGTCACCATTGCCTTTTTCCAATCCTCTGGTTCGCCAGTGGGAACACTTTCGCCAGTGGGAACACTTTCTACCTATCGACACTCTCATGAGGGGAGCAGTCCAAACTTCTCCTATCTGTCTATCTAACTGCAGTTCCTCATCCCTGGAAGCATGCTCCTGAATCTTTTCTGTATCCTGTCTAATGCCTTGGTAGTCTTCCTAAAGCATGGTGCCATAAACTGGACACAACACTAATATTTTAAAAAGGCAATGAGTAAGGAGCTTGTCTGTATACCTTTCATTTAGATTTCAATAGCAGTGTCCATAATGGGGTTCATGATCTTCCACCTGAACAATAGGTGTTTAGATAATCCATCTCAATAAGGGCGTCATGATGGCACAGTGGTTGGCACTGCGCCCAGGACCCAGGTTCAATTCCGGTCCTGGGCGACCGTGTGGAGTTTGCACGTTCTCCCCGTGTGTGTGCGTGGGTTTCCTCCGGGTGCTCCAGTTTCCACCCACAGTCCAAAGATGTGCAGGTTAGGTGGATTGGCCACGCTAAATTATCCTTTTGTGTCTGAAGGTCAGGTTAGGGGGGTCATGGGGATAGGGCAGGGTAGTGGACTTGGGTGGAGTGCTCTTTCAGAGGGTTGGTGCAGACTCAATGGGCCGAATGGCCTCCTGAACTGTAGGGATTCTATAATTATATCTTGCCTCGTAGAGGATATTTAATCTGGGAAAGTCTCTCTGGGTAAGACCACCTGGGCCTTGTCTGGTAGGCAGTCCCCCACCTTTTAGATGAAGCATCAAACTGAAGCTGTGCCAGCCCACTCGGATGGATGTAAAAACTCCAATGGCATTATTTCAAGAGCTGGGAGTTTTCCCAGTATCCTGGATTTTTTTTACCAGTATCCTGGACAATATTTCTCCATCAACCATAAGCACAGTTTAACTAGTCACTCAGTAGCTGTTTGTGGGGTCTTGCTGTGCACAGATTCCCTATTGGCACAGACAGCATTCAAAAGCAGTGTGGTGCCAATGAGGTGTTTCAGAGGACAAATGTGAGTTTGTTCATAAACCTATCGCTCTCGCTCAGTCTATCCCAGCCAACATTTTTCACCCATTTCTCACAATCCTGTCGCAGGGATGGTGAGGATATCTGTCACGTCGCTCCTTCAGCACAGCTCTCGCCCTTGTGACCTCAGGTTAATGCCGCCCGTGTTTGCCTGCAGTTATCGAGAACTGTCTCCATGAATGAAATGAAATGAAAATCGCTTATTGTCACAAGTAGGCTTCAAATGAAGTTACTGTGAAAAGCCCCTAGTCACCACATTCCGGCATATGTTCAGGGAGGCTGGTACATGACACTTTCACGCAGCAGTGGGTTTTTTTCGTGAGAGTTTTCAAGACGTTGAGATGTTGTAAATGCAATTTTGTTCCTCGCTGTGTCGTTTCAGAGCCCACCAAAATCACCCTTGAGCCATCAAACATCGATATCACCATGGGCGAAAACGGCACAATGGAGTGCCATGCATTCCGCGATCCCACGCTGGACCTAACCTTCGTCTGGTCGACCAATGGCTACCCCATTGACTTTGAGAAAGAGAAGGACTACATGGACCGCAATGTACTGGTGAGTGACCCGCGGTCATGACCAAAAAACATTGCCCGTGGCTATTGCATAACTGAACACTTGAACAAGTTTCTCATCACATGTCAGAACAATAATTGAAGATCAGGTCAACTATCTTGCATCCAGTGCCAGAACATGACACATTAATATTTGAGCAATTACAATTAGGATTTAATGTTCCCGCAATCAACGTCCAACTGGACTGGTTTTGATTGCCTGAAGGAATCGGAGAAAGATTTTCCAAGGTTTCTTCGATCCATATTTGGCCCAGTATCTGTTTTCTGTTGTTTTAAGTTGCCTCCCTTAGGAAAATACATGGCTACTGGAAGGTGTCCAGTCAGGATTCTCCACACATCATCGTGCGTTTGGGTCAAACTTAGCAAACTAAGTCTTGTTTTCCTACCTATGTTCATATGTTCACAGGCATGAGTGAAAAATCGTATTGTGCCCCTTAACTGCTGTGTTTCCTCGTCTTGAACATTTGATGCTGTTTTTACCACTTCCAATTTACACATTCCCCTGCACTTTCTTTGCACCCACTGCTGTTTCTGTTGCGCTGTATGGATAACTGGGAGCAGGGGAATTTTCCCAGGCAGATTTGGGTGCTTCCAAGGAGTTAAATTCCTGAAAAATCACTGAGTCTCCTCTCTGTTTCTGTCATTACTGCAATCTCAAAAAAAACACTTGTTCCATTGTAACACATACCAGGTTCCCTTTATTTAGAAATCTTTCCTTTGACAGATTGAGCGTGGCGTTTACCTGTCCTCCCTGATTGTCCGGTGAATCCAGAGGCGGAGTGCTGCCACCATGTTTTCAGTGACGCCCACTCCAGCTGTCAGAGTCCCTGGCGGGCTACAGGTCCCACCTTCTCAGCTCGAGCTACCATTTGAAAGTTCCTCCCGTGGTGAGCGTTGCTGCCTCACAGGGCCAGGGACCCAGTTCAATTCCAACCTTGAGTGACTGTGCGAAGTTTGTGCCTTCTCTCTGTGTCTGCTTGGGTTTCCTCGGATGCTCTGTTTTCCTCCCACAGTCCAAGATGTGCAGGTTAGGTGGATTGGTCATGCTAAATTATCCCTTGGGGTCCAAACATGTGCAGGTTAGGTGGGGTTATGAAGATGGGTGGGGGAGTGGGCCTAGGCAGGGTGCTCTTTCAGAAGGTCAATACAGACTCGATGGGCCGAATGGCCTCCTTTGACACTGTAGGGATTCTACGGATTCTATGTGAGTGTGTCTCTGAGGGAGATCCTACTGTAATATTCCAGTGGCATCGCTGTTGGACAGGTGCCACCAGCCGTAGCTCGCATTTTACAGCTGGTTCTGTTAATGGGTTTCCATTTCCACATTGACTCGTGAGTATTGTATTACTGTTGAACTATGTGGGCAATTTCAAGGGGATCTGTGCCTGATCCCTTCCAGTGTAGCAGATGAAAATGCTACATGTGGGATTAATTGTTTGTGTGAGAGGGTATCTTATGCTCCCGTAATTTTGCTTATTTATTGTGTCTGAGCTGTAAGCAGTATTCGGTTCTCTCCGTCTGCAACCATCTCCCTTCTGCATTACTCATAGTATTTTGTTGTATCCATTTGATAATGATCAGGTCATTATATCATATGACAGGAAATGTATTATTCTGCTGTCGTATGGAGCTATTCGGCACTGGCTGGCGGACATTCAAAAGACTAACCGGACTACCAAAGCTGTTCCTTTAAGGCCATAATTCCTTTTACAGGTACACTCCCGGCACTCAGAGTGGATGTGGTGTTGGCAGAGGATCTTGGCGCTTGGCACCATGAACAGGGCCGTTCGATTTGGCTCTGCAATGGAATGAAAGCTTGGGGCTTGGAATGGCATGAAGGGTGGCTTTGGTTGAATGGGGGATGAGGGAGATTGCGCATCTGATGGCATCAGGGGTTGTTGAATGCCCCTGGACTTTAGTAAATCTGTTGATCTTTTGATAGTTAATTTTTTTTTCCCAGTGCCAACTCACAAATTGCCAGTATTGTTCGCAACGACATCAGGAAACTCATCTTTGCTGAGCGAGGCATGTTGGTGATTAATATACAGGAATTGGCTTCAGTGTTAGCCCCTCCTCCTCCTCGTGTACTTGCTGCTTTGACAGGCTCTGATTACCTGACATTCACTCGCGCAATTTTCATCCCTGCATAATGGTCGGGAGCTGATCTTATTCTTCTTCCTGAACCCCAGGGCAGTGACTGAAGCCCCCCCCCCTCTCCCCCGACCAGTTGCTGGACATCAGGCGATGCATATTTACCCACCTGGTCATCAGGGGACAGAGGGAATGTTGTGTCCTCTTTAAGGATGGAGCAGCTTCCATAGGCCCTCTGTCAAGCAGTGAAGCAGGAAATCAAAGTCTACTTTCTCTCTTCATGCTTTCTCTCGGGAACTCCGAGAAGAATGTAAATTGAGTCCAGAAAATGCAGCCAAATCGAGGAAGAGGTATCACTGACCCCCCCCCCCCGAGTACCATATTGTACAAGACAAAACCTCAAACAGACGATTTATGAAGGATTTAATAAATCCTTTTAAAGCAAAGTGATGATCAGTTGATGTAAGATGACGGCACCATTTCAAGATGACTGCAAACAACTGGTCCAGACCTGAGTTGTTGGTGCAATGCTATTTTAAAATGCAAGGCCACTAACTGGGCTGGAGGTGGGTGTTGTGCCCAATAGCACATTGCCTGGAAGTGAGAACTGGCCCTGGTGGGAGAATCCCAAAGGAAGACAGCAGCAGTGACTAAGCTTGCTGTTGTCTTGCTGATTGGAGCAGGCAGTGCAGGCAAGTGACTAAACGACCAATCGCAAGGTATTTGACCCATTCTCTTCAAACGTTTGTCCCACTGCTTAAGCTCTTCAGCACTTTAATTCAGCAGCAAGATCTCATTATTCCCGCGGTGCTCCCGACAGGCAGGCATCGAACCATTCTTACGATCCCAGATCAGGCCCAACAGTGGTTAGGATACTGGTCAGAAACCGCAATGTTTTATTTAAATTTTGTAAGACTGTGAGGGGACGACATCTCACCCCAGGAGAGATTTCACAAAGAAATCAGGTTATGGCTGTAATGATATGCAAACATGCAACCAATGAACACTCAGAATAGGACACAACCAATGGGCAGTCAGGACACTCAGAGGTGGCATCACCACAAGGGGGCATGACATAAACACTATAAAAGGGATGAGGCACTCACACGCTGCCTCTTTCCACAGACAGACATCTAGAGAGTTAGACAGGGTTGATCAGCAGCACCACACCCCCGCACGTGGCTTAGAGCAAGCTGGTACAGTTAGACTGAGTTACTGCAGTTAGATTAGCAGAAAGTCGAACTCATTTGAGAACTGTGTTAATAGTTCAATAAACACGTTGAACTCATTTCAGAGTCTGGAGCATCCTTTAGTTAAGACTGCATCAAGTAGCAGCCTGTGTTATCCGAAGCAGCATAACACAACATGATATCAGGAGTGATTGTTCAATCTATTTAGTTCAACTCAGCAAGATCCGTGACAACCAGCTACTGAATACAGGAACAATGGACAAGATTCCGGCTCCTCATCAGCTCAGAACCACCGACAGTCTTAGTGCCAACTGGCGATCATTCAAGCAGAAATTTCAACTATACGTGCAAGCATCCGACCTCAGTGGCGCGACCGATGCTCGGAAGATAGCTCGTCTACTCACCACTGCGCGAGACCATGCGATAGAGATCTTCAACTCCTTTCACTTTTCTGAAGGGCAGGACAAAACAAAGTACCAAACCATCCTGGACAAATTCTACAGCCACTGCGAGGTGGACACCAACAAAATCTTCAAGCGCTACATCTTTAAGCAGAGGATGCAAGTAAAGACGAATCCTTCAACTCCTGTCTAACTAACCTTTGACTGCTAGCGCAATCCTGCAACTTCGGTGATATCACTGACTCCATGATCAGAGACCAAATCGTTTGTGGAGTCCACTCTGATCCTCTGCGAGAGCAATTGTTCAAAATCAAGCACATGACCCTGCCAGTCGCGATTGAAATGTGTACTGTGCCATGAGCACTCTAAAAATCGCTATTCGACTTCTGGTTGCGGCTAAGCGTAGGTAGGTCGCACGTTCGGCAGCTCCTGCCGGGAACGGACTTTTGGGCTCTTCAGAGGGGCCCCAACGGCAATTGTTCGATGGCTTCCAGTGTGGGAAGGTGACAGCAAGGTCCCCCCCGACACTATATGGATTGGACCAGGAGTGGAGCGGCTAAAAAAAGTGATCCTGGTGCAGCGGAAAGTGCGAGGGAGGAAAAGCAAGATGGCGGCAGGTGGAGACCAAGCAGCATGGGTGCAGTGGTCGCAGGAGCAGCAGGAGTTTCTTAAACGCTGCTTTGAGGAGCTGAAGACAGAAATGCTGGTGCCAATGAAGGCGGCGATTGAGAAGTTTGTGGAGACCCAGAAGGCTGCCGTATGACTACAAGATTCTACTGCGGCCTGATGCCTAGCCAGTGGTCCACGCACTACGACGTGTCCCTGCTCCACTGAGAGAGCGCCTGAAGGCAGAGCTCATGAGTCTACAACAAAAAGGCATCATCTCCAAGGTCACTGAACCAACAGACTGGGTCAGCTTGCTGGTGTGCTTAAAGAAGCCTTCGGGGGAACCTATGCATCTGCATTGACCCAAGGATCTAAACAAAAACATTATGCGGGAACATTACCCCATCCCGAAGAGGGAAGAAATCACGAGTGAGATGGCACATGCGTGCTTCTTCACAAAATTGGACACATCCCAAAGATTTTGGCAAATCCAACTTGAAGAATCCAGCAGAAGGCTCGACACCTTCAACACGCCTTTGGGCAGAATCTGCTACAACCGAATGCCATTTGGCATCATCTCGGCATCAGAGATTTTCCATCGCATCATGGAACAGGTGATGGAGGGAATAGGAGGGCTTCGTATCTACGTTGACGATATCATAATCTGGTCCACAACCCCAGCGGAACATGTGTCTTGACTCAAGAAAGTATTCCGACGCATACATGAACATGGCCTCAAGCTAAACAGGTCCAAGTGCTGTTTTGGGACACCCACGCTGAAGTTCCTGGGCGATCAGATTTTGCAACATGGTGTGCGCCCGGACACAGACAAAATTAAAGCCATCGAGGCAACGAAAGTCCCCGAGGACAAAAAGGCAGTACTGCGCTTCCTGGGAATGGTCAGTTTCCTTGGCAAGTTCATCCCGAATTTGGCCACACACACCACGGCCCTACGCAACCTGGTGAAAAAAATCAACCGTCTTTGAATGGAAGGCGGAGCACCGAACAGAGTGGCTGGAGCTGAAAGCCAAGCTCACCACTGCACCCGTCCTTGTATTCTTTGACCCAGACCGAGAGACCAAGATATCCGCAGATGCGAGTCAGGATGGCATTGGGGCAGTGTTGCTTCAAAGAGACGACACGTCATCTTGAGTACCAGTAGCATACGCATCACGGGCAATGACACCCACTGAGACCAGATATGCGCAGATTGAGAAGGAGTGTTTAGGTCTTCTCACCGGCATCCTCAAATTTCATGATTATGTCTACAGCTTGCCAACATTTACTGCTGAGACGGACCATAGGCCTCTGGTCCACATCATCCATAAGGACCTGGACGACATGACGTTTGAATTCTGCTCAAACTCTGGAGGTCTGATTTCAATTTGGTGTACACACCTGGCAAGGAGCTCAGCATTGCCGATGCATTGTCCCACTCTGTCAACTCACCCAGTGAACCACAAGATCACCCAGCACATTGAATTGCAGGTACAACTGTGTGCAAGCACTCTCCCGGCAACAGATGAGAAGATCGTTCTCATCCGAGAAGTGATGGCCAAAGACCCCCTGTTGCAGCGAGTCATCCACAGCCTCAGCAATGGCTGGCAGAAAGGGCAATGCCCTCAATTCTACAACATCAAGGACGACCTGACGCTGATCAACGGCATCCTGCTCAAGCTGGACAGGATAGTCATCCTGCTACGTCGCCAGAGCATGGTGCTGCGGCAGATTCATGAGGGACACCTGGGTGTAGAAAAGTGCAGACGCCGGGCCCGGCAAGCTGTCTACTGGCCCGGCATCAACCAGGACATCACGGACATGGTCATGAACTGCGAAACCTGTCAGAGGTTCCAACCAGTGCAGAGCAAGGAAACACTCCAACCACATGACCTAGAGACCTCTCCGTGGTCCAAGGTTGGCATTGACCTATTCCATGCGAATGGTCGCGACTATATCTTAATCATCGATTACTTTTCGAACTATCCTGAGGTGCTGAAGCTGCCAGACCTCACCTCGCGGACCTCCATCAAAGTGTGTAATCAGACATTGTCACGGCATCACAAATACCGTCATGAGCGACAATGGCCCGTGCTTCCACAGGCGAGAATGGTCCACGTTTGCCAAGAGCTACAATTTCAGGCATGTCACCTCCAGTCCGCACTATCCGCAGTCCAATGGCAAAGTCGAAAAAGGGGTGCACATCGTTAAGCTGCTCATCCGCAAGGCCTCGGACTCCGCTTCCGACATACACCTTGCACTACTTGCGTACCGGGCGACTCCCTTGTCCACTGGCATGTCGCCAGCTCAACTGCTGATGAACCGGGACCTGCAGACGACGCTTCTAGCCATACACTTGCCCAACCTTGATCACCTCCTGGTGCTGCAGAAGATGCAGCAGCTTTATGACAGCCAGAAGCAGGGCTATGACGCACATAGAATATAGAACATTACAGCGCAGTACAGGCCCTTCGGCCCTCGATGTTGCGCCGACCTGTGGAATCACTCGAAAGCCCATCTACACTATTCCTTTATCGTCCATATGTTTATCCAATGACCATTTGAATGCCCTTAGTGTTGGCGAGTCCACTACTATTGCAGGCAGGGCATTCCACGCCCTTACTACTCTCTGAGTAAAGAACCTACCTCTGACATCTGTCTTCTATCTATCGCCCCTCAATTTAAAGCTATGTCCCCTCATGCTAGACATCACCATCCGAGGAAAAAGGCTCTCACTGTCCACCCTATCCAATCCTCTGATCATCTTGTATGCCTCAATTAAGTCACCTCTTAAACTTCTTCTCTCTAATAAAAACAGCCTCAAGTCCCTCAGCCTTTCCTCATAAGATCTTCCCTCCATACCAGGCAACATTCTGGTAAATCACCTATGCACCCTTTCCAATGCTTCCACATCCTTCCTATAATGCGGCGACCAGAATTGCATGCAAAACTCCAAATGCGGCCGCACCAGAGTTTTGTACAGCTGCAACATGACCTCATGGCTCCGAAACTCAATCCCTCTACCAATAAAAGCTAACACACCGTACGCCTTCTTATCAACCCTCTCAACCTGGGTGGCAACTTTCAGGGATCTATGTACATGGACACCGAGATCTCTCTGCTCATCCACACTGCCAAGAATCTTACCATTAGCCCAGTACTCTGTCTTCCTGTTATTCCTTCCAAAATGAATCACCTCACACTTTTCTGCATTAAACTCCATTTGCCACCTCTCAGCCCAGCGCTGCAGCTTATCTATGTCCCTCTGTAACTTGTAACATCCTTCGCACTGTCCACACTCCACTGACTTTAGTGTCATCTGCAAATTTACTCACCCATCCTTCTACGCCCTCCTCCAGGTCATTTATAAAAATGACAAACAGAAGTGGCCCCAAAACAGATCCTTGTGGTACACTAGTAACTGGACTCCAGTCTGAACATTTACCATCATCCACCACCCTTTGTCTTCTTCCAGCGAGCCAATTTCTGATCCAAACTGCTAAATCACCCTGAATCCCATGCCTCCGTATTTTCTGTAGTAGCCTACCGTGGGGAACCTTATCAAACACTTTACTGAAATCCATATACACTACATCAACTGCTTTACCCTCATCCACCTGTTTGGTCACCTTCTCAAAGAACTCAATAAGGTTTGTGAGGCACGACCTACCCTTCACAAAACCGTGTTGACTATCTCTAATCAAATTATTCCTTTCCAGATGATTATACATCCTATCTCTTATAAACCTTTCCAAGATTTTGCCCACAACGGAAGTAAGGCGCACTGGTCTATAGTTACCTGGGTTGTCTCTACTCCCCTTCTTGAACAAGGGGACAACATTTGCTATCCTCCAGTCTTCTGGCACTATTCCTGTAGACAAAGATGACTTAAAGATCAAAGCCAAAGGATCAGCAATCTCCTCCCTAGCTTCCCAGAGAATCCTAGGATAAATCCCATCCGGCCCAGGGGACTTATCTATTTTCACACTTTCCAGAATTGCTAACACCTCCTCCTTATGAACCTCAAGCCCTTCTAGTCTAGTAGCCTGAATCTCAGTATTCTCCTCGACAACATTGTCTTTTTCCTGTGTGAATACTGACGAAAAATATTCATTTAGCGCCTCTCCTATCTCCTCGGACTCCAAGCACAACTTCCCACTACTGTCCTTGACTGGCCCTACTGTCACTGATCTGGACGTGCTATCCCCGGCAGACACAGTCAGGATCAAGATACCGGATGGTGGGTGGTCTGCTCCAACTGTCGTTGTTCGACAGGCCGTGCCCAGATCCTATGTCATACGTATGGCTGATGGCTCCATTGTGCGAAGGAATCGAAGGGCACTGCAAAAAGTTGCTTGCCCACAACCACTTTCCCCTCCGTTTCCACATGCCGAATTGCCACCTCCAGACACCTCGAACCACGTGCCTCCCACTCGCCTGTCAAGACACCGTCATCCCCTCCACCACCTCTCTGCCGGTCGATGAGGATCAGACGCAAGCCTCAGAGCCTGGACTTCTGAGCATTTGTTTTGTTTGTTCTGTTCTGTATTCCTCAGTCAGTCACATTAGACATGCACATTCACATGTATATACATCTAAAAAAAAAAGGGGGAGATGTCATGATGTGCAAACATGCGACCAATGAACACTCAGAATAGGACACAACCAATGGGCAGTCAGGACACTCAGAGGTGGCATCACCACAAAGGGGCATGACATAAACACTATAAAAGGGATGAGGCACTCACACTCTGCCTCTTTCCACAGACAGACATCTAGAGAGTTAGACAGGGTTGATCAGCAGCATCACACCCCAGCACGTGGCTTAGAGCAAGCTGGCACAGTTAGACTGAGTTACTACAGTTAGATTAGCAGAGAGTCGAACTCATTTGAGAACTGTGTTAATAGTTCAATAAACACGTTGAACTCATTTCAGAGTCTGGAGCATCCTTTAGTTAAGACTGCATCAAGTAGCAGCCTGTGTTATATGAAGCAGCATAACACAACAATGGCATATTAAAACAAACTTTATTACTACCGCAGTATTAAAATCTTTAACATCGACTTAACCCTTCGGCCTATCATGTCTGCACCAGTCATCAAACACCTGCCCTAATTCCACTTTCCAGCACTTAGCCCGTAGCCTGTTTATGTTTGGCTCTTTATTGAGAATGCTACCTGTGAATTGCACTTGAGTGAGGAACACCCTGGTCTCTTTGGAAATGCTACATTGCAACACTGACAAGAAAAAGGACTTAATTGGCGGTAAAGCACTTTGGGGCATTCTGAAGTTGTGCGGCGGTGCGATTAAAATGCAGGCTCTTCATTCTCTATTAGAAAAAACACTGGATTTAGAAAAAGTGAAACTCTTGCTCTCCCTTTGATGGGCTAGAACATCAGTCCCACAGTCTCCACCCTGATCCTGTTCTCTCCAGCTCGCAACACCTGATTTACAATGTGATATTTTCTCGGTCAATCAGTGCTCGCAGGTGCCAGCAGATGGTGCTGTTTCCATACATCTAAAGAAGTATTGGTGATTGCTCAGCTTCTTTCTGCAGCAGACGCTCTGTTTTGGGAAGCTGTTGAGTTCATGGAGGCTGCACTTTTGACGCTGTGTTCAAAGCGAGCAGAGGTCAGAGTAGACACGAGCACCATTCCAGCGCTGACCTTTCCAACTCGTTCTCCCCGGGTGTGACTTGTTGCTGGGAGCACGGGATCAACAGTTTTACCCTAATCGAGATCAGAAATTCAGAGTACCCAACACTTCAGTAGTGATCTGCCACCTTGAACCCCCTCTCCCTCCCCGCAGTCTGTGCGGTGAAGATACTCTCTCCTGCTGCAGGGAGGGAGTCCAAGGATTTTAATCCAGAGGTGATGAAGGAATTGTGTGATGCTTCCAGTCTGTGACACCTTTCGCATCTTGCAAGATACCCTAAAATGCTTCAGAGCCGTGCGATCTTTCACAAGCAAGTAGAGGGAGGCCAGGAGTCATGATCTGTCTGAGGTGTGGATGGGGCAGTGATGAATGACAGGATGTCTGCATTGAGGCCTTGTTGGCGTTGGTGGATTCCGTTAACAGCACAGTCGGAATGATTAGCTCTCAGCCCGAATGGTACATTTCCAATATTCACAGTTCTGCACATCGTAATGCCAATTGTTTAACAGAATTTCCACAAGATTTCATGAGAAGTCACCTGAGCAGACATGTCCATTTGTTTTGTGTGCTTCATCGCCTTGCCTCAGGAAACAAAAATAATATCTTCATTTTTTTTTGTATTGCAGTTGCAAGGGTTAGACCAACAGAAATGGAGTGTAGATAAATTGCCAATATCTGCCGACAACTGGGGAAACGCCCCCTGTCAGGCAGATGTGACGTCTTTATTTTTGCTAGAAATATTGCGAGTCGGAGTTGAATAAGTATATGCAATGTAACTCGTATTGCAGCATCTAATCTAGATTTTACCCTTGATCAAGATGCTCTGCAATGAAAGCAGCTTTTAATTTACTCCTTGTAAAATGTAACGATGTGGTTGAAGCGGGTTAGGAATCTACTCCTTTGCCTCTGAAACGTCAGCTCTAATCTGGCACAGACTGAAGGAGTAAAAGTAGCAGTTGAAGTGGACTGGCCAGCCTCACCCCCTTCTCATTCAGAGAGGCTACAGTGCCGGGTTGTGTGGGAAATAGAACATAGAACATAGAACAATACAGCGCAGTACAGGCCCTTCGGCCCACGATGTTGCACCGAAACAAAAGCCATCTAACCTACACTATGCCATTATCATCCATATGTTTATCCAATAAACTTTTAAATGCCCTCAATGTTGGCGAGTTCACTACTGTAGCAGGTAGGGCATTCCACGGCCTCACTACTCTTTGCGTAAAGAACCTACCTCTGACCTGTGTCCTATATCTATTACCCCTCAGTTTAAACTTATGTCCCCTCGTGCCAGCCATATCCATCCGCGGGAGAAGGCTCTCACTGTCCACCCTATCCAACCCCCTGATCATTTTGTATGCCTCTATTAAGTCTCCTGTTAACCTTCTTCTCTCCAACGAAAACAACCTCAAGTCCATCAGCCTTTCCTCATAAGATTTTCCCTCCATACCAGGCAACATCCTGGTAAATCTCCTCTGCACCCGCTCCAAAGCCTCCACGTCCTTCCTATAATGCGGTGACCAGAACTGTACGCAATACTCCAAATGCGGCCGTACCAGAGTTCTGTACAGCTGCAACATGACCTCCCGACTCTGGAACTCAATCCCTCTACCACTAAAGGCCAACACTCCATAGGCCTTCTTCACAACCCTATCAACCTGGGTGGCAACTTTCAGGGATCTATGTACATGGACACCTAGATCCCTCTGCTCATCCACACTTTCAAGAACTTTACCATTAGCCAAATATTCCGCATTCCTGTTATTCCTTCCAAAGTGAATCACCTCACACTTCTCTACATTAAACTCCATTTGCCACCTCTCAGCCCAGCTCTGCAGCTTATCTATATCCCTCTGTAACCTGCTACATCCTTCCACACTATCGACAACACCACCGACTTTAGTATCGTCTGCAAATTTACTCACCCACCCTTCTGCGCCTTCCTCTAGGTCATTGATAAAAATGACAAACAGCAACGGCCCCAGAACAGATCCTTGTGGTACTCCACTTGTGACTGTACTCCATTCTGAACATTTCCCATCAACCACCACCCTCTGTCTTCTTTCAGCTAGCCAATTTCTGATCCACATCTCTAAATCACCCTCAATCCCCAGCCTCCGTATTTTTTGCAATAGCCTACCGTGGGGAACCTTATCAAACGCTTTCCTGAAATCCATATACACCACATCAACTGCTCTACCCTCGTCTACCTGTTCAGTCACCTTCTCAAAGAACTCAATAAAGTTTGTGAGGCATGACCTACCCTTCACAAAGCCATGCTGACTATCCCTGATCATATTATTCCTATCTAGATGATTATAAATCTTGTCTCTTATAATCCCCTCCAAGACTTTACCCACTACAGACGTGAGGCTCACCGGTCTATAGTTGCCGGGGTTGTCTCTGCTCCCCTTTTTGAACAAAGGGACCACATTTGCTGTCCTCCAGTCCTCTGGCACTATTCCTGTAGCCAATGATGACATAAAAATCAAAGCCAAAGGTGTAGCAATCTCTTCCCTGGCCTCCCAGAGAATCCTAGGATAAATCCCATCAGGTCCCGGGGACTTATCTATTTTCAGCCTGTCCAGAATTGCCAACACCTCTTCCCTATGTACCTCAATGCCATCTATTCTATTAGCCTGGGGCTCAGCATTCTCCTCCACAACATTATCTTTTTCCTGAGTGAATACTGACGAAAAATATTCATTTAGTATCTCGCCTATCTCTTCAGACTCCACACACAATTTCCCATCCCTGTCCTTGACTGGTCCTACTCTTTCCCTAGTCATTCGCTTATTCCTGACATACCTATAGAAAGCTTTTGGGTTTTCCTTGATCCTTCCTGCCAAATACTTCTCATGTCCCCTCCTTGCTCGTCTTAGCTCTCTCTTTAGATCCTTCCTCGCTACCTTGTAACTATCCATCGCCCCAACCGAAACTTCACACTTCATCTTCACATAGGCCTCCTTCTTCCTCTTAACAAGAGATTCCACTTCCTTGGTAAACCACGGTTCCCTCGCTCGACGCCTTCCTCCCTGTCTGACCGGTACATACTTATCAAGAACACGCAGTAGCTGATCCTTGAACAAGCCCCACTTATCCAGTGTGCCCAACACTTGCAGCCTACTTCTCCACCTTATCCCCCCCAAGTCACGTCTAATGGCATCATAATTGCCCTTCCCCCAGCTATAACTCTTGCCCTGCGGTGTATACTTATCCCTTTCCATCATTAACGTAAACGTCACCGAATTGTGGTCACTGTCCCCAAAGTGCTCTCCTACCTCCAAATCCAACACCTGGCCTGGTTCATTACCCAAAACCAAATCCAAAGTGGCCTCGCCTCTTGTTGGCCTGTCAACATATTGTGTCAGGAAACCCTCCTGCACACACTGTACAAAAAACGACCCATCTATTGTACTCGAACTATATCTTTTCCAGTCAATATTTGGAAAGTTAAAGTCTCCCATAATAACTACCCTGTTACTTTCGCTCATATCCAGAATCATCTTCGCCATCCTTTCCTCTACATCCCTAGAACTATTAGGAGGCCTATAAAAAACTCCCAACAGGGTGACCTCTCCTTTCCTGTTTCTAACTTCAGCCCATACTACCTCGGAAGAAGAGTCCCCATCTAGCATCCTCTCCGCCACCGTAATACTGCTCTTGACTAGCAGCGCCACACCTCCCCCTCTTTTGCCTCCTTCTCTGAGCTTACTAAAACACCTAAACCCCGGAACCTGCAACATCCATTCCTGTCCCTGCTCTATCCATGTCTCCGAAATGGCCACAGCATCGAAGTCCCAGGTACCAACCCATGCTGCCAGTTCCCCTACCCTGTTTCGTATAATCCTGGCATTGAAGTAGACACACTTCAAACCACCTACCTGAACACTGGCCCCCTCCTGCGACGTCAAATCTGTGCTCCTGACCTCTATACTCTCATTCTCCCTTACCCTAAAACTACAATCCAGGTTCCCATGCCCCTGCTGCATTAGTTTAAACCCCCCCCCCCCCCCCAAAGCGCACTAACAAATCTCCCCCCCAGGATATTTGTGCCCCTCAGGTTCAGATGTAGACCATCCTGTCTGTAGAGGTCCCACCTTCCCCAGAAAGAGCCCCAGTTATCCAGAAATCTGAATCCCTCCCGCCTGCACCATCCCTGTAGCCACGTGTTTAAATGCTCTCTCTCCCTATTCCTCATCTCACTATCACGTGGCACGGGCAACAACCCAGAGATAACAACTCTGTTTGTTCTAGTTCTGAGCTTCCATCCTAGCTCCCTGAAAGCCTGCCTGACATCCTTGTCCCCTTTCCTACCTATGTCGTTAGTGCCAATGTGGACCACGACTTGGGACCCCCTCCCCCCTAAGGACCCGGAAAACACGATCCGAGACATCACGTACCCTTGCACCTGGGAGGCAACATACCAAACGTGAGTCTCTCACGCTCCCACAAAATCTCCTATCTGTGCCCCTGACTATAGAGTCCCCAATTACTAATGCTCTGCTCCTCTCCCCCCTTCCCTTCTGAGCAACAGGGACAGACTCCGTGCCAGAGGCCCGTACCCCATGGCTTACCCCTGGTAAGTCCCCCCCCCCCACAAGTATCCAAAGCGGTATACTTGTTTCTCAGGGGAACGACCGCAGGGGATCCCTGCACTGACTGCTTTTTCCCAGTCCCCCTTACAGTTACCCACCTATCTCCAATCTTTGGTGTAACTAATTCCCTGAAGCTGCTATCTATGACCCCCTCTGCCTCCCGAATGATCCGAAGTTCTTCCAACTCCAGCTCCAGTTCCCTAACTCGGTCTTGGAGGAGCTGGAGATGGCAGCACTTCCTGCAGGTAAAATCAGCAGGGACACTAACTGCATCCCTCACCTCAAACATCCTGCAGGAGGAACATTGCACTCCCTTCCCTGCCATTCCTCTTACTTTCTACCAAGATCTGGCTAACAACTAAATTAAATTTTTATAAAAAATAATAATAATATAATAAAATATGGTACTTACCTCAGACCAATGGGTTTTATTATTAGGTTAGAGGAGGAGGGCGGGTGGGAGACACTACACGTATAGTGTCTCGGATTTCCTCTCCACCAGAATTTATTGGTGAGGGTCTTCCCAGACGTCTCATGGTGGCGATGTACTCAGCTGTGTTATATCGCTCTGGAAACGCAGCGTTCCTCCAACTCTGCACTCCTGCGCAGCTCCCACATCCATTGGAAACTGTCCAAGCTCAAAACCCAGGAAATCTCTTCCCTACATTCTCCACCTCACCCTTCTCCTTTTACGCACTCCTTAAAACTGAACTATTTGAGGTTCTAACAGCCCATGGCGTGCCCCTGGATGCTATGCCATGTTAAAGGTGGTATATCAGTGCAATTTGGCATTGCATTTCTGAGATTCGGAGACATGCTGGATTTTTTTTGGCACCCTGACTGAGCCCAATCTGGTTTGACCATGTCCACTTCAAAGGGCCTCACACTTGGAGCCATTAATATGTGATGTAACCTTCTGAGTTTTACTGCCTCTATGACGTGGCACTAAAAAAAAATCATTTTCTTTATGCGCAATATTAGCTCAGAATCTAGCACCTTGAAGCTCATTATAGAACAGAAGGAACTCCCTATTTACCTGACTTGGTAGGGCTTGATACCGGGCTATTGAGCGAAATGATCTTCCCTCATCTCAACAAAAGCAACACTCATCAAACAAGTTTAGAAAAGAGAGGAGCATGTCCTTGCTTTAACTGATTGCGTCTGAAACGGTACGGTTTGAGAATCCATGGGTGGGATTTTTGCCTCGCTTCCCACCCCCACCCCGCAGCGGAGATGGCCCTCCATTGACCTTTGGCGGGAACTTGTGGTCCCGCCATTGCCCACAGGTTTTCCAGTTGTTTGCACCCTCTGGGGAAACCAAGGCAGGCGGGTGCGGGGTTGGGGGGGGGGGGGGGGGGGGAGAGGGGGACGGACCTTGGGCAATTTATGTACTACAGGTTTGATCCAAAACTTGTGAAAATGTGCATGAAGTGGAAGATATTTTCCACCGCAACTTGTGGAAGCAGCAACGATTGATGGAGGTGCTGGATATAAAAGATTTGACAGGTGCTGGGGCCCATCCCAGCTTCCATCTCTGGATTGAGGTGATCCAGGCCGGACAGCGGTTGAGGTACTGTCAACCTTCAAGCTGCTCCAGAGATAAGGAAAAGTGACATCAATATCAAGAGATTTCTGTGTTGGCGGTTGTGGTAGTCACCACTGTTGTATTATATTGTATATGTGGGTATTACGGTAAGGCCCCTGTACTACAGGTACAGGGGTAGATCCCTGCCTGCTAGCTCCGCCCAGGAGGCGGAGTATAAATGTGTGTGCTCTCCAAACAGCAGCCATTTCATAAGCTGCTGTAGGAGGCCACACATCTCTGTGTAATAAAGCCTCGATTACATTCTACTCTCGTCTCCTCGTAATTGATAGTGCATCAGCAGTTGGCTGGGCGGCTGGTTTGTGCTGCAGGAGTGAGGCCAGCAGCGTGGGTTCAATTCCTATGCCAGTTGTGTTTATTCACGAAGGCCCGCCTTCTCAACCTTGCCCCTCGCCTGAGGTGTGGTGACCCACCTCACCACCAGTCAGCTCTCTCTCTTCCCCCCCTCCTCCCAAGGGGAAAGCAGCCAATGGTCATCCAATGGACTTTATTTATAGGTGTTATCCAGAAGGAAACACTTCCCTGCGAATAATGAATTCTTTGTCCAGGTGTCAATGCTTTGCCAACGTTTCCCCCCCTGGGCCAATAAGATACAGCAGGACGAAAGAAACTGGCAAGGGATGCCTCTTTCATTGGGATGGTTGCATGTCCCCTGTCTGCCACTGTGCCTGGTACAGTGGATTTCAGCGCCGACTGTGGTGATCCTGAAAGGCAGTAATCCATGATCAACCAAAGATAAATTTGGAGTAAATGAGCCTTTTCCTTCAGTTTCCAGCACACGATCCAAGTTCCTCTGACACTGGAGGTGATTCTCCGAGCCCCGCGCCACGCCGGGTCTGCACGGCGCCCATTTGGCGCCGCGGAAGGAGGCTGGAGCGGCGTGAACCGCTCCAGCACCGTGCTGGCCCCCACAGGGGGTTGTACCAGGGCCCAGTTCGCGCCGTCGTGAAACGTGACGGCATTCACGATGGCGCGAACACTTGGACTCCATATCAGAGAATCGCCCCCACTGTGTTTAAATCCTGAAAGAAATCCTAAATCTCCAAATGACTGAAATAATTGTAGAATATAACAACGAGAGGTCTTGGGTGTTGCTGAGAACCTTGGTGCCTTTTACAGAACAAGAAGAATCTCTTCACCAAGGTCAGTGTTTAAAAAGCTATTAGTTAAAGGTTGCAAATGGATTGGTTGTATCGCTTGACAGCTCATTCCAATAGTGTCGTATTTACATTTGTATCCTGACGGGCGGGTCTACAGCTTACGAAGATAAAGTTACGTTGTTGGCGGGGGGGACCAGTTCAGAGGTTATTTGCTGCCGTGGGTCGCTGGGGCCCGAGAATGAATTCTCGTGGCATCGTTGGGACATGTGAGGAGAGTGCAGCGGTGCCACTTGCAACTCCTGAAGCTGGAGCCAAGTGACGCAGATCAAAGGTGGCGTAAGAATCCAGACTTCTGATTTCATAGTCCTGACCCTTAAACACCATGCTCTTTCAAAACATGGTAGCACAGTGGTTAACACTGTTGTTTCACAGTGCCGGTGTCCCAGGTTCGATTCCCAGCTTGGGTCACTGTCTGTGCGGAGTGGAGTATGCATGTTCTCCCCGCGTCTGCGTGGGTTTCCTCCGGGTGCTCCGGTTTCCTCCCACAGTCCAAAGACGCGCTGTTAGGTAATTTGGACATTCTGAATTCTCCCTCAGTGTACACATACAGGAAGCGGAGTGTGGCTACTCGGGGCTTTTCACAGTAACTGCATTGCAGTGTTAATGTAAACCCACTTGTGACATTAATAAACACGCAGGCACAGGGGAGAAGGTCCAGACTCCGCACAGACAGTGACCCAAGTCGGGAATCGAACCTGGGACCCTGGCGCTGTGTGACTCGTTGGTGTATGGATTATGGAAGGATTGATTGGGGTTTGTTCATTCTCTGAGTTGTACCTACAGGTTTTATCAATCACAGGTTCCAGTCTCTCTATCTATACTACAGAGATTTGTGTAGAAGATAACCAAGTTGCTAGCAGCTTTGCACCAAGAGAGCAAAGTTTCGGGATCATGGCTCTAGTCAGTCACTTACCTCCCCCCATGGCATGCTTCTGTATATCACTCTTTTAGCAATTCTTCGCCATTGCCTGAACACAATTGGTCTTTCCAGTTACAGGCTCATGCCATATTAAGCTTTCTTTCGCCAAACAACTTTGACACGAACAAGGCCAATCGGTTAAAAGAGTCTAAACGTGTTCAATGCTTTTTGTCTGCTCATCGAAGTTACTCAAATCCGACACATTTGGAAGTTTTATTTGAAACTGGAGAAGCATTGTGTGAGCTGATGGGCTGACACAAGTTAGCTCTCAAGCATACTTTCAGTGAAATTCCTAGAATGGTAAAACCAAACTTAATGGCTCAAGAGGGAGTCGTTGCGAATGACATTGGGGAATTTGATGCAGCTCGCTGTTTACAAATCGGTTCAGAGCTGACTTTTCATGAGTTACGTTGTGAGCACTTGTGACAGTGGACAATATTGTAGTTAGATCAGTGCGCCCTGCGTTGTCCGCAGTCCCATTATCCGCCTTGCTAATTCTCCTTGACGTATTGTCTGAATAAATCCTTCTGGCAGACATCCTGTGGAATGGGAAGAAGCTTAAAGACAGAGGTGACCGTCTCTTCAAGTATTATTGTAAACGGACACCAGGCACTGCACAGTAGTCTGTACAGATCATGGGAACAAGTTGCTCCAGTTTCTGCGGCCTGTTATAAATCTTGAATTGGAACAGGTTGTCGCTGAAAAGCTTTAAACCCTCAACTTCTATTTTTAATTTGCTCCGGCACCTGTGGAGTGGAAAGCAACTGTCAATGGGCGAACACTCTTTTCGGAATTTCATTCCAGTGACTTGTGCTAATTCCATCAAGCACTGATGTAGAATGGGAATTCTTTCACATTGGTGCGGCTGGCCAGAATTACTGGCGTTCCAGCATTGGGCTGGAATTCCCTGACTTTTAACGGAAGCTAGAAATATCCGGGGCAGGATTCTCCAGTCTCCCAGTCCTGTTTTCCTTGGCTGCGTGCTGTTTGCTGGTGGTGGGATTCTATCCACCTGCCGCTTGTAAATGGGCGGCACAGTGGTTAGCGCTGGTGCCTCACAGCGCCAAGAATCCCGGTTCAATTCTGCCCTTTGGTGACTGTCTGAGTGGTGTTTGCACCTTCTCCCCGTATCTGCTTGGGTTTCCTCCAGGTGCTCCGGTTTCATCCCACAGTCCAAAGATGTGCAGGTTAGGTGGATTAGAAGTGGCACGGTGGTGCAGTGGTTAGCACTGCTGCCTCACGGCACCAAGAACCCAGGTTAGATCCCAGCCCCGGGTCACTGCCCATGTAGAGTTCTCCCCATCTCTGCGTGAGCCTCACCCCCAAAATGTGCAGGGTATGTGGACTGGCCACGCTAAATTGCCTCTTAATTGGAATTTTTTTTTTTTAAAGGTTAGGTGGATTGGCCATATGAATTGCCCCTTCAGTATCTAAAGATGTGTAGGAGAGGTGGGATTATAGGGATGGGGGTGTGTGAGTGGGGAGTGGGCCTAGATAGAGTGCTCTTTCAGAGGGTTGGTGCAGACTCGAAGGGCTGAATGGCCTCCTGCGCTGTAGGAATTCTATGGCTCCCATTGAAACCACTCCAAGCTGCCAGGAAACCCGTTATCATAGATATCTCAGAATTTACAGTGCAGAAGGAGGCCATTCGGCCCATCGAGTCTGCACCGGCTCTTGGAAAGAGCACCCTACCCAAGGTCAACACCTCCACCCTATCCCCATTACCCAGTAACCCCACCCAACGCTAAGGACAATTTTTGGACACTAAGGGCAATTTATCATGGCCAATCCACCTAACCCGCTCATCTTTGGACCGTTGGCGGGTGTGCGCTGCCAGCGGGAAAAGTGAATCCTGACGACTGGAGAATTCCGGCCCTGATGTTTCGATAGATGGCTAGAGTTCTTTGACTTTTTAAAATTCTAGCTAGGGTTGC